>NC_089585.1:83079600-83679600 GCF_019320115.1 Miscanthus floridulus | reverse complement strand
AGCTCCTGATCAGACGGGACATGGCCTAGGTATGGCCCACCACTTCTGCACGCCGGGCACAAGAACCAAAGCACCACCGCACGTAGGCGGCCCTCCGCTTCCCCTGGCGGGACTTGGAAAACCCCAAAACAGGATCTCCGCCGGGAGAGACCATCGGGTTCCCTAAAAGTCGATCAAATGGCTTAGAAAAACACACCGAGAGATAGGTATGGAGCGAAGGGATGCTCCATGTAGGCCATGCCGACTCCATCACGAACGACAAGCATGGGTCCTGGTCGGACATTTCCGACTGGAGCTCTCCAAACCCCGTCACTTGAGTCATCAAGGTAACAATACCAAACCCCCCTCTATTTCTTTATAATCATTTCATACATCCATACGCGCATTTATTCCATACGCCCATGCCTTCTGAATGATTCAGGCCCTAAACTGTCTGGGGCTCAGGAAATAAGCATTGCACGTGCAACGAAATGCATCATAACGCTCTGTGTTGCGTCATGAAGCGGCAGTTTCCTCATTCGACATGGGCAACAACAGAGCTAGGGGAGAAAAACGGAGATGAGCCCCATGCGGCCCTCGCCCAGTCTGGCAGACAGGGTCATCTCAACCTTCTTGTTCGATCCTAAACCTCTTGCCAATCCCATAGAATCTCCATCGAGGAGAGGCCATTAGGCCACCTGGGTCGGTCTCCGGAATGACCCAGGCATCTACTGGGTTGCAGGTAAAGGAGCAGTGGAATGTGACAAGAGGGCTATGTCGACCCCATCACGGACGATGGACCCGGATTCCACTCGATCATACCCGTTAGCGAACTCACCGAGCGCGTCACTTGAGCCCGAGCGATCGGGACAAGCGACAAAACTCAGTCCCTCCAGTTATGAGGAACCAAGGATGGGGTAACGCACACAACTCAAACCGACCCCTACTAAAGCACAATGGGGCTCGGGGGCTCAAGACACAAAATGCCTGGGTCTACAACCTTGAACTCGCCCCATCAGGATCCACGACTCTGACTCGCCCAATCCTATGGTGCGCACTGACGCCAGGATCAGCAAGCTCTGCCTCGCTCGATCCCTAAACTAACTAACTAACTAACTGCCTTGGCTGCGCGGGCTGCACCGACGCTAGGATCCATGGGCACCACCTTGTTGCCTTGCCCGATCCCTAAACTAACTAACTAACTGTCTCAGCTACGTGGGCTGCACCGATGTCAGGATCCACGAGCAATGCCTTGTCGCCTTGCTCGATCCCTTAACTAACTAACTAACTAACTGCCTCGGCTGCGCGGGCTGCACCAACATTAGGATCCGCGAGAATCGCCTTGCCGCCTCGCCCGATCTCTAAACTAACTAACTAACTACCTCGGCTGCACGGGCTGCACCGACGCCAGGATCCACGAGCACCACCTTGTCGCCTCGCCCGATCCCAAAAATAACTACCTCGGCTGCGCGGGCTGTACCGGGGCCAGGATCCACGACTCTGACTTGACCGATCCCATGTCGTGCACCGACGCCAGGATTCACGAGCTCTACCTCGTCCGATCCCTAAGACTAACTGCCTCACTCGATCCCACGGCGCGCACTGATGCTAGGACCCACAAGCTACGTCTCACCTAATCCTTTGAAACTAACCGCCTTGGCTGCGCAACGACGCCTTGGTCGATGACTCCGTCTCGACTGAAAAACACACACACGCCCGCTAAACAAACACCACCTAGACGGTTCTGCCCGAACCGCCTAGGGGCTAGGGGGCTACACCTGCGGGTGCGCTCGTGCGCACCCGCCGTCGAGGCAAAAAATCCCCCAGACGATTCTGCCTGAATCGCCCGGGGGCTCCTGTTGGGTTCATAAACCCAGGGTCCCTCGTGGACCGGTTTCCCCGCAAAGGCTCGGCCCAAGCAGACAACACACAACTCATGGGCCAGCCCAAGTGTCTAAAACAATAGGCTAGGAGGGCGGTCCAGTCACCAGTCAGAAGGTCAGGCCGAGGAGGAACCACGCCCGCTTTCGGACTCTGGCCCACCTCTCTGACCGGAGCGCTCACTTCGGTCTCCAGCGTCTCCAGATGGTTTCTCCGACTGGAAGGCCTGGCAAAGCACTACCTCAGACTTCGACCCTATGTCTCCGACCGGGGTATGCAAAGACCCTTCTCACTGCTCTTCTCTGACTAACGCAACCAGAGCCGACTGGGACCAACCGACCTGGGACGCCCGCCCAGAAGGGACCAGGGAACGAACGGAGAAAGCAAGGCAAGGCGCTCAAGTCAAACCATGATATCAGGGACTATACCCTATCACCTATAGGAACAACACTCTGTAACCGCCCTGACACAAATAGTATTGTAGGCGCCGACATTTTCCTCTATAGTATTGTGGGCGTTGTTAACTCCCATATGGTAAGGCCCCCTACATGCCTCTGGGCATCGACAGTGTTGCGGGCGCCGGAATTTACCATACCAAGTGAACATGGTGAGACTCCTCATATGCCTCTAGGCATCAACAGTATATGCAGGTGCCGACATCTGCCATATCCGAAACAAGATGACGTAACCTCCCACATACAATCGACATCCAACAGTGTTGTGGGCGCCTACCAACCTCCTATACCCGCCTGCGTGGGCAACAAGACTTAGAAGCATACGAACTCTCTCCCTCTCACTTGTAAGGCCATCCCCTTCATCTATAAAAGGGGATGCGCTCTCTCCCAAGAGACGAAGTTGATTCAAGTTCATACAAGTTAATCCAGATCGATCAAGTTCACTAGCTCACAACCACAGAACCGTCAGGTTCAGACCTCAAGCATACGCTTGAACACTTAGCTCATAGAGGAGCTCCTGTCGCTCTCGGCCCTTCCAACCGGAGCTGACCGGACCTCTCGTGCACCCTATCTTTCTCCTTCTTGTTTGTAACCCCACTGCAAACTTCGAGCACCTGGGCTTAGGAATAAAGTCATCGACCGACTCAAACTGGACGTAGGGCACGTTGCCTGAACCAGTATAAACTCTGTGTCATTGAGTGTTAGGCCACCTCCGATCATAATATACGGTAAAACTACAAATATTTACTTGTTGGTCACTTTCTGCACCGACACCATTAGTTCTCATTTATTTATTCTTTGTGTCAACTAATTTGAATTAGGAGTAATTTTACATCATTGTTGCTTTCTTCTTGGCGAATTATATCCTTATAATTTTGAATCTGATATTGTGCCTCTGACATTTCCTGCTGCCTTGTTCTTCTTTCTATATTTATCTTCTGTTATAACATTCAGATTTCATGTTTTCACAGTTAGAAGGTTTCTCATTATTACATATTCCATTCATCTAACACACAATGAGATTGGATTCAAATGATCGGTGTACTAACCTTGGCTATTGAGGTTTGTGGTTCCTCTTCGATATGATCTCTGCCTCTTTGCCCTGCTTTGCGTGTACAAGTTGCATGAGCCGGATTTTTAAATTGTATACATGTACAATATAATTGCATTAGCAGCAAGTACAAGTTGCACTATGTCAAATGTGCAATTTCCTTATTTTTGTTCTGTATTTTATTTACAATAGGAATATAACAAATGCATAAGACATATATTTATAATTTTAGTTGAGGGTTAGTTGAGGATTGTTGAGTGGTGTGGCTATGCTTGTCTTGTGCAGGAACAACACAGCAGTCCCAGTAGCAGCTTGGTTGCTATTTTTAGTTTCGCCCTGAGTTCTAGAAGCTACTGCTCTGCATCTTCGATTTTTCTGAGGAGTTGCTTGTTTGATTTTTAGGTGTGCACTAGTAGTTTAGTTGCAATTTTCCATCTCGGTCAGTTTGACAGTGTTTCTTGAGGTGACTGAAATTTTCAACATGAACAGACCCTGCAAAGTATTGGTTGAGGAACTAGGGTGTGATCAAAATAATTGGTTGAACCCCCCAAGTGCTGGACCTGCTTCTTATGCACACTGAGCAACCAGGGCCACGCCCTGCTATTGTAGCAAGCACAAGCAACAGGCCATCTTTGTCATCCTGAATGTCTTTTTCATGGATCTACATTCTCCTAGTATTTGATCTGAGTTGCTATTGTTTTTTTTTTGTTGTTTTTTCAGAAAGTAGACTCAAAAAATTAGGATACTAACCTTTGCTGATGAGGTATGTATCAGTCTTCTAGTTCTTCTTCTTGAAATTTTCTGTTCTTCTTTGCAATCTAATGTCTCCCCCTTTCCTCTGCCCTGTGTGAGCAGAGCAGAGGCTTCTCCCACGCAGATCTGTTTTTGCTTGGCTTCTCTCCCAAGTCTTTATATTCCTATATATTCATGGTTTTGGGTTTTTATTATGGGCTGCTGCTGTTAAATGGGCCAATTTGTAATTTTAGTTATATTCCTATGTATTCTTGGTTTTGAGCTTCTCTTATGGGCTCCTGCTGTTAAATGAGTCATTTTGTCATTTTAGTTAATGTGCCAACTTTGGTTGCACAGAAATTATAACAGATTTTCTCTACGTGGGCCTTCTTAAAAAATCCATTGTTTTAGAGGCAGGCATCAAACGTGTGTTACCTTGTGCTAAAACACATGGTTTCTTCTCTGTTGAAAATCATGTGTTATACAAGCAACCAATAACCATGTGTTAGCTTGTGCTAAAACACAAGATTTTTTCTCTGTTATAAATTGTGTGTTTTACGGCCAACAAACAACCATGTGGTACCTTTGGCTAAAACACATGGTTGTTACGCTGACAAACTCAATATTTTCATGGTTTAGACAGCACGGTTATTTGCCCAATTCCGAACATGGGCGTGGTGAAGCGTGCCTCCCCAATGTCTAGTCACCACCTCTTCATTGTGTCCAACAAAAACGGGCGAGTGTAGCGTAGCGTGGCTGCCGTGCTGGTGTTTTTCCAACACCAATCATGCTTAATAAACCAGCCTTTGGAGTTTAGAACCACCTTATCAACACCGATCTTCCATATCGTTGCGCAACGTCCAAATAAACAAACCAAGTTTAAGCATGGCCCGCCTGATCGATCTTTGCTTGCTCCCATGAACTGTAAGTGCAACCGCAGGCGATTAAAATGTCAGAAAAAACTCGGCATCGATGCGCGAGTTTCTTTTCTTGGAAGAAATGAAACCCGGCAGAGCCGTTCCGACGAAACCCGGTGCACGATGTCAGTCACCTGCTCACATTATACATACATTTATCTATATATACTCCACTCTGCATCTGCATTTGGAGCTCCAGCTGCACGAGAGATTGCCTGCAAGTTTGAGCAAGCGCAGCAGCACACAAGAGGCCGTATAGCTTAACTTGCCTGAGCCTCGATGGATCAATCATCCAAGGATCCAGCTAACGCACACACCCGCCGCGCATTTTAAACACGCATGCATGGGCTGGCACGGCTGGCGACCCTCTTTTGCCTTGCAATTGCAGGTGAAAATGTCGAGGAGCACACAGCAGCTACTAGCTATCTGGAACAGACAGTCGGCAAAACCACCATGCGTTTTAACAAGATGCAGTAGTTGCTTGCGGCGCCGTGCACTGCATCCTTCTCGTTTAGATCGGTCTTGCTCGCTCTCCAAAAGCTCACGCTTCCGAGAAACTAACTAAACCCTCTTCGGGGCAAACGCTTGAGAGCCAGTTGGCTTCATGAGACTGGCAGTTGTTAGCAGCGCCTTTGTGTTTGCCGTGTACTTGCTGCTGAGCCTGTGAGATACGTACATCACGGCTGATGCATGCATCCGCAACGAAATGCAGTCCATCTGCTGTGCCTATGATCTCTGGTATCTCACCGGAGGAAACGAGATTCTTCATGCTGTACGTTGGCCAGGATCCGCGGCCTGCACTGATGCACCTGCACGGCAGCAGGGTGCGGTAGGTGTTTGACCAGGTGTATGTTTTGGGAAACAAGGCAGGCCATCTAAGCCAATTCTGCAGGTCGGGACCATGAACGTGCTTGTGCTGCTGCGGTCTTCATCGATCATCACGCAGTGCAGGGTGAAGTGGCCAAGCGAGCCAATCGATCGAGCGACTGCTGCTCTGGTCTCTATTCTCCTGAAGAAAAACGCACAGCTGGTCAGCTACATTTTGATGTCACATGCATGCAAGAACTGATGAGCAAAAACACAGTGTAGACTGTTGTGTAGTGCCCTGGCCCCTGGCGGCTCAGCTGATCTGATCTCACAGTGAACTAGTGAAGCGGTTTAGAATATGATGAAGAAGAGTTCTTCCTAAAATGCTTGGCTAATTTAGGTATTAGTTGATAAGGTTAAAATCAAGTTGAAGGAGACTTAACTAAGAGAGTCTCAAGTGTGTAGGTGTTCTTCAGATAGGTCGAAAACTGGCTTCCGTATATGTCTGTTCCTCCAACAAGATGCATGGTGTGGAAACTAAAGATAGATAGTAGTAGTAGTAGAACAAGAAATATGTGCTCCACATCTCTGCGTCCTTTTGGTGAAGTTTGGCTCTGAACTCGTACGGCAGGCTAGACCACGCCACGGCCCATGGGTAGTGACTAGTGAGCCGTGAGGCCAACCCCAACCAACCGGGCGCGACGAGGCGGCCTGGTCAAAGTGCAGGCCATCAGAAACGCCTTCACCGCACACCTCACTTCACCTGCCTTGGACGACGACCACGGTCAGGCAGGCACGGGTATGTTGATCGGTAGACTAGAAGATGATAAACAAGCGAGTCAACCCTCAACAAACTTAATCGCGCAAAGATCCTGCGTCCAGCCAGTTTCGTAACCCAGGCGAACACCCATCCCTCTCACAAATTAAAACGCACGCGAGTTGAAGGGTCTCGGTACACCCATCCCGCAAGCATGGTCGTTTCGTTCGTTTTGGCCCCGGCCCAATGCAAACCGGCACGTCCACCCGGGACACAAGCAACCCTAAACAACGCCCGTGCGGTGGCAGTGGCACCCAGCGACGAACCAGAGCCCACCCTCGACCCGACACCGTCGCACCGCCCCGCACGCCCCGCCCGGTGTTAAGAGCGTGCGCGCGCCCCCGCGCCAACAGCACAACACAACACACCACACCCGCGAGTACATAAGCCGCGGCGAGGTTGGTGCCGGTAGCTCAACCCTCCTCACCTCACTCACCCTCCTCTGCGAGCCGAGCCGATCAGGCGAGCACCGCACGTCCGCACCGCCTGCTCTTTCTCCCCGACCACGTACCACCACCTGTGCGTGCGCCCTTATACCTTTCGGCTTTCGGCGCCGCGGCCGTCTCCGATGGAGGCGACGACGGTCATGTCGCAGGGCGGCGGCAAGGACGACAGCGGCGGCGGCGGCCGCCGGAGGCAGCGGTACCGCATCGAGACCAGGGCGCTGTCGTACGTGCTCCCGCCGCGGGGCGGGCGCTACTTCCCGTGGTCCGCAGCCGGGGCCGGGGGCAAGGAGGAGCAGAGACTGCTGCTGCGCGGCGTCACGTGCGAGGCACCGCCGGGGGAGCTGGTGGCGATCGTGGGGCCGAGCGGCGCGGGCAAGACGACGCTGCTGTCGGTGCTGGCCGGGTCCGCGGACCCGGCAAGGGTGGCGGCCGGGGAGGTGCTGGTGAACGGGCTGCCCATGGACGCCGCCAGGTTCCGCCGCGTGTCGGGGTACGTGCCGCAGGACGACGCGCTGTTCCCGGCGCTCACCGCCGAGGAGTCGCTCGTGTACAGCGCGCGCCTGCGCCTGAGGCTGCGCGGCGGCGGCGGTGGAGGGGGGCCGTCGTCGTCCGGCGCGGCGTCAGACCGGGCGCGGGAGCTCATGGCGGAGCTCGGGCTGGGCCACGTCGCGGCGTCCAGGGTCGCCGACGTGTCCGGCGGCGAGCGCAGGCGGGTGTCCATCGGGATGGACCTCGTGCACGACCCGGCCGTGCTGCTGCTGGATGAGCCCACGTCGGGGCTCGACTCGGGCTCCGCGCTCCACATTGTCAAGATGCTCAGGGACATGGCCGCCAAGCACGCCAAGACCGTCGTGCTCACCATCCACCAGCCCGGGTTCCGCATCCTCGAGCTCATCGACCGCGTCGTGCTCCTCGCAGACGGAGCCGTCCGACACCACGGCTCCCTCGACTTCCTCCAGTCACGCCTCATCGCCACGGGCCACGCCATCCCCGCCCACGTCAACGTCCTCGAGTACGCCATGGAGACCATCGACTCCCTCAAGCCCGACGTCACTGCGGTCACCACGATCACCGCCGCCGCCGCTTCGGCGAACCCGGTGCCCGCATCCGCGCGGCGAACGGGGTACGCCAACTCGCCGGCGGCGGAGGTGCGCATCCTGGCGGGGCGGTTCGCCAAGACGGTGCTGCGGACGCCGCAGCTGTTCGCGGCGCGGATGGCGCAGTCGGTGCTGGCCGGCGCGTTCCTCGGCAGCATCTTCCTGGGCACCACCGACCTGCAGTCCCGCCTCGGCTTCTTCGCCTTCAATCTCACCTACCTGCTCTCCTCCACCACCGAGGCGCTGCCCGTGTTCCTCCACGAGCGCCGCATCCTGGAGCGGGAGACCTCCCGCGGCGCCTACCGCGTGTCCTCCTACGTCGCCTCCAACGCCGTCGTCTTCCTCCCCTTCCTCCTCGCCGCGGCGCTGCTCTACGCGGCGCCCGTGTACTGGCTCGTGGGCCTGTCGCGCGAGCCCGCCGCCTTCGCCTACTTCGCGCTCGTCGTCTGGCTCGTCATGCTCACCGCCAACTCCTTCGTCGCCTGCCTCAGCGCGCTGGCGCCCAACTACATCGTGGGGAACTCCGTCGTCGCGGGGCTCATCGGCTGCTTCTTCCTCTTCTCCGGCTACTTCGTGGCGAGCAAGAACATCCCGCGCTACTGGGTGTTCATGCACTACGCCAGCCTGTTCAAGTACCCGTTCGAGGCCCTGGTGGTAAACGAGTACGGCGGCGCGCGCGGCGCCAGGGAGTGCCTCGCCTCGGCCGGCGGCGCGGGGGGTCTCTGCGTGCTCGACGGCGCGGGGCTGCTGCGGCAGCAGGGGATGCGGGAGGGCATGCGATGGAGCAACCTGGGCGTCATGATCGGCTTCGTGGTCGGCTACAGGCTGCTCTGCTTCGTCTTCCTCTGCATCAGGTGCCACTGCACGAGGAGGTGAATGGCGGGAAACCATGCCAGTGGCGCCCATTTGGCCATTGACATGCAAGCAACTGCAAATAGTACACGCTCGTTTGAATTTCACCTCATCTTCTCCTTTCTTTTCGTGATTTTCTGCACGAGACATGGATTCGAATTAGCAGCATGTTCGTTCGGTCGTATTTGGCTTATAAGCCATGACTTATCAGCCAACGAATAATATTTTTCTCTCACACCAAACCAGCCAACAGTACTTTCAGCCATGACTTATAAGCCAAACCAGCCCAAACGATCAGGGCGTAGGTTATTGGATACGAATATATGTATATGTTTGGGAGATACTACTGATCGAGACCGAGTTGTTGTAGTGGTCAGTGGATGATGATGTTCTTATGTATCAATAGTGGGGTTGATGGATGATGCTAATGGGAGAATAAAGATTTGATGTTCAGGAGGTTTCTGCTCCTTTCCCAGTTGCAGGGAAAGTGTCACATTCGTGTCGGATTTGATATTTGGTAACCCTCGCCAACGTGGGAAAAGAGGTAGTTGAGAAAGACAGGTTTGAGTTGACAATCATGTCTGAGGTGAGACAAAAGGTACAAGCAGCAGCTCGGAAACTTGCCTAATCGGCACCAGTTTAGGCGAGAAAAAAAAAAAAACTTAGTTTTCCTCACAAATTCAACTGTAAATTGACACCCCCTCCTTTTCAGTTTTTTTTTTCATTTTGTTCATTGGTATAGGACCATTAGTTCAACAGATCATGACAATGGTCAAGATCATTAAAAGGTTGACTAATGAAACCGTTTGCTTGGATAATCTGTAAACCTAGCGAAAGACCTGTTCAACTACTCCTAATTTGGTTGTCTGCATCATTCCTAACTTTTATTACTCACTCCATTCTAAATTATAAATTGTAAATCAATGTATCTAAAAAAACAAAAACGACTGATAATTCGGAACAAATTGAGTAGATACTAGTACATCTTTGTATTGAGTTTGGAACTTCAGATATTGAAAATTGTGCATGTAGCTCTATATCGAAAAATAATTTTTATTATTACTGTTGTCGGTGTTTTGTCAACCGATTAGTGAATTTATACGTGTGTCGTGCTGCTCTAGGAAGATGATGGTAGCACGCAAAGACACAAAAAAATTATACTGGTTCAGGCCGAAGCCCTACGCCCAGTCTCAGAGATGGTTCGAGTTCATGTTCCTCGGTTCAAGTGCTTTGAAGTCTTATAATGGGGGTGTGTAAGCTAAGGAATTGAGGTAGGAGGAGTGAGATGAACGAATGCCCGAATGAAGTCTTCGAGAGTTCGTCCTCCTGGAAGGGAGGCCTGGCTCCCCTTCTATAGAATTCAGGCCCCCTTAAACCCGGCTTGACCCGCTTCTTTTTTCATCCGGAACAGTATTTTTCTCTCACAACATTTCATCCGGAACAGTGTTTTTCATCCAGATTCCTCCAGAATTCCTCCAGTCGAACGGGGGAGAAGCGTTCTCCCAACCCGAATGGTCGAGAGCCCGAGGGAGGGAGAAACGAGTAAACTTGGCCACCAATCCATCTTGTCTTGTCTTGGCGTCATCGTACATTCATGCATGGTCTCCGTCGTGGTCGTCACGGTCTTGTTCCCACGTCGCGGCATGGTGTGGTGTGATGCTACAGTGTTGGTCATGACAACATTGTTGGCACGGTGGTGGTTCACCAACGACTGTGCGACATGGTCTTGCCGTGGCCTTCATCATCGTCTCCTGTTCTCCCGGTGGCATCGTGGTGACAGTGAGGGAGCAGGTAGCCGCTCTCGGGTCGTCGGTCACCTTTCCTGGTCGTGATGTCACGGGCCTCGACCCTGGGTGGCCACGTCGAGGTCCTCGGTGGCCTGGTCGGTCCGGTGAAGTCAAGGCCGGGGTCGTGCGACCCATCCCGTAGTAGGTGGGGCTGTGCGCCCATCCCATCGCCCTGAGTTTGGACGGTGCATTGTCGTTCGGGTCGTCACCACCTCGTTGTGTAGTCTTGTTTGCGCAGGGGTGCGCAGGGATGGCGTCTGCCTCGAGATGGCCATCCTCTCTGTCCTGGCGGATGGAGCGAAGCGTGCTTGCCTCTGTCAGGGCAGGTGTACTGGGTGGCGTCTAGCCTCTCCCGGTTCTTTCCAAGGGCTCGAGACGGGGGAGTGGTCGAGCGTGGCTGCATAGCTTGCAGTGAAAGGAGAAGGAAGAGGTCGTGGCTAGACCGCTTGCCTTGGCGTCTGGCCAGGGACCTTCGTGCTTAGGCGGGCCACAGTCGCTGGGCCTTGGCCAGTTGGGCCGCTCGAACGGCTGACTAATCGGTGCATTGAGATAACCGGGCATCTTGAACTCGACACTGTATATTGTTATATTTTGTAAATATATTGTTATGAAAAGTAGCGACCAAGGCTATATTGCAAAGCGCCAGTTATTATGACTAGATTGAGTACATAGCATAGCAATGACTGCATCTATGCTCTTAGATGTAGAATGACTGCATCTTTTTTTAATGACAATCTATAATCTAGATATTGCAAATCTCATTATAATATCTATATATATATAATATCTATCTCTCCATGCAAGCTACGTATTTATATCAGCAGCTCACTAACACATGCAATTATCTATCTTTTCTTGCATTTTTTTCACGTTAGTGAGTCATATCATTCACTGAATTTAGTTATCTAGGTCAACGTACCACATTATACAACACTAACATTCATTTATGATAGTCTATCCCTTTGTGCAAGTAAATATAAATAATCTAATTTCATTTCAAATCATCCGGGATCTCCGCAACAACCCGCATGTTATCCTTCTAGTTTCTAATATATCATAAAACCAATATATTTTTTGTAATCATTTTTGTGCACGACTATAACTACTTGCGCATGAGCATTGCCCTTTCGCCGCCCCTTCCCATCCTGGGCTAATTTGGAAGCAAGGGGAGGCACGCCCAGGGATGGAAAACCCCTCCATAATGAACTAAATAATTATTCAAATTATTTTCCCATAAATTTTCTATCCTGGGAAAAGTCAGAGATACAAGAGAATTTGAGTTTTCAAATTAGCCCCCAATGTTCGACGGGGGCATGCACTTGATTCTCCTAACGAAAAGCATTTTCATTTGACACAAGGGGTAGTAGGACAGGGACAAGTACCAAATGTGTTTGCCTAGCCTTAGGGAAGGGGGAATTTTATATGACCAAAACTTTCCTACGAGAGACATTGCATTGGGGGACGAAATGGGCAACCACCCATTTCTCTAATTCCTGTCGGTTGCCAACATGCAAAAAAATATAGACATGCTCTGTGGATGTCCGGAAGGAAACGCCCGCAACGTGGCCGTTTCTTGATGACAGGACTAGCTGATTGTGCATGAGAAAGTAATCCGTGTGTACTAGACTACACTAAAGTGGATTACGGCCTGATGAGGGTAAAGTAAGGCAACTTTTAGAGTACGGTTGTTAAGGCAAAAAATAAATAAATAAAAAAGGAGTCCAGCAGGTTGTAAGCTGTAACATTTTCCACCAATGGGCGTCATGACTCACACCTTGTATGATTGTATTGCATCTCAAGAGTCAAGAAGACCGTAGCTAGCTAGCTAGTCCTGGCCGCCGAGCCTGAAACCTCTTCGGTTTCATCATCAGTCGGGGTCCGGGTCCGGCACCGGCAGGATTGCAGGATCGGGCAGCAGTCCGCGCGTGCCTCCCAAAGCGGCACAATCACCGCAAGTGCCTGTCGCTTTTGGTGCAAAGGAACCTGCCAACCCAAGTCGGCAGATGGCCCGGTTCCTCGCTGGGAGTGGGGATCAGCTGAGCTGATGACTGGCCAGTGGAGAGGCAGTGCATGCATGGTCACACTCCTCTGGACCCTCGCGTGCCCGCCTCCAGTACTCCACTCTACTGATCGCGTAGGCCGTCGCGTCGTCGTCGGCTCGCCCGGTGTGCAGTGTGCCGCTGCTTGCTCCATCGCAGGCGCGCGGACGCGACGCGCAGCAGTAGCGCTCCACTCCACTGCTGGTCGCCGGCTGGAACGGCCGATGTCGTCGTTCACTCGTTCGTGCATGCGGCACCGCCGCCACCGCCGCCGCGCCCACCCATCCGGACGCCGGACGGACGGATAGCTCGCGTCGGGAGATATTTCTAGTCGGCGATCTGGACAGGAAACGAAAAAGGGATAAAAAGAGAAGGAAGGCGCTTTGGCTTTGCGACGGTGCCCCCGTCCCCGTCCCCGTACGTGTCCGCCACTATATACCGTCGCATGCTGGTGCTGCCGCGCCTGCGTTATGCAGGACGTCAGGTTGATTCGGTCGCCATGCATGCACGCTGCACGGCACGACCGGCGTGCTCGCGCGCGGGGCAGGGGAGGATGGGGGATCGGAGTGGACGTACGCGACGGAGGCTCGCCAGTGAGGACTGAGCAGCGATACCAACATACTGTACGTATACCTAGCTGATTATTGGCCAGTAGTCTCGCCGCTTTTTAGCCGCTCACCTGGTGGTGGTGGCTGCCGGCTGAACCTGGATGCGCTGCGTTGCGTATATCTACTCTTTTCTAGGCTCGAATGATGAGCAAGAGCGTTGGCCGATGGGATAATTGGTCTGTTTGTTTAGTTGATAAGCCATGACTACTGTTAACTAATTTGTTGTGAGAGAAAAATAATATTCGTTGACTGAAAAAATACGAATTATAAATAAAGCGAAAAGGACGAATGTTACAATCGGGACGGGAAGTGGCAAAGACGCAAAGTGCAGCCGCCGCGCGCGCAGTAAATTTGGTTGGCCAAGATCCTTCTTTTTGAGCACGACATCCATGGTCCATCCGTCCGGCCGTCTGCTAATTTGATTGGCCGTATATCCTTCCTTCCATCACGTCCGGTCCAATGAGCATGCTTCTCATCAGCACATATGATAGTGCGATACATGAGTGCAGACATCATGGAGGTCAAATGCTGTGCCGGTTTGCCCGGCCAGAGTAATGGAGAGCACACCACTGCGCGCTACTGACATTGCACATGCACAACAGCACAAGAGATGAAGAGAAGCCGGATTGCCGATATACAGGATAGCCTTTCTGGAATGCCCAGCCATACGCGAAAGCGCAACTGACATCCTCAAACGGCCTGTTCGTTGGTTGGTTTTCGAACTGGTTTGGGCTGGCTGGTGCTGGTTTATTGTGAGAGGAAAACACTGTTGGCTGACTGGTTTGGGCTGGCTGAAACCAACAAGCGAACAGGCTGAAAGGCTCAAACTCGTTTTCTAGAGTTGGAGTAAAAAAAAAACTGTCAACAGGGAAAAAAGGATATTTCCTCCTTGTTCAAATTTAAGATGCTTTGACTCTCTTAGATAGGGGCACAGGAAGCATCTGATGGCAATCCTGACACACACTGCTGCAATAGATAGGGAGAAGATCAATAGAACTGAAATCAACAGCCGAAATATACATGGAAGCAGATACTGCAAACCTAAAATTAATCAACGCACCACAGGATCGATCCCTTGGTGCAGTCACCCGCTCCCGGTGAGTCCGGCCACTTGTAAAGCAAAATCATGGATCAAGAAACATTGACAAGGATTCTAAACTTCGATTGACATAAAAAATATAGGAACAACGTACAGGGAACTGACAGGCTCCAAGAAGAACAGATAGAGCATTAAGGCTACAACCCGCTGCCCACATGAACGAAATCCATGGAACGCGCGATGTCAAATTTGCTGCCGTAGGCCTCCTCATAAAAAGAAGGCAGGTTGCTCTGCCTTGGGTGGGACCTAGATCCGTAACAGGTGAGGGAGAGAAGAACCTGTAATAGGAAGACGGAGGAAGGGCCCGCCGGCGACGGAGGTGGGGAGACGGCGCAGGGAGACACTCGGGCGATGGCACAAGGAGACGCTCGTCGACGGGGGCGGGCACCGCCAGGGCCGGCGCCCATGCCAGGGCCAGTTCTGCGGCGGTGCATCACCCGCGCGCGGGGCCCGACTGATCCGGGACGACCATCGATGGAGACGCGAAACCCTAGGTCAGCGTGGCCGTGGCGGCGGGGGTCGGCCGCCTAGGCCCGGTGCCGCGGGGCAGTGCGCCACCGGAGCCGAGGCCGGGGCTAGGGCCGGACCGGCGCCACCTACGCCGGTGCGCCGCCCGAGCGGGGGCCGCGTCCGCCGATGCGTTGCGGCGCCGCCAGCGCAGAGAGGTAGTGAGCGGAGAGGAGAGGGGGGAGAGGGCAGGCCATGGGGGGTGGGGGCGGGGGGGGGGGGAGGGGGAGGAAGAAGGCGGGCGCAGCTGCGCCACCCCAGCCGTGCGCTCCGTGCACCGTGGCCATGGTGGCATGGACCGAGAGAGAGAGAGAGAGAGAGAGAGAGAGAGAGAGAGAGAGAGAGAGAGAGAGAGAGAGAGAGAGAGAGCGGAGAGGAGGAGGGCGTCGGGGGCAGGGAGAGACGACGAGGGTTTCCTAGCGGGTGGGGCGCACTGTAGCAGGCGGTGGAGGCAATACGGACCGTCGATCGTAGAATCGGACGGCCAGGGCAATTGGGGGCGACGTGGGCACCCTGAGAGCTGGCCAAAGTTTCCTGCTTTGATATATAGAAATAGAAATATCCACTCAGCCCAGCCGATATATGCTCTAATTTGGTTGCCTATATCCACTCAGCCCAGCCGAGATATGATGATGCTTGGTTGCTGCCGTGAGGATATATTGTATGAGATAAAAATAAATAAACAGTTATCACCATGGCATTTATTAAATGCAAGTATTCTCTTAAATCAACTTCAAGAGCCTTTCCACGTTCTTCCATATTGATAGGAATAGAGATTCACTAATGCTCAGGAGTGGGCGTCCGGACATCTCTTTCGGAGCCTGCGCGCTACCGATCTAACATGCCTACTTCCTCTTTGTGTCTCCCCATCTCTCTTTCAAAAATATCTCCCACTCTTGTGCTTGCCCATCGCTTGCTGCTGCGTCGTGCGCTCGTTGTTGCCGTCTTCCCCACCGTGCAACTTCCTCATCCAACGCCGCGCCCACTCTAGCTCGCTACGCGTCGTGCCCTCGCTGCTGCGCGCTGTGCCCCGTCCCCACGCGCATTGAGGTGCTGCTAACGCTGCCGTTCCCCACCAAAAGGCCAAGGCCGCCGTCGACGCCATGACCACCGTGACACACGACCTCAGCAAGGAGATGTTGCAATGAAAGTCCATATTGCAAGCATATGTTCCAAGTGTTTCAGACGTTTTAGTGATATGTTGCAATTGTTTCACATGGATGTTGCAAAAGTAGATCGGAGGATGTTGCACATGTTGCATATGTTGCAAGTGTTTCAGGACATGTAGCATGTTGCAAGTGTTTCAGAGTTTGTTCAAAATGTTTCCTTTGTTTTAAACGTATGTTGGAAGCGTTCTGATTTGGATGTTGCATATATTTCACACATATGTCGCAATAATATGTTCCAAATGTTTCTTATAGTCTTATGTTGCAGTAAGTGTTTTATGTTGTAAGTTGCAAATGTTTTATCTGGATTTTGCAGATGTTGCACACATATGTTGCAAATGTATGTTACAAGTGTTTCATCTGTTTCATACGTATGTTGCATTCAAGTGTTTCATGTTGCACGTGTTTCATGTTGTTTGTCAGGGGAAGCGAGGAGTGATGGTGGCACGACACGGGCGCCGGGAATGGGGTGTGGTGAACTGGGGGCGCGTGCGTGGCGGGGCGAACGACCTCGAATCGAGGTGAACAGAGGCGGACGACGTGTGTGAGGCGAGTCGTCTGGACGCACGGGCACTGCGATGGGGCGGGGTGCACATGCGGGGCGAAAAAAAAACAACGAACGGAGGCAGGCAGTGCGGGCGTCCAGACACGCGTGTCCGTCTAGGCGCTAGCACTGCCGATAGATATTTTGGAGAAAAAAACTCCTCCAACCACTTCTTCAATTCGATCTCCAAATATTGTCATCGTCTATAGCTGGTTCTTGCTAACTAAACATAGCGAGTGGTGTTAGCTCTACAAAGTGTGCAAAAGATATAGAGAAGCTATTAGAGGATGGAAAGATACATAGAGGGTCTTTTATTGAAATAGCTCTCTAAACAAGGATTTAGAGAGTGAGTTTAAAAGAGATGCTCATATATATAGCCCATAATTGATCTTATCAGTATCATTTAATAATCCGATAAATATGCTCTAAAACATCATTATTTGGATAATTGTTGACTTGCGACAAGCCTTATTGAAACAACCACAAGTTCTTATAGTTCATATGAAGCCACACCAATGAGCTCCTTTTGCACCCAGCAAGCTAAGCCTATGGTTACTTGTGCATACAACCAAACAACTTGACCTTTTATTCCACATTTTGGCTGAGCTAAATACAAGCAACCAATCTAGCCATATATAAAACTAAGGTTAATTGGATGTTTCCATTATAACATTCCTATTTGCGATATTCAAATAATGTTGCCACAATGATATCATAGGTATTCTACCTATGCCATTACTAACTCATTCGATGAATTTATGATTCATATTCCTTGCCCTCTCTTTCTATCCCTTTTGCCAAGGCACATTATCCACAGGTCTTGTTAGTTGTGGAAGGCTAGTTGCTCTGGTCTACTGTTTTTTTTGGGGAGGGGGATTCTTCTCCCTTCTTTGTACTTTTCTTATTTTCTTCTCTCTTAACAAAATAATGCGCAACTCTCTTACGTGTTCAAGAAAAAAGGCACACCACCACATAGCAGGCCTCGTTGTTGGATGTCAAGGTTTAAATTCTAATGTTTACCCTCTCCCCTATCATCCTGCTGCCCTCCGTCTCCTGGATAGCCCTTCAACATCATATTTTCTCCCTTCCTCCACCCTATGAGGAAAAGTTATCAGTATTTTTGTCACTAGCAATAAGTATAGGGCGTTGTGCAATAGATGAAACTAGATGGGAGTACATGATATAGAGATTTTATACAGGTTCGAGTCCTCATGAAGTAACACCCTATGTTCTGTATTTGTGGTTGTATTGCTTGTGCTCGGTACACGAGATGTGTATGATCAAATACTGATCATGTGGCTCCCTACCCACCCTATATAGCAGGGGGTAAGGGTTACAAGGGCAGTGTCGCCCCTGATCAGTTTTACATATATGTTTCCTAGGTCCTGTTCGCTTCGCTGAAAAAACAAGCTGAAACACTGTTCCGGCTGATTTGTTGTGAGTGGAAAACACTGTTCCGGCTGAAAAAACAAGCTGAAAAGTATGGATTATAAGAAAAGCGATCATGACATTAGCCTAAACCCCCAACCCATATGGTCGTCCTCACTGGCGGAGCCAAGGGGGGGCTGGCAGGGGCCATGGCCCCCCCCCCCCCCCCCCCCAATGTTTCACAACAAAAAAAATTAGTAGTATTACTTAATATTTTTTATTTATATTAAGAGGGAGATTATATAAAATTTTTGTCATATATACCTATTAATATCTTCTATATAATATAATCATACAAAACACAACTAGATAATAAAATTATCGCAATGAAAAAGACCGAGCCGGCCCCCCCTAAGTATAATTTCTGACGGCCGGTCCCCCCTGAGTATAAATCCTAGCTCCGTCACTGGTCGTCCTAGTGTGCTGCAAATATAACACATAGTTGTCCGACCTTCGTCCAGGATCATTGCAAATAGATTACAACGTATGATTCACATCACATTTAGAAGGAATATTTAGGTTTACAACACATTGTTCATCACTTAGTCATAACACATCACACATCTCAGGGTCTAGTGCGGAAATCTTAACATAACATAAAGTTTTGATGCATGTTATGGGTGTGCCACCATCAAGGAGCTACGCCTCACGGGCGGGTGTCTACCACTCCCGGTCGCAGATGACTGTGGCGTGTAGAAAAAACACATAAGCAGAGGCTATCTCATCTGCAAAACTCAACTAGTATCAAGTAACAGTTATAGTTCGGGGATACCATCTCTGTAGCAAGAACAGTAGGCAACAGAGCTTCTGGATACAGGAGGAAGACAACTTCAATTCTGTTCGATCCCCGTCTGCTGCTGATGTTGCCTCGCTTATGTATGTGACACCGAAGCCCAATGGAACCTTGGGGCCCATGTTTTGTGACCCAATCCATACCCCCCTGCTGCTACTATAGCCTTGCTTTTATATGTGATACCTAAGCCCGATGCAACATTCAGCCCATGTTTTGTGGTCCAATCCATATTGAGTACATCAGAACGAGCTCAAGATGGAGCAGATCAATTGATGTAGGCTCGTGATCGGCATGGACTAGTTCCAGTCCATGGTGGCCGTGGTCTGGTTGGTTTGGATAGTGGCATGTCAGACTGGGATCTTGGCTATGATCCATGGCTTTGTAGTGTGGTTACCAAGGATAGCTATTTCATTTTAGGCTAGATTAGTGCCCGTGCGTTGTACGGGTATAACATCCCTACAAATTATATATGTTATTAATAGCTTGTTACACGCATTTTTAATAGTTTAGAAAATTACCTCAACATACAAAATATTATCAGTTGATTTTTTTTTTATAATTTAGGAATTTGGAACTTCAGTGAAGCACTGTTTCACTGCAGCCATGCACAGTGAACTTGCAAGCAGACATCCATAGTCCATCTATATTATCAGTTGATTCTTTCTATAATTTAGGAAGTTGGAACTACAGAGAATGCAGCCATGGCAAAGTGAACTTGCAAGAGGACATCCATACTCCTTGTTGATGGGAAATAGGCAACCAAAAAAATCATTTTGTTTCATGTCTCGTAGAAAAAAAAATTCGGATCCAAACTCAGAATACTTGGCTGTGACCGGGTTAAGCCTTCTTTGGTGTAGCGTTGCTGATTTGTTTTAGTTTTGTTATTAGGACCCTGGTCCGTGACTTATATAATTACTTATAATTATATTCAGTTCAATATCAATACTTTTAATATCAGCCGTAGATCACGAGATGGATGCCTCAGTTTTGCTGCTGGTGTGAGACACGTATACGTGTATTCCTACAATATAAATATAATGAATTTATTTATGAGATTATTTTTCTAAAGGAAAATGGTCATATAGCGCGTATGACGTCTTGATGACATCAAGCAAAGGAACACTGGGGCAAAACAGAGCATAGCTCGCGGCCAGCGTTCAGGGTTCACAGCCGCGGCTGCGCAGTCGTGGACGTGGGGAGCCTGTGACAGCACGAACAGAGCAAGGCAGAGCACGGCGGCCGCCAGCAGGCGCTCGGTTTGAGAGGGGCAGCGCCGCGTCGGTGGTCGGCGAGCTGGGCAGGCGCGGCCGGCCCCGCGGCCTCTCCCCAAAGGCCGTGTCCGTGTCCGCGACGGCTGCCCAAAGGCCGCGACGCCCTTCCCCGTGTCCACAACGGCCAGCCCCGAGGCCACGGCGCCCGCCCCCATGGTCGCGTCGGACGCCTGCGATGCCGCCTCGTGGTCGCGCCGGTCGCCACAGTGGCCGCGCCGCCCGCCTCGATCTTGGGTTACGGGGAGGTCGGGAGGGAGTCGCTCGTAGGTAGAGGTGGGACTTGGCCAGGTCGGGGCGGCACGGCAGCCCTGTCGTGCTTTGTGTCGCTTTGGGTCGTGCTCTCTAGGCACGGGAGGCACATCAAGCCGTACTGATATAGCACGGTAAATCTTTTCTTCGGTTAAGCACGGTCTGTGGCATGTTGGCATGCCTTCGGGTCGTGCCGGCCCAAGCACGGCTCTCAAAATGTATCTGTTAGTTTTCTTTTTTCCACTCGTGATATGAAGTATATATATATTTTATGTGTACTATTTTAATGAAAGTTTTAATTATTTTCATAATCTATTCAAGAATTAGACGAGAGATAGTATAATAAATGCTAGAAAATTACATTGTATAGTCGTAGAAGTGTCTACGTGCTATTTTTGTGTCGTGCCGGTCTAAGTATGGCCCAAAATGTGGGCCTAGCCATGTAGCCCTCCGTGCTGAGGTTCTAGACACGATACGACCCTCGTGTTCATATCGTGCCGGCACGGTTCAAAACATTTTATGTCGTACCGTGCTTCAGATCATGGCTAAAGACCGTGCATGAACCGCCCTCAAATGGCACGGTCCAAATCCCAGCTCTACCGTAGGAGCGCGACTCGGAAGGATGAACAGCCGCGACTCCCAGATATGCGAACGTGGCCGTATCTTGCGAGCTGGCCGGGGCAGACGTGGGCAGGGCGTGAAGTCCGTAACGTGGCCGAGCGGAGTACGTACGTCGCTAGTTAAACTCAGGAGGGTACGAGCGGGGCAGCAGACGATAATCATAGAAATTTTTTAGGTGTAGATAGAATCAATGTCTCATGATCGGGAGAGTCAAAATTTAAACGAAGATGCCACAGTGCCTTAACTTAAAATTACTTTGACCCTGTTCGTTTTTCTTATAATTCGTATTTTTAGCTTGTTTTTTTAGTCGGAACGGTGTTTTTCTCTCACACGCGGAATAGTGTTTCGACTTGTTTTTTCCAGCAAAACAAACGACGCCTTTGGAGCGTGTTTGGTTCACTGTTGAGGGCAGCCTGGCCCGTATCTACCAGCCAGGCCCTGGCTAGCCAGGCCGAATCCATGCAGGCAGCCTGTGTTTGATTGGTTGGTGCCAACGAGCCTGGCTAGCGTGAGCAGTTGTTTGGTTACAAGTTGGAGCCAAGCTGAATAAATACGAGATGCAACTTTGTTTGTTTGGTTGGTTGCACTAGTTAAAGGTTTGAATACCTCTTACATGAACTGATGAGGATACCACCCATCCCTCACCATCTCTCAGTTATATCACATTTCACACCATCTTAACAACTAATGAAACTAACACAAGGATTACAAGAGACTAGATTAATATAACTAAATCTTTTGATTTTGCTGAGCAACCATCATGGATCTTTATGGTATTATTGTCATCCATTTTCAGCTGCTCTCTGCTCTTTGTGCCATTGAAGGCAGCTGTTGCTTCTTCTTCAGTTCTATGCTTCTTGTATTATGTATAGAGCTCTTGGAAACCCATTCACATGTTCATGGCATTCCTCCCAACTTGAAAAAATTCCAATGCGTCGGCCATGAGTCACAACATACCACGCCATGGTTATATCCCAACCTCAAAGAAAATAACAGTAATAATTAGTACATGATCAATTCAGAAAAAGATTCAAAAAATGTATACAAACATATCATTTCAGTTTGGTTGATGTGCTCAGAATTATAGAAATTTTGACATCACAGGCAATGATCAGTAGCCTATAATTTAAAGGTCCATATGTTTCTCATCACAGACAATGACTACTAGCTCAGAATTATAAAAATTTGGACATCACAAGCAATGACCAACAACAAAGCAAAGGTACAAGTACTATCCATGAGATAAATCACAGGCAATGCCCAGCCAAGCAAGGCAAGGAAACACACATCAAGCATAACAGGTAGTGAAATCACAGGAATTGTCCAGCACATCAGAAGGAAACAAAGATTATACATAAGAGGGAGTGAAATCACATCCAATGTTCAGCTGCAGCAATGGTCAATTGTTCACAGCTTACAGTTACTCCCAGTTGCCACCTATATGACTGATCCACCAGTACACCAACCCAAGCACCAGTATGTGCCACACATAATCTACTATTACTTAGGAGAAGCAGAGGTCAGGATGGCTTCTATTGTCACCAGGGCCAAATGTTTAAATCATCTGCACAAGATAGTCAGCCACTGCACAAAAGGAGGAGCAGCAGGGTTGCAGCTTCACTCCTCAAAAGAATGATCAGTCAATGATGAGGATGGAAAATCTACATGTAGTGCTTCTCAAGCCAAGTCCTAAGCCAAAGGACACGGTGAGAGTCACTCATGTTCACAAATGCATCACCCTGAGGCTTGTTGTCGAGTAGATGGGAGTATGCCACGATCAAGGCCTCTTCAGGGAACCCAGGCATGTACATCACTGCCTCATACAGGTCTAGATGTATGATCTCCACCTTTGTCTCGCGAATTGCAGATGCCACATCTTTCACTGCATCTGTCATATTGTTGAAGACAGCAGTGTCTTCTTCAGTGAACACAGATCTCTTCCTCTTGTTGCTAGGACCAGAGCCACTACTCCCATCTTTGGCTTCCTTACTAACATCTCCAAACATCTTGGCTACATTAGCCATGTCCTTTGCAAAGTCACTCTTGTAGCTGCTATCAGCAAAGTCAGATGGACTTCCCAGTGCCTTGTTAGAACCTATAGCATACTTCCCTATGGCCTGCCCATTGCCAAATATGGTTTCCATCTCTTGGTAGTTCTCAATTGGCTTGTTTAAGTATTCAGCATCCTTAGGATGGGCCTAAGGTAAATGTTGTGGTCAGGTTAGTAAGACAAAGGAGAAGAACCATAGGTGAGAAAAAGAAGTAAATCAAAGACACACAGACCTGGATGTGCCCCTTGTAGTGCTCATTCTCAAGAGTAATCATGTGAACCTCTGAAAGGTCCTAATATGGCTAGAGCGGGGTGAATAGCCTATTTAAAAATTCTACAAGACACTAGAGCAATTGATTAGTACAACAAATGACGTAATACAATTTTGCTCTAGCTCTACAAGGGTTGTAAGTCACCTATCCCAACAATTCTAGTTATTATGATCACTAGGCACACACAAGAGCTAAGTCACTACTCACTAAGCTAGTATGCTCTCAAAGACTAACTAAAGAGCCACACTAACCAAACTAATAAGCTCTCAAAAGCTAGCTACACTAAAGAGCTTGGCAACTAGTTTGCAAGAATGTAAAGGAGCGAGTAAGGTGATTATACCGCCGTGTTGAGGAATGGACCAATCACAACATGATGACAACTAATCATCGAAAGAAATCCAATCACAAGAATGACACACGGTTTTTCTCCCAAGGTTCACATGCTTACCGGTATGCTAGTCCTCGTTGTGTTCGACCAACACTTGATGGTTCGGTGGCTAAGAGGTGTTGCATGAACCTCGTCCAACAAATGGACACAATAAGAACCTACCCACAAGTGAGGTAGCTCAATGACATACGCAATCTAATAGAGTACCTTTTGGTTCTTCGCTGGGATAAGGTCAGGAACCCGCACAAGCAACCGATCAAGGCCGGAGACAATCACCAACTCCGCTCAACGATCCTCCAATCATCGGGCCGTCTAGGTGTCGGCAAACACCAAGAGTAACAAGCTCACAACCAGCCCAAATCATCCAACTAGTGCCACAAGATGATTCAACTCAATGCAATGCACTAGAGGCTCACCAATCTCACTCAAATGATGAAATTAAGTGTGCAAGTGAGTGGATTGTATTTGCTCAGCTTCCAAAGGGTGTGCACAAGTGTATGAAGTGCCAAGAGAGTGGCCAAGGCTGGTCACACCCTCTATTTATAGCCACACAAGCAGTTAGAGCCGTTATCCCTTTTGGAGTTGCTATCTGCGAGGTCACCGGATAGGGCGGTGTCTGGCACCGGACACGACAGTGACCTCCCCAATGGTTGAATTCCAATGGCTATAAACTAGCCATTGGGGGCACCGGACAGGGTGGCAGTGACCACCCAGCTATGCCCCGAGAAACCATGTCTCTGAAAAATTAGGGCGGTGCACGGCCGCACCCATGACGATGACCATGGCGGTGCCCCCCCTTTGCTAGCACTGCTCTTGGGTGAATTAGGGTGGTGACACCGGACAAGTGCGACGGTGCCCGTGGCGGTGCACCGCTGTGCACCTGGCGGTGTACATCGGACACACCGGTGCCCGCTCTCTCTCTGTAGCTTCTTGGTCAAGTCCAGGTGGGCACCGCCCTAGGGGCAGCGGTGCCCCCTCAGGGCAGCCCCCAAACACCTCCCTCTCGGCCTCTCCAGCCAGTCACCACCACAGGGGTGGTGGTGCACCGGACAAGGGGTGGCGGTGCCACCCAGACACCACCACTAGCACACCAAGTTGCAAACTTTGTCACATTTTGAACCACGGCAACTCGAGCTACTCCCCGCAAGCGATGCTAACTCTCAAAGTGTTTTCTCAAAACATGTTAGAGCCAAGTTAGCATTTCTCAAAAAAAAATTCAATGAATATTTTCGCTTGCTCTTCGGAGTGCACTAGGCCTAAATGCAATGCATGAAGTCCAACACCTAGTGGCACTAGATGACCAAATTGTCTAATTGAGAACCCCTCTTAATAGTACGACCATCTATCCTAAATGTGATCACACTCCCTATAGTGTCTTGATCACGGAAACAAAATCTCTATTTATACCTTTGCCTTGATCTCCATAGGGTTTTGTTTTTCTCTTTCTTCTTTTCCAAGTTGAGCACTTGATCATCATCTCATGTGGCCATCTTCATCATTTCATGTGAGCATCACCATCACTTGAGTGCCACCATGCTCCACACTTGGATGTACCAACCTATCTCATATCACATCTCATGACAAAGGTTAGTACATAGGTTTCATCAATTATCCAAAACGAAGCTATGGCTTTCAATCTCCCCCTTTTTGGTAATTGATGACAACCTTTCACAAAGATATTCAACAAAATCTTTTTAGATTCATGTTGCTTGTCCAAACATTTTACCATGTGTAAAGAATATGGATAAGTTTCATAAACCCAAAATGGTAGCATTAGCTCCCGCTACATATGTGCTAAGAGTTTGGATTTGAAAGCTTGCACATATGCATGGATTAGGAAGTGTGGGAGAGTAATGTCTACCAAATGATGTTAAGGTGTAAAGAATAGACCTTTGAAGTGTGATACCAATTGGAGTTGCCATTTGAACACCATCCTTAGCACCATGGTTAATTAGATAGCACTTGCAAAGCACAAACACTAGATACCTCGTGAGATCAACATTATAAGCAAGGCTCTAGTACTACTTGTAAAACATGCAAGGCACATATAACTATCATCCTATGCATGCTAGTTTTTTCATTTCATCAATCATTTTCTTTAATCTAGCATACACCACACAAGCATGGATATGGAATTTTAAAACTTGTGTCATGCAAGCAAACATATATAGTGCACATACAAATGCAATATACAAGTTTATGAGCTTGCTCTCCCTACTTATGTGCTTTAAATTTTAATTGATCCCCTTACTTTGGCATTTCATTTGTTTGCTCCCGCTATCTTACTATCTTTGTGAAACTCTCTCCCCCTTTGTCAACAATTAGCACAAAAGGTGAGCTCAAATTTTAGATAGGTTGGGGTGAAACCATGTGAAGTGAGGATCATTTTTCCAATTTGGTTCAATCTAGATCACTTGCAAAAGATATTTAACTCGCGTTTGATCCAAGGACAAGCTTCTTCACACCTCCAAATAAGGGTTATCTTGTACCATGTTGAGTTGAACACTTATAGATCATTTTCTAGACCAAACACTAGGTTCACAAGCCTACAAATATGTCGTATGCTACCACTAGATCATTTCAAGCATAGAGGCTATAGTGGTACCATACAAGCATCAAATTCATTTGATTTTCATGAATGAGCTTAATACATGTGAGGAATGACTAAATGCACTAAACAAGTCCTTAGCAATGGATGAATGATATGTCAATCAATTTTACCTTGCTTTGCTCGAAGGAGAGGCATGTCACATATATGGGGGGTGCATCAACACATATTTGAGAAGTCAAGTATATTCAATTTATTCCTTAGCTTACAAAACCTCTTCTTATCAAGTGGCTTGGTGAATATATCTGTAACACCCTAAGTGTTAAACATGCATTTAACCTTAACATTGCATGAGCACAAGTATCATTGATCATTCATGAGCATGAGCATATCAAATATTATCTCTATGTTGGCTTATATTGCATGTGTTGTCACTAAATTGCCTTACATATGCTAGGGTTTGCATGTAACCAATGTATAAAATGTTTGTGGAACCCTAGGAGTACCTTAAACATGTTTAGAATATCACATGGAACAACTTTGGTATTCATGACTAAGGCTAGTTTGGTCTCTAAGTCATGGTTATAGTGTAAATCATTATTTTCATGTTGTATGTTTGACCTAAGTTGAACTATAGCATAGAGTATTTTCATGGCAATGCACCCTTAATCAAAGTTGTAGTACTTGTTTAGAGAAACAACTTCTATTTTTGGGTCAAGGTCTAATTCTATGCCTAACATGGTCAATTAGAGCTCACAAAAATCAACAATGTACTATTTTTGGAACTTAGGAATTTTTCTAAGTCAAAGTGAATTTACAGTTTCGATGTACCTGACTTTGTGATGATGCAATTTGCAAACCAGCGCGAATTAGACCTAGATCACTTAAGCAAAGTTGGAGCTGGTATGTAGATCTACAACTTTTATTAATAGAGTTTTTGCTAACTCGTCATGGTTTAGGAGTTACAGAGGGACGAAGTTTGGGTTTTAGGTGTATTTTTGAGGTAGTATTGCGGCTCCTTCAGGCTTTTGAATCGGACCTCAGTGGCTGACCGTCGCAGACTGCTCGCGCCGCGTGGGAGCCGTACACCGACACTGCCCCACACGCCGCAGTGCATCGAAGTTAAGTGCCGAGCCAGCTCTGTCTCGCCCTCCATCTCCCTCAGTTCCTCGCTCAGCCTCTCTCGTCCACCCCCATTCCTAGTTCAAGCACAGGCGACCACAGGGAGCACCAGGCCGAGTGCCGCTGCGTCACTACTGCCACGTCTCGCTCCAATCCACCGCACCAACAGCACCACCACGGCCCTCGCCACGTCCTCGACCTAGCTGCGATGCTGTTCGAACAAAGGTGAGGCCCCCAGAGCCAAGGCTGCAGCCTAGCACGTGCTCGACGTGGTCGTGCCGTCTCGGGCCATCTCTCTTCTTCTTTGTGCTTGCTCTGAGTACACATTAGGATGTCAAAGCTCCACCGATGCCTCATTGCGCTATAGACCGCCACCGCGTCTACGTACAGCGACGCCGAGCCACTCTCTCCACCGTTGCGTGCGTAGAAGTTGCAAAAATCGATTGCTAACCTATCCCGATAGATGCGTCTTGACAAGAGGAGTCTGTTGGTGGTGGTCGCATCACCGGAAAGGTCACCGCCGGCGAGCTACGACTGGTCAAAGCGCCGCCCCTGCTTCTGTCCATATGACATGTGGGGTCAGGTTGACCCAGGGGCCTAGCCGTCAGCTCCTCGGGTGCAGTAGGCTGTGCACGCATAGCATATGTTAGGGTTTAGTCTTTTTCGTTTTAATCTTTTCCCTAATTTTGTGAGGATCTTGTAAATCCAATATCTAGAGCTACAGAGGTCCGATTTGAGTGAAACCAATTTGTTGGTCTTGTTATGAAATGATCTATCTAATAGAACCATTAAACTTGCTGTTTGGAAATATTTTGTGTGCACTTTATCTTGTAAAATGGATAACTTGAGCTAGAAAAGTGATAAAATTGTGATTCTAATTTTGCTGGTCTTGTGTTGACATGCTCTAGCTAGAAAAAATAATAAACTTGTAGTAAACTTGATTGGAGTATGATCTTTCTATTTATTTATTAATAAATGGTATTTTCTAAGGAAAATTATAAGGATAAAAATAAGTAACATATTGCCATGCAAATTTTTGTACAATATTATGGCACTAGGATGAAGCTTAGAAAAATATAAAATCTGTTGCTTGACACTTTTCTGTAGGATTAACTATTTTCACTAAAATAAACCTTGCTAGCTTGTCATTTTTGTACAAGCTATTATATATGTTCAAATGGTATACATTTTTTATAGTAGCCTATTGGGAGCACTTGGAAGCCACTATAATTTTCTGAGGATGTATTGTGCACATTTGGTATATGTTTGTTATTTTACCTAATTATCTAATTAAATTAATAAATGCATTTAAATAAAGAAATTGGGCTTTACCATTATGTTTTCTTGAGTGTATTTGATATTCCTGAACTGTTGGTATAGTTGGTGATGTCCAATTTTGAATGCTTATATGCAATGAAAATATTATTGCTCTATAATTCAATTTAGAGTTGTTTTTGGACAGATTCTGTTGTTAGGTATATCACCAACTACACTTGGAAGTCAAAATGAAGTTTACTGTAAAAATGATTAATAACAAAGTTGTAGGGAACTTCATCTATCTTATGTCAAAATGTCATAGCAATAGTTCAAATGGTTTAGGAGTTATATCTGTTTAAATTTGGTCTTCCGAAATGCTTGTTCTGTGGAATTTCTGGATAGAGCTGAAAATATTGCCTATTTTGGTTAGGATAGAATTTGAATTAGCTTTTGATGTTTAAATAAGAGTTGTAGGCAATTTTATAAGATTTTCAGAAAGTCCAATATCACAGTATTTGGATAGGTAGAACTTTAGTTATGATTTAAACTTGTAACTGCTATGTGTAGCTCTAAAATTATCTTGTGAAGAATATTGGAAGCGGATAGAGAAGAGTTATGCACCTACTCAGTAAACATGGAGTTAGCATTATTATCATTGTGTAACTTAACATCATTATCACAGCTGTACCTTCCCAAGTCACATCATCCATGATCCTTCTTATGCATTCATGGAACTTACTTATGCATATGCATGCAATAGGTGCAGCCGAGGAGATCACGTTGGTGGAACTCAACGTCGATCCACAAGAGGAGAACCAAGAGGTGCAGCACCAGGAGGTTCTGGGGAAGAAGAGCCTGAAGTAGATCATCTTTCTGAGTGCCCGGATCATCAACCTGCCATGTTTGTGAAAGGAAAGCCCTAGAGCATTATAAGTCTCTCTATTTTATGAATGTCACCTAAGTTACTCGTATTGATGCATTACGTGATAGGAGTTGTTTGGAAACACTTGCTGCTTATTACCTTTCCTTGTCTAGAAATATCTACCATGAATCCTATTTAAGTCCAGAAACACTTCTTATGCTTAGCTATGCTTAGACCGGTAGAAGTCAGGTGATTTCCTGTCACCTGCGAGCTATAGGCAATAACTTGATCACGGTTGGCTATATTGTGCTATCATGGAACATAACCTAGTGTGGTTGATGAATTGGAGACCGAGCGAAGTCTTATGTTGTGGTAATCATAGTGATTCCGTCTGTGTCATTTAAGGACCGGTTGTTGGAGGTCATCTTGTCATGTTGAACGCATGCCGCTCACATAGTTTACCAGATAAGTCGTTCTGACCGCAAAGCCAAGTAGCTCAACTCAGGTCGGAGACATGAGCAGTTAAAGTGCATACCCTAGAGGTAGTAAGGATGTGCAGAGAGCCAATGGCGTGAGTCCATAGGCGGGTTCGAGTCCTGAGCCTCCTGGTAGTTTGGTAGTATCTTTGAGGGTGCGGCGCTGGTCTTACCCACGATTGAACTTGAGTTGTACCAAAGGTGACCTAATACGACCCTGATGGGGGGAGTATGGGTGTGTGTTAGGAATAATTCCCCAGCTAGATAGGAATCAATTCGAATCACTATCTCTCCCAAATAGTGAGAACTTCATAGGAGTATGCTTCATCGTAGTAATTGATGGAAGTGTTGGTTATGAGATTATGAAAGAACTCAACTGGATATGGTTATTATTGTGATGACTTAATGGTACCAACATGTTTGGCATAAGATAGTTGCTAATCTAGTATGAGATAGGATTAATAACTGGTGATTCACAATTTAAGAGATATTGGACAACTAATGCTTTTTATGCAAATAATGTCTACCAGCTCTACTGATAAATCCTTGCATACTCCTTGGTGTCTTAGTGTTTAGTTGATGATGGGTAAGTCTAGCTAAGTACCTTCTCGTACTCAGGGTTTTATTCCCATTGTTGTAGATAATGTTATGTGCCACAGCTACTGCAAGAACTGCTTTGCTCCTACAGTGGATGAGGAATAGGACCATGGGCATGGTCATCCTGTATATCATCTCACCCTTGTGCTTTTGTTGGAGATGACTATGAAACTGGCTATGTATATGAACTACTATTAATGTCATTCTGAACTATGTTGCTTCCGCTACTTTTAAACTTGATTTGTAATAACTATGTGAACTCCGATGTATGAGAAATATTTGTGAACTATGATGTAACATGTGACTGGTTATGTTGAATCATGTACGATCTTGGCTTGTATGTTGGTTGAATCGAGATCCTTTATGATACTCGATGGACTACCAGATTTATATGGGCTCAAGTGTGATGGTTTGACTACCTTGGTGGTTGCTATTGTACTTGTGCTCTTATAAATTGGATGGTTCTATGACAATATCGGCAATTTGATCATCAGTGTCCACACTCTCAATACAAATGTCTCCTTTTTGTTGGTGACCTCTTATGAAATGATGACAGACATCAACGTGCTTTGTCCTTAAATGTTGAACCGGGTTATTGGTGAGCTTCATGGCACTCTTATTGTCACATAGCAATGACACTTGTTTGAATTTGATTCCAAAATCACTGAAAGTAGCCTTCATCCAAAATAATTGAGCACAACAACTATCGGCTGAAATGTACTCTGCTTCGGCGGTTGAAAGTGCTATACTATTTTATTCTTTGATGACCAAGACACAAGTGATCTTCTCAATAGTAGACATGTGCCCGATGTGCTCTTTCTCTCAACTTTGCATCCCACATAATCGGAGTACGAAAATCTAATCAACTCAAATCTTGCTCATTTGAGATACCATAACCAATATTTTATGTATACTTCAAGTACCTCAATATTTTCTTGATGGCCTTCAAATGACTTTCTCTTGGTGAGGCATAAAATCTAACACACATGCATACACTAAACATCACATCTGGCCTTGATGCGGTCACATAGAGTAGGCTTCCAATCATAGATCAATACATCTTTTGATCCACCATGTTGCCACTAGCATCACTATCCAAGTTTTCATTTGTCCCCATTGGTGTACTAATAGCTTTAGCATCATCCATTCCAAACTTCTTGAGCATGTCTTTCATGTACTTGCCTTGACTCACAAATGTGCCATTCTTCATTTGTTTGATTTGAAGACCAAGGAAGTAACTAAGCTATCCAATCATAGACATTTCAAACTCACTTGCCATCATTATTCCAAACTGCTCACAAAAATCTTAATTGGTTGATCCAAATATGATATCATCAACATAGATTTGCAACACAAACAAGTTATTGCCAGTCTTCTTGGTGAAGAGAGTGGTGTCAACCTTGCCCATAATGAATCCCTTAGAGAGTAGGAAATCCCTCAATCTCTCATACCATGCTCTTGGTGCTTGCTTCAAGCTATACAAAGCCTTTCTCAACTTGTAGACATGGTTAGGTTTCTTCTCATCTTCAAAACTAGGAGGTTGCTCAACATAGACAAGCTCGTTGATGTACCTATTAAGAAATGCACTCTTCACATCCATTTGGTACAACTTAATGTTGTGGGCACAAGCATAGGCTAACAAGATCCTAATTGCTTCCAATCTTGCAACCAGGGTGTTGGTATATATTAATGCACATAGAATAATCCGCATGCACACAGATATTATATTGATGTAGCACTTCACCGGGAGTATCCCAGTTTTATGTCAAACTCAAGGAAACATGTGTGAGAATAACTAAATCTAACTTAACCCAACTTCATAATCAAGGCTAGATAACAGGAGTATAAAGGAGATCACAAAGGTCTTCTAGTTCTAACCTCGGTAAGCTATGTCTTCTATTATTCAATTCTAGGGATATTACTAAAGAAAACATAGGCAGAGTATGTTTCCTATAGTAACAGGGTCCGGCTAGCCCTACCAACGGGAGGTGGACTACAAAGGATTCAATGAGGCTATAAGAGTCACCCTCGCGAGCTACCACCGATCCAAAAAGTAGGGTACATCCATGAGTAACCGAGTCTAAGCACCATGCTTACACTATGAATACTACTTTAACCTAGGAGCTACAAGGATTAAAGTACTCAAAAGAGTAGTAAACCTGAAGAACAATATGAACAAGATGCTTACTTGAATTAGAAGTTGATTACCATAGAAATCTCAGATGCAAGTCAAGAAGAACTTGATTCTGCCAGGGTACAAGCCATAGAGAGAGCACCGACAGGCCGACACTTCCTCCAAACTCTTTCCTCACACTCTATCTCTCTATTTCTAATTCAAGACTAGATCCTATTAAGGACTAATCTTCTCTTGATTAGTGGCTCTGATCCTAGTGCAAATAGGAATTCGGGTTTCTGGCCCTTAGGATCTCAGGATCAAATGCCTCATGCTCTAGAGAAGGGGGGTATAGGTAGGTATATATAGGGGCCTTCAAGCATCCTAGACCTTCAGATCAAACTGACTTAAAAGGACGGCATAGATGCAAACCCTAAGGTGGTGGAGAACCAACGTAACGAGGAGAGGTTGTTAGGTGGGGCCCATAGGCCGGCCGGCCTATAGGTGGGGCCGGCCAGCCCCATATGTCAGAGTCATGTGGCCTACTTTGGTGATTTGTCTTTTGGAGTCTTCTAGAGTCTTCCCACATAGGTACCATCATGGATTAATGAGATTTCCCTTGACAAATAGGTCCCGCGTGGTGGTTTTCTGATTAAATACTACTGGAAATACAGATTCACCAAAACTCATAGAAATTATCAATTAAAACCCCTAAGTCAATGTTAGTGATCCATTTTAGTCATTTATGCAAGGTATATTGATAGTTTGTGATGAATGTTAACTACCGTCAACAAACTCCCCCACACTTAGGCTTTAACTTGTCCTCGATAAAAGGATGGATTACTTAAGACATAACCTTGGGATAAGACGTCATCATAAAACTATTCCCAGTCATGCATGCTCTGCAGGATTCAAAGTGTCTACGATGAAACTTTGGGTGGTTGAAGAACAGAATAACTTGAAACAGATCACTATCTTCCTTCAGTCAAGTCAACTGGAGAATCATTTTAAGATTTTTGAAAACAAAACATAGCTTACCTTCTCCTTTTGTGGTACTCTTAAATCACTCAATATATGTGGTATTTTTTGATCCTTACCAAGGCATTGATGTTTTTGCCTTCTTCTTACCTACTTCTAAAAAGCTTATGTGGAGCTCAGGTAGGGATAAATATAAAAACATACTTGTATTGCATATATTGTAAAGTCAAAACAAGGATCCAAGGAGAAAAATGTCATACTCTTAGATCAAGATGCGCATGTGCACAGATGTATATGGTGGCTAACCTAATTCTACTATGCTCCTTGAAACATATCTCTCTTGTTTGAAACTTTGAAAACACTTTTGTAAGAAGTCATGGGCTATCTTATTCATTTTTTTTGTGGCGGGCATCTGAGTACCCATTGTTTTAGACATCTTGGATGCTTGTCCATTTTTTCTTCAAGAGTTTTTCTTTCTTTCATGAATAACTTTTGCATAGCCCATGCCTCTTTTCTATAATTGAAACTTTTTTAAGAGAGACATTTAAAAGAACTTGGAGCATTCATCCTATCAAACTTATTGTTATGTCTATTCCCGGTATAGGAGTAGAACATTTTTGGGTGGATGGAAAACATGTTTGTGCATACCCTTTGTCGGTGTAGAAAGTGACCAACATGTAAATATTTGTAGTTTTGCCATACGTTGTGATCAAATATGGCCTAGCACTCAATGACACAGGGTTTATACTGGTTCAGGCAACGTGCCCTACGTCCAGTTTGAGTCAGTCGGTGACTTTATTCCTGAGCCTAGGTGCTCGAAGTTTGCTCTAGGATTACAAACGGAAGTGAGAAAGATGGGGGGTGCAAGAGGTCCGATCGAACTCTGGTCTGAAGGGCCAAGAGTGATGGGAGCTCCGCTATGTGCTAAGTGTTCGAGCATGTGCTCAAGGTTTGAACCTAGTGGTTCTGTTGTAGTGTGTGAGTGAACTGATCGATCTATCTATTGGGAGAGAGCGCATCCCCTTTTATAGATGAAGGGGATGGCCTTACAAACGAGAGAGAGAGAGAGAGAGAGAGAGAGAGAGAGAGAGAGAGAGAGAGAGAGAGTACGTATGCTACTAAGTCTTGTTGCCCACGCTATCGGGTACAAGAGGATTGTAGCCACCCATAGCACTGTTAATGTCAGATGCATGTGGGAGGTTACATCATCTTCTTCTGGTATGGCAAACGTCGGTGCTTACCATACTATTGATGCCTAGAGGCATGCAAGGGGTTTTACCATGCTCGTTTGGTATGGGAGTTTGCGAGCGCCCACAACACTATAGGGCAAATATCGGCGCCCACAACACTACTTGGGTTCTGACATGCTAGGAAGGCTACAGGGTACCCTTCTGACATGCCCTGTTGGTATTGTCCTATAGGTGTATAGGGTACGGTCCTCGGTATTGCGCTTGACTTGAGTGCCCTGCCTTACTTTCTTCGTCCATTTTCTGGTCCTCCTCGAGCGGGCGTCCCTGGTCAGTTGGTCTTAGTCGGCTCTGATTGCGCCAGTTAGAAAGGAGCTATAAGCAGGGGTTCGATGCATCCCTAGTTGAAGACGTGGGTCAGAGTCAGAAGTGGTGTTTGGCTAATCCTTCCTTTTAGAGAGGCCATCCGAAGGTGGGCTGGAGTTAGAAGCAAGCGTTGTTCCTCCTGAGCGAGGCCTTCCAATCGGAGAGATGGGCCAAAGTCAGAAGCGGGCGCCGTTCCTCCTCGGCCAGGCCTTCCGGTTGGAAGCTGGTTCGCCCTTCTGTCCTGTTGTTAGGTTTTTGGGCTAGCCTAGGAGTTGCGCGTCGTTCGCAACGTTGTCTGCTAGGCCGAGCCTTTTGTAAGGAAGCCGGTCCATGAGGGACCTTGGGTTTATGAACCCGACAGGAGCCCCTAAACCCCCGGGCGATTCGGGTAGAATTGTTCGGGGGACTTTTGTCTTGACAGTGGGTGCGCATGAGCGCACCTAAGGGTGTAGCCCCTCAAGCCCCTAGGTGATTTGGGTAGAATTGTCTGGGGGTTTTTTTATGTTGCTAGCAGGGGAATTTTGTGTTTCGTCAGCTGGTGCGCGCGAGCGCACCCACAGGTGTAGCCCCTGAGCCCTCGAGCGATTCGGGTAGAATTGCCTTGGGGGTTTTGTCAGCGGGCAGTTTAGGGATCAGGTGAGACAGAGTCGTGGATCTGCAGCCAAGGTAGTTTTTAGGGATCGAGCAAGACAAAGTCATGGATCCTAGCATTGGGCGTAGCCAAGGTAGTTTAAGGGATCAGGCGAGATCGAGTTTCACGGATCCTGGCATTGCACGCAGCTGAGGCATTTTTAGGGATTGGGCGAGATGGAGTCGCATATCCTAGTGTCGGGTGCAGCTGAGGCAATTTAGGGATCGGGCGAGATGAAGTTTGCGGATCCTAGCGTCAGACGTGCCGAGGTAGTTTTAAGGATCGGGTGAGACAGAGCTCGTGGATCCTAGCATCGGGTGTAGCCGAGGCATTTTTTAGGGATTAGGTAAGACGGAGTCATGGATCTTGGCGTCGGGCATAGCCGAGGTAGTTTTAGGGATCAGGCGAGACAGAGCTCGTGGATCCTAGCGTCGGGCATGGCCGAGGCATTTTTTCGGGATCGGGCGAGATGGAGTTTTGTGGATCTTGGCGTCGAGCGCAACCGAGGCATTTTTAGGGCTCGAATGAGATAGAGTCGTGGATCCTAGCATCAGACATAGCCGAGGCAGTTTAGGGATCTTGCGAGATGGAGTTCACGGATCCTGGTGTCAGGAGCAGCCGAGGCAGTTTAGGGATCGGGCGAGATGAAGTTCATGGATCCTAGTGTCAGATGTGCCGAGGTAGTTTTAGGGATCGAGTGAGACAGAGCTCACGGATCCTGGCATTAGGCGTAGCTGAGGCATTTTTTAGGGGTCGGGCGAGATGGAGTCATGGATCCTGGTGTCGGGCGTAGCCGAGGCAGTTTTAGGGATTGGGCGAGACGGAGCTTGTGGATCCTAGCGTCAGGAGCAGCCGAGGTATTTTTTAGGGATCAGGTGAGATGAGTCACGGATCCTAGCATTGGGCACAGCCAAGGCAGTTTAGGGATCAGGTGAGACGACGTCGTAGATCTTGACGTCGGGTGCAGCTGAGATAGTTTAGGGATCACGTGAGACAGAGTTCATGGATCCTAGCATCGGACGTGCCAAGGCGTTGGGTGTCTTGAGCCCCTGAGCCTTGTTGGGCTTGGTAGGGGTCCGTTGAGTTTTGTGCATTACCCCGTCCGTGGTTTCTCACAACCGGAGGGGCTGAGCTAACGTCGCTTGCCTCAATGGCATGAGTGATGCGCTCGATGAGCTCGCTAACGGGTACATTCAAGTGAAATTTGGATCTATCATTTGTTATGGGGTCGGCATAGCCCTCATGTGATATTCCACTACTCCTTAACCTGCAACCTAGTAGATGCCTAGGTCGTTTCGGAGACCGACCCGGGTGGCCCGCTGGCCTCCCCTCAATGGAGATTCTGTGGGTTTGGCAGAGGTTAGGATCAAACAAGAAGGTTGAGATGACCCTGTCTGCTTTGGGATAGACTGGGCAAGGGCTGCTCGCAACTCATTTGTGTTTTCTCCCCTGACTCTATTTGACGTGAGGTGGTGTTGAGCCCTTTATGGGCCAGCCTTCGAACCCCGATCGGTCGTTGCTCATGTTGAATGAGGCAACTGCCGCTTCATGACGCAACATAGAGCATTGTGATGCATTTAACTGCACATGTGATGCTTCAGATGTATGGAATGAATGAATGCGCATATAGATGAATGAATGATTACATAAAGAAATAGTGGGGGTTGTTAATGTTACCTTGATGACTTGAGTGACAAGGTTTGAGGAGCTCCAATAAAAAATGTTCGACCAGGATCCATGCTCATCGTTCATGATGGAGTCAACATGGCCCACATGGGGCATCCCTCTACTCCTTACCTGTATCTCAGCGTTTGCCTAAGCCGTTCGATTGACTCAGGAAGCCTATTGGTCTCTCCTGGTGGAGATCCCATCGTTTGGGCCTTTCCAAGTCCCGCCTAGGAAGGCAGAGGGTGGCCTGCATGTAGTGGCGCCTTGTTTCTTGAGCCCAGCGTGTGGTAGTGGTGGGCCATACCTAGGCCATGTCCCGTCTAACCAGGCGCTGTTCTGTTGGGCAGGGTGTGTCCCATCTGTTAGGGCGCTTCCCATCGTATCCCATCCGCATTGAATGGGGGAAGGGAGAGGGTTTTTTGCCCCCATTGTTTCGCCTTTCCTCAATCGCTGCACCTTTCCCAATTGCTGCATCTCTTTCTTTAAGTAGGTGAAGGGAGAAGGCTTCTGTTTCGTTCCTTCACCTATTCCTCATCTGCCGCCTCTTCTTTTTCTTCTTCCTTCTCTCCAAGAGCATTTGAGTGCTATGGCGGTTCCTAGGAGAGAAGGGGAGGGCGAGGGAGAGAAGAAAACTCATAGATCTATTCATGAACCTAGAGCACAATGTCAAGCTGGAGGTCATCCGTTGTGAGGGAGTCAGTGTTGGCCGCCCTCGCTGAGAAGGGGTTTCTACTGCTGAAGGAGGTGGCGCACTAGAGGGCTCCTGTGTGGGAGGATTTCCTACAACCTCGGGCCAGCGAGGTTATTCCTTCCTCACCTTTCATGAGCATGGGTTAGGATACCCCACACACTGGATCCTGTGCGGGCTCCTTAATGAGTGGGGCCTGGAGCTGCAGCACCTCAATTCGACTAGGGTGCTGCATATCACCGGCTTTGTCATTGTGTGTGAGGCCTTCCTTAGGATGGAGCCGCATGTGGACCTCTTTCAGTGGTTGTTCTCTAGGTGAGCTTTGTCAGAGGGGAAGTCGCTCATGATCATGCTAGTGGGGGGCTTCGCGCTGCAGAAGAAACCGAGCACGTTGGGCTCATACCCTATGTACACCCCCTATGATTCTAATCGGGGGTGGCACGGGGAATGGTTCTACATTAGGAACCCGGCGGAGGTGCCATTCCTGCCTTTCACCAATAGGAGGCCAGAGAGGTAGGAGAGCTAGTCGTGGGGCCCCGCTAGGTGGTAGAAGAAGGTGGAGATTATTGATGTGGAGCTCTAGAAGCTCATGTAGTGTGGCCTAGACGGGGTGCGGGTGTTCCACTCCCTCTTCTGCCATTGGGTTGCTCTGCTGGCAAAGAGGGTGCGACCGATGTGGAAGTACAATGGCTCGATAGACCCTGACCATGCGTTGCCGGAGGAGCTGCCGAATGACAAGGTCTAGAGTCACCTTGACTGGGTGCTATAGCTGAGGCCTAAAGAGACCCTCGTTGGAAAGCCCAGACCTCTCAATGCCACGATGGTGTCCAAACTGCTATGCTCCCCTCTCTTTACTCTGTGTTCTTTTCCCCTTTGCCCTCCTATTTTTTATTTTGAGTCGTCCGTTCCATAGGGACTTGGAGTTTACAAGTCTAGGCTGCACCTTCCGAAGGGGCCAGAGGGTGTGGCATGGTAGGTCACCCTAAAGGAGGCGGTGGTTGAGAGGAAGAAGAAGAAAACTAAGGAGGCTCGATGGAAGCATGAGAAGGAGATGGAAATCGCCCGACGTGTGCGGGCCAGGGAAAATAGGAGCAATGTTGAGTCAGAGCTTGAGTTGAAGGACCCCACAGAGGTGGGTGATGATGTGATATTCTCTGAGGAGGAGGACCGAGAGGTCGTTGCAACTTCGGTGGCTAGTAGGAGGCAGAGAGGCACGGTGATGTTCCTGCACCGAGGAAGCATGCTGCAAGCACAGACACCGTCGATGAATGGGAGGCGAAGTGGACACGGTCACCATGCCCTTCTAAGGCATTGTCGGCCTCGCCCCCACCTACTATGGGCGTGGTAGGATAGGCCAGGTGGTTAGAAGAGTGGGCTCACACCCATGCGTTGTTGGGGCTGGCACCGGCACGTGACCCACAATAGGTGGATGCCCCGCCAGCTGCTCTAGTTAGTGTGCCCTGAGCCAAAGGTTGTGGTGATTCATGGGCTGGGTAGGAGCCGGTTGGGTTGACTCCCCCTGGCTGAAGGGAGGGGGTGTGGGTCATGGCCCAGGAGCGGTCCTCGCCTGGTGGGCCCGTTGATGTCAGATCAGGGCTTCAGAGCCCTATCGCTTCCATCCTGGTATGCCTTCTTTGTTTCTTTTTTATCTCGCTGTTGAGTTTTTTGGAGTGTGACTGACCTGTACTTTTTTGACAGTGCTCGGATGTTGACAGGGCTAAGCATCGCCCCAACTCCCATGTAGGAGGATTGGAGGCCCACCTTGTAGCGCGCCGTGGCGAGCGGTGGGGAGAGCAGGGTGGTGGTGGCGGGGCCTTCCCTTTAGAGGGCAGTGCCCCCTAGGTCAGTCACCAGTATGGTAGCAGCGGTGGCAATGGTGTTGGCAGTGATCCTGGTGGTGACGGCGGAGGCCATGTCGGAGGTATCCCTTGTGGCCCCTCCACCACCTACGATGGAAGAGGAGAGGGAGACCGGGCTCCCTGACTCATTGGGCAGAGGGCCACATAGCTCACCCTCCTGGTCGGAGCTAGAGGTGCTGGGGGGAGATGTGATCGGGCCAAAGCCAGAACACCTACTGATGGCCCGTGAAATCAAGGTTGTGGAGATCCCCTCTGACGATGAAGCAGGTGATGAGGTGGAGCTACCGGCGCCATTGTAGGAGCTGGCGGTGGTCTAGTCATCGACTGGGCCTTCCAGCAGGTTTGGGTGAGCCGTAATCTGGTGTGGCCCTGCCCCGATGACCCAAGGAAGGCTCGGTTCGTCCTTCATGATGACAAGGAGGTGGCGCTGTGGCACTTCCTAGGGGAGAGCAGAGTGGCGATGGAGTCCGATCTCGCCCAAACCAGGGTGAGGCTTTAGGAGGCCTTAGAGCGGGTCAAGTCCATCCATCGAGTGGTTATGGTTGACCTAGCCTACGCCACAGAGGTAAGTTCTCTATGATTTGTTCTTGATTCCTTGCTAGGTGCTTCAGCATGTTAGCTCCTTGCTTTGTAGGGCTTGGAGGGGATGTCATGCCGCAAGTCTCTTTTCCTCTAGGAGGAGCATGCCCGGATGGCCAAGCTTGAACGTGAGCTAGAGACCACCTGTTATGAGTCCCAAGACCAGGTGGTAGAGGTGACTGAGGCACGAGCAGCGGAGCAGCTCGTGGCAGAGCGGGCAACCACCGCCGAGCAGGGGCTTGAGGCGGCGAAGGTCCGCCAGGTGGAGACTGAGGTGGTGCTGCAGAAGTCCCTAGCAGACACCAAGGCGATGCTCCAAAGTTCCCTGAAGACCCTAGAGATAGAGTAGAAGGCCCTAGGGTCAGAGCAAATGGCCCGGTTGGAGGCCGACCAGGAAGTGCTCGCACTTTAGGGCTGGGTGATGGGGACGGAGGAGGTGAACGCCCAGCTATGCGAGTAGGTGACTTGGTAGGAGAAGGGACTCTCCATCCTCGAGAACACCCGCCTTGGTATGTACCTTTTCTATTTTTGACATGTTGGTTTCTTCCCTTAGCTTGCTTCTGAGCTTGTCACCCTTCTTCCAGAGCTGGGTGGTAAGGTGGAGTTGTTGGAGCGGGACCTAGAGGTGGCCAAGGCAACGATTGGCTGAAATGTGGAGGCGCTGGCCAAGTCCCTTGAAGAGCTATGTGCTCTCAAGGGGAAACTTGACCAGATACACAATGTTGCCCAGCTCGTCGTCTCGGAGGTCTTCAGGTTGGCACCAAGTACCAGCGCGCCCACCATCCTGCTGGCAGAGGTTTCGGATGAGGTTCGGGCCCTCATCACCGACGGGCTGTTCTACGGGATGTCGAGGGTGTTGACTTTAGTGGCAATGTACCACTTGGACCTAGACTTCGCCGCCATCTGCAGTGGGTATGCTGATGGCTGGAGCGTGGGGGACATCCACTCGCTCGGGGAGAGCTTGCTGCCACATGCCAAGTTGGTGGCTGAGCAAGTCTCCACGTAGTGGGTGATGGATGCTCGTTGTGCGGACATGGCAGAAGGCACATGTCAGGAGGACATTGCCCAGCCTATGGATGGTGTGGAGCCTAGGTTAGAAGTGGATGTCGCCCCACCTTCGATCGAGCCGAACGTTGCCTAGTCGGAGGACGAGCAGCCCGTACCCTCACCGGTCGAGCCGGTAGCCGATGCCACCGGGGAGCCATAACAGAAGTTTTTAGAGTAGAAATACTATAGTAGATGTAAAAGATAATGCCGTGGGGGAGCCCCCTATGTAAAGTGCTTTTCTATATTCATGAATAAAGTAACTTAGTTTTTGTGATGGAACTACTTCTTTCGGGGAAGCTTATCCCATCTGTTCCTTATTTTTACCTTAGCATAACTTTGTTTTTTATTCTTTTCTTTTTTTGCACCTACCCATTCACACCGTAGGCTGCAACCTTAAGAGCTCAGGGGTGGCCCACGAGACTCAGCTGCTCGTAACCGTAGGTAGAGGCGGGGTGCGATCGGTCGGAATATTTAAAGCAAAGTTACGTAAGGTAATTAAAGGAACGGACTACCCTTTTGTTCGGGGAAAAATATTTATCATATGATAGTAAAAAGAGAGGTGGCATCACACCCCCATGGAGCCCCCGAGTGACCCAGGCCAAAAGTGTTTTGGGCTGGGGTGCTTTATAGGAGCAAATGTTAAGTAAAAAATGGTAAGACCGAGATTTAGGGGAAGAAACGACATAGCTATTCGCTGTTCCAAGTGTTGGTGAGAACGTTGCCGTTGTTGTCCTTCAATCGGTAGGCGCCCAGTCGGATCATCTCAATCATTGTATAGGGACCTTTAGTCATCTAGATCCTTGCCCGCCTTGCCCCCTTTTTGGCTGCTGCCTCCTTGCCTTTTCCTTCTTTTGGCTCACCGGCCTGTCATAGAAAGTGCTTGAGGAGCTTGAAGTCCTTGTAGAGGTGCTTCATGGGGTAGGCATGGTTGGTGCATGGGCTCTCCATGAGCTCGTTGAAGTGGTCAGGCAGGCCCTACTAGGGCTGCTTGGCCATGTGATCAGCCACGGTGACCAACGCAGGGTTGGCCGGTCGGCGCCGATCGTTCTTGTTCTTTTTGACCCTCTGTGTGGAGGGGCCCTCGTCCTGATCCTCGTGCTTGGCTTTGCCTTTGTCCTAGCCTTTGTTGAAGACTACTCCAACCGCCTCCTTGCTAGTGGTGTGGTTCATGGCAACATCGAGCAGGTCGTGGGTGGTACGGGGCTTTAGGCAGCCAAGCGTGTGGATCAGGGACTCGTAGGTTGTCCTAAGAGGAATGCGATGATGACGTCAGCGTCGACGACATTAGGAAGGAAGTTGCACCACTTTGAGAACCTGCGGATGTAATCCCATAAGGACTCATTGGGCTCCTGCTGGCAGCTCTTGAGGTCCTAGGAGTTCTCAGGGTGGACATACATCCCCTAGAAGTTCCCGACAAAGACGCTCTTGAGGTCCGCCCAGTCGCGGATGCTGTCGCGTGGGTGGAATTTTAGCCAAGCTCGAACAGGATCCCCTAGGTAGATAGGGAGGTACTGAATGATGAAGTGGTCATTGTCCACTCCACTGGCTCGGCAGGTGAGCCAGAAGTCTTCAAGCCATATACCGGGGTTCGTCTCCTCAGTATACTTGGTGATGTTGGTAGGTGGTTGGAAGCGCTATGGGAACAATGCTCTCTGGATGCATTGGCCAAAGGCCCATGGTCTCGGGCCATCCGGGTTGGTACTCCAGTCGTCCGGCCAATGACCACACCTAGGGTGCATTTCACCACTCGTCGTGATGGTCTGGCTGGGGTCTGTGTTGCCTACCCTCACTGTTGCTCGGTGGATGTCATCATCATGCTAGACCCAACGCTAGTTATTGATGATGCTGCGAGCATCTTGGTTTAGCCTGAGCCACTCATGCATAGGGGGCCGGTGTGGAGCAGGCACTAGGTCAGACCATGGTGCAGCTATAGCCTTTTGCGCCACGCTCGGTGGCCGTAGCGGTGAGTGGATGGAGCGATTCCTCTGGTGCATCCCTACTCCCCTAGTGGGGAGAGAGGCCATGAGTCGGTGTCGCAATGCGGAGCTCTCCACCTATTGAATGGTGGCGGTTTCCACCAGTGCCCGAAGGTTCCGGTGGATCGCCTGTTCCTAGGGGTCGTTCGGCTCGGGAAGGCCACGCAGAAGCATTACCGCGGCGGCGATGTTCTGGCCAGCCCGAGCGAACTGTGGGGGATCGTCCCCCCATCCATGATGTTGTGCTGGACTTGGTGGGTGCGACCTCGGGCGCTGCTCGCCAGGTTACATGCATGGGCCATAGCATGGTGCGCCGAGCGTGCCGTCGTAGGTGATGGCTGGTTCTGCCGCTGTTGTTGTAGCTCCTCGACATGCTTTTGTGTGAGCACGAGGGCCCCCACACCAGGGTCCAGAGGGGTGTGAGTCTGCACGGACTCTGGTACCACCGACGACTATCCTAGAGCATCCACCATAGCACACTCCTAGAAGGGACGGTGGCTAGGTGCCATGTCACCAATGCTAGAGCCATTGCTCTCAACATCGTAATCCATGAGGTCGAGGAAATAGGGTGGAGCATAGCTCGTCATCCCCATGAATTTGGAAATGAGAGGGGGCGGCGCCAGCATCCTTTAGAGCCCTTGGGCATATGCATCCATGGGGGACATGAGGCCATAGGGGAACTGGTCGCATGGTGGTCGTGGCAGGGACAATGGGGTCCCTCCGAAAAATTGGGGAAAGACTGTAAAGAGCGAGTAAATAACAGTTCATACATTACTCATAGTGGGGTTTGAGCAAAGCGTTTGCTCGGAATGAAGCGCAGGCGCCTTATCATTAAAGTCGTCGTGTGTCCCAAAGCCGACGGAGGGTGCCCCTCTGATGGGCACCAGAACAAGTGCCTCCTCATGGAGGTGTAGTACACCGAGCCGGTTAGCGACGAAGTCTAGGTTTCTGAAGAGGAAGGCCTAGGACGGCTCAAAGACAAGTGGAACCCATGTCTCAATAGGTGGGAGTGCAGGAAACTCTAACTAGCCAAAGCGAGTTGTATCGGTTGAGCCCGCCATGGCGAAGGTGGTAGAAAAGTGGGCCATCCGATGACCAAAAGTGTAAATGTACAACGTCTTCCCCATGGACGGTGCTAACTGTCGGTGCAGAAAGTGACCAACATATAAATATTTGTAGTTTTGATGTACGTTGTGATTAGATGTGGCCTAACACTCAATGACACAGTGTTTATACTGGTTCAGGAAACATGCCCTACGTCCAGTTTGAGTTGGTTGATGACTTTATTCCTGAGCCTAGGTGCTCAAAGTTTGCCATGGGGTTACAAACAGAAGGGAGAAAGATGGGAGGTGCAAGAGGTCCGGTCAGACTCTGGTCCAAAAGGCCGAGAGTGATGGGAGCTCTAATATGTGCTAAGTGTTCGAGCGTGTGCTCAAGATTTGAACCTAGTGGTTCTGTTGTAGTGTGTGAATGAATTGATCAATCTATCTGTTAGGAGAGAGCGCATCCCCTTTTATAGATGAAGGGGATGGCCTTACAAACAAGAGAGAGAGAGAGAGTACGTATGCTACTAAGTCTTGTTGCCCACGCCGTCAGGTATAAGAGGATTGTAGGCGCCCATAACACTGTTAATGTAAGATATATGTGGGAGGTTGTGTCGTCTTCTTGTGGTATGGTAGACATTAGTGCCTGCCATACTATTGATGCCCAGAGGTATGTAAGGGGTTTTAACATGCTCGTCTGGTATGGGAGTTTGCGGGTGCCCACAACACTATAGGGCAAATATCGGCACCCACAACACTGCTTGGGTTCTGACAAGCCAGGAAGGCTGTAGGGTACCCTTCTGACATGCCCTGTTGGTACTGTCTTGTAGGTGTATAGGGTACGGTCCTCGGTATTGCGGTTGACTTGAGTGACCTGCCTTACTTTCTCCATCTATTTTTTGGTCCTCAAGGAGCAGGCGTCCTCGGTCGATTGGTCCTAGTCGGCTCTGATTGTGCTAGTCAGAAAAGAGCTGTAAGCAGGGGTTCGGCGCATCCCCGATCGAAGACACGGGTTAGAGTTGGAAGTGGTGTTTGGCTAGTCCTTCCTTTTGGAGAGGCCGTTCGGAGGCGGGCTAAGGTTGGAAGCGAGCACTTTTCCTCTTGAGCGAGGCCTTCTGGTCGGAGAGGTGGGCTAGAGTCAAAAGCGGGCACCATTCCTCCTTGGCCAGACATTTCGGTCGGAAGCTAGTTCGCCCTTCTATCCTGTTGTTAGGTTTTTGGGCTGGCCCAGGAGTTGTGCATCGTTCACAACATTATCTGCTAGGCTGAGCCTTTTGCTAGGAAGCCGGTCCATGAGGGAGCCTAGTTTTATGAACCCGACACCCTTAGTGTAAGAGCAACAGATATATGTGGAGTGTACGTGATCTTGATCTTGGGAGCATGATAAATTTCTCAATAAGGTTCACCAGGTTTGACTAAACTCAATGCAGTAGCAAGTAGTATATGTAGAAGGTTTTCCTAGTCTATCATATCATGTATGGCTCTCGTAGGACTTGGCTTACCACAAAGGAGAAGTGTAATTATTCTTTTTAACTTTTTCAAAATAAAATTCTCCAATGACGAGACATCAAGAATGAAGTTCTCATTATTCTACTATATCTCATTCCACAACAACTTAAGTAACATGGGGTCCCTAATAATAAGTTCCCAATAGTAGCAAGACTTCCAGGAAAAGTATTATGTGAGTCTATCCTTAAATCATGACTGAAATAATCTTTCCTTAGGTTTTAAAGTTTTTTTCATATGATTTTCAATTGAGTTCGAAACGGAAAGCAAAACATGTGAAAATAATCATATAGGATGAAAACCTAACCGTGGATGAGGCGCTAGGTGAGGTGAAGCTAGGCTAGGCCGATCGACCCATGTATGAGTCCAGGTGGCCCACTCTCAAGCCCATTTGGGTCCAACTTTGGCGAGCATGGTTCTTGTTCCCTTGCTTTCTGAATTTCATGATTTTCATGATCGGACCTTGTTTTGTTGTTGTGATGTGCTTCCCCCACACTTGTTTCTTGTTTACCTTTATGCACAACATGTGGAGAAAAACACATATACAAAATAATAGAGAGCAGGTAGTAATAACAAAATTTATTGATGGGGCGCTTTATTACACAAACCAACCTAAACACAAACTTTCAACTGGCTAGCACAAACTTCAATAACTGTAACTTCTGAGCTAAGCAAATGATCTAAACATTGACCTAATTGTTCCCTATCGATCCACAACCTAACTCTTAACTTTCATACTTCTCTTTGTTGACAACATAGCGACTTAAGACCACAAGCTCATATTCTAGGTTCTTGCGATAAACGTGCTCCTTATCTATCCTAAACTACAGAGCGTGGGTATAGTTGGTAAGGGTTTTGATCTTGTCTTGCAGTGTAGCAATAGTCAGCCATTGGTGCTTCTCATCATTCTCTAGGATAGAGGGTGGTGCCCTCTTCTTCTTCTCCTTTGGTGGCATGACCTTGACTTGTTTAGGAGCAGCGTGGACACCATCTATGGTTAAGCGAGGTGTGACCAACTTGTATTTGGTGCATGTGATGTCTCCAAACTTGTTGGTCTTTACCCTCAGTCAGCATCTCATTCTCCCTTGGAGGAAGGAGGTTGATCTCCTTTAGGACCTTGATCTTTGGTGCCTCTAGCTGGTGTGGCTTGTCTTGAAGAAGTTGATGCGGTGGCAGAGCGATCATCGGACGATGGATGGCTTGGGCAAAGTAGGATTGGTTGGAAGGAATAGGAGCTACTTCTCATGGTGGGATGATACTTAGCGGTATGGGTTTGTCAACTCCATAAGGGATGATCTCTCTACCAGCCATTGGAACTTAAGGGGAGGAGAGCTTTGGTGCTGCTGGAGATGGAATGCTTTGATGGAATGGCTGTGGAGGCAGGCAGGGGCTCATTTATATAGGGGGGAAAACTTGCAGTAGGGGCCAAGATCCTATCCTTTAGGGTTTTGTAATGAAGGAAAAATGAATGTTGTGGAAAACTATAGGATAGCAGAGGGGAATGTTCTAGAATACACGAGAGAATTGATCGAAGGCTAGGGGACAGACAGGTGGGCCCACCAGCCAAGAGGTGAAGCTGGCTGGCCCCACATGTCATCTCCTTGCAGGAGTTTTTCTCATGGTGGTTTCTAATGCCTAACTAATTTTGAAAAAGGATATTCTCGCATTACGAAACATAAAGAGGAAGGGCAGAGGTGTAATTCTATGGTAAAATTATAAAATCTACCTTATTCAAATCCTCATGTGGTTTTTTTAGGTTCTAGAAAGATCTTAAGACGATGACCATTTACCTTGAATAATGTAACTTTGCCATTTTGAAGTGTTATCGCTCCATGTGATGAGGTGCTTGCAACCTTAAATGGTCCTTCCCATTTACTTCAAAGTTTTCCATGCCCGAATAATTTAACCCTGGAATTAAAAAGTAATACCTTATCTCCTAGGGCAAACTCCTTCTTCTTGATCCTCTTATCATGCCATCTCTTTGTTCTCTCCTTGTATATCTTGGCGTTGTGATATGCTTTTTCACGCCATTCATCGAGCTTAGAGAGTTGCATCTTCCTCTTGGTTCCTACAGCTTCAAAGTCCATGTTCCATCACTTGATGGCCCAGTGAGCCTTGAATTCTAGCTCAACAGGTAGATGACATGTCTTTCTGTAGATGAGTTGATCTAGTGACATCCCAAGTGGTGTTTTATAGGCTGTTCTATAAGACCATAGTGCATCAGGTAGTCTATCCTTCCATGTAGTCTCCATCTCGTTGACCATCTTCTATAGAATATTTTTGATTTGTTTGTTTGATGTTTCTGCTTGGCCACTTGTCTGAGGGTGATATGGAGTAGCGACATTGTGATGGATCCCTTGTCTTAATAAGTACTTGTGAAAGTTCTTATCAGTGAAGTGAGTGCCGCCATCACTAATCATCATTCTTGGAACTCTGAATCTTGGAAATATTGTCTCTTCAAACATCTTCTTGGAGTTCTTCACATCAGTAGCTTTACATGGCATGGCTTCAACCCACATGGAGACATAGTCAACTACCACCAAGATGTATTCACAGTTCTTTGATTTTGTAAATGGTCCCATCTAGTCAATTCCCTAGACATTAAAAAGCTTAATCTAGAGGTTGTTGGTGAGTGGCATGACATCTCTTGAATTGATGTTTTCGTGCCTCTAACATGATCTATGCCTCCATACGAAGTCCTTGGTGTCTTCATACATGCTTGGCCAAAAGAATCCACTTTGCTAGATCTTCGAATGAGTGTGGAATGCACCATAACGCCCTTCGTATGGTGACGAGTGGCATCGTTCTATGATCTTGATGCCTTCTTTTGCCGGCACACACCTTCTGAGTAGGCCATCAAAATAGTCTCTAAAGAGGTATGACTCATCCCATATATGGAGATGACTTTTATAGATGAGTTTCCTTTTGTTCTCCCCTGGTGGTACATATCCTGCAACCATAAAATTAACAATATTCGCGTACTAGGGGTCAGATTTTGTGATCTTGAAGAGCATGTCATCCCAAAGCAAATCATTGATGGGCAATTCCTACAGATTTTCAAACTGCATTCTAGACAAGTGATTGGCAACATAATTTTTTACTCCCTTTTTATCTTTTATTTCTAAGTCAAATTCTTAGAGTAACAAAATCTATCTTATAAGTCTAGATTTAGCATCTTTCTTAGTGATCAAGTATTTTAAAGCAGCATGATCAGTGTAAACAATCACCTTAGCTCCTACTAAGTAAGATCTAAACTTATCAATAGCAAAAACAACCACTAGGAGTTCTTTTTTAGTTGTTGCATAATTAAGTTGAGGTCCTATCAGAGTTTTGCTAGCTTAAGCAATGGCATGATGCTTCCTATCTTTTGTTTGTCCCAAAACTGCACCCACAGCATAATCACTTGCATCACACATAATTTCAAAAGGTAGCGACCAATCAAGGGGTTGAATGATTGGTGCAGAGATGATTGCTTTCTTAAGAATTTCAAAAGATTTTAAACATGCATCATCAAATTCAAAGGGAATATCCTTGGCCAAAAGATTTGTGAGTGGTCTAGCAATATGTGAAAAATCTTTTATAAAGCGGCGGTAAAACCCTATATGACCAAGAAAACTGTGGATCCCTCTAATATTTGTGGGAGGTGGTAATTGTTCAATTACTTCAATTTTATCTCTATCTACCTCTATCCCTCATTCAGACACCAAGTGTCCAAGCACTATGCCTTCTCTAACCATGAAATGACATTTTCCCAATTAAGGACTAAGTGCTTTTCTTCACATCTTTGCAAAACCTTGTCTAAATTTTTAAGACAATCATCAAAAGTTTTTCCATAAATAGAAAAATCATCCATGAAAACTTCCATGATTTCTTCAATTATATCAGAAAATATAGATATCATGCTTCTTTGGAAAGAAGCTGGAGCATTACATAGTCCAAAAGACATTCTACGATAAGCATAAGTTCCATATGGACATGTAAAGGTGGTTTTGCTTTGGTAATCTAGATGGATCAGAATCTGGTGATAACCTGAATATCCATCAAGAAAATAGAAGAAAGAGTGATTTGCTAGTCGCTCCAACATTTCATCAATGAAGGGCAACGAAAAATGATCTTTCTTTGTTGCCTTGTTAAGTTTTTGGTAATCCATACACATCTGCCATCTAGGAATAGTTCTTTGGGGATTAATTCATTCTTTTCATTTTTAACAACAGTCATGCCTCCCTTTTTAGGCACAACCTAAACAGGGCTTACCCACTCACTGTACGGAATGGGGTAAATGATCCCGAGGTGCAGGAGTTTTGAAACCTCTTTCTTAACCTCTCTCATCGCATTGTTAAGCCTACGCTGTGGCTCCCTAGAAGGTGTAGAATTAGAATCTATAGGGATGCGATGGGTGCAAAGAGCAGGGCTAATTCCCTTAAGGTCTTGGAGCGAGTAGCCAAAAGCAGAGCGACGCTTTTCTAAGACAGTTATCAAGCCTAGGGATTCTTCCTAAGAGAGTTTGTCACGTATGATCATAGGAGAATCCTGATCATTATTGAGAAAAGTATATCTAAGACTAGAAGGCAGGGGCTTAAGCTCAATGGCAGGCTTAGGTGGTTCCAGCAATTCATCTAAGGGTTTAGGCTCTGTAGAATGTTTGTCTTCTTCTTCGATGAAGAACTGGGCATCATATTCAAGGTTGGGTTTGATCAAGTCTTCAAGAGATGCTACCTTAACCTCTTCCATTGGGTCTTGCTCGGGAATGGGCTTAGTCTCAGCATTTAGAGAATGAGTAATGGGTATAGAAAGTTTGAAGTTTTTCCCTAGACATATTTTCAATTTCCCTATTTGTCCTTCTTGAATAAGTCTTTCAATTGGTTGTCCTATCAACAGGTCAAACTCTATGATATCAAAGATATAAAAGCTCAAATGAATCATGGTTCCTTTTACCTAGATAGGAAGGACATACAAAATTCCCAAACTTGGGAGAATATGTCCTAAAAGACTTTTCAATAATTTTGTTGTTGGAGTTAATGGCATGTCTTTTAATAAATCATGAGCAAAAGATGCAGACATGATGTTAACACCCACAACTGGATTATATAGAGCATCAAAAGGAGCTTTGTTAATTTAGCAATGAATGGAAATAAAAGGTGAATCTAGACAAATCACATCAGAGGAAAACTCTGATTCTTCTAACCATTCATTGCTTATAATAGACACTAGCTCTTTGGTAGTCTTTTTAAGGAAAGCTTCCTTAGAAGGGTCAAGAATTTCTTCATGGGATGATGATTTTCTAGGCTTCTGGGGTCTCCTCATGGTATGATAATTTGAGGTATCTCCGTATTCATCAAAAAGTTCATCCTCGAATTCAAGCATAAAATCTGAAATTGGAGTTTCCTCCTTTTCCTATGGTTTGGGATTTGGGACAACTAAAGTTGGTGATGGGTTAGACAAAAGTTCTGGTTTAGCTATCTAGGGTTCCTCCTCTAATGGCTTCTTTCCTACTTCTTCAGAGGTGTCCTCTAGGATCTTAGTAAAAATGCTTCTCCCTGAATTAGTGGAGAGATGCATGAATGGTCCTCCTGAAGCTGTATCAATATACTTCGAGGTTTTCCTATCAAGACCCATATAAAAGTGTTGAAGAAAAATGGGGTCTTGAATGGCAAGGTCAGAGCCAATATTTATAAGAGCATTACAACAATCCCATGCCATGCCTAGAGATTCTTTTTCTTCTTGTTTAAAAGTTAGAACCTCCATACGCTGGCTGACTTCTCTAGAGATGGGAAAGAATTTCAAGCAAAAGCTAGAACACAAGGCTTCCCAATCTCCTTGTCTACTCCCTATGGTTTGCTTGTACCAACGTTTAGCTCTTCCCTTCAGTGAGAAAGGAAAAATCTTCCATCATAAGGTTTCATCTGACATCCCCACAATGCATAGGCATGCATAGGTCTGCTCAAACTCATTTAGGTGGGAATAAGGATTTTTATGATCTTTGCCCAAAAAGGATTGATCCTAGACCATGTTGATTAAACACGGGCGCAACTCATAGCCAGGTATAAGAAAAGGCTTTGAGGATTCTAGTGGCTCCAAGCGTGCACTCGTATGTGCAGCGTATTGATGGATAGGGGTGGATGCTAGATCCATGGTAAAATAAGAATAAAAGATAAAAAGAATAATGATACAAGGTTAAGCTAGGTTCAAAGTTAACTCAGTAACCATCTCCCTGGCAATGGCGCCAGAAATGCTTGTTGGTATATATTAACGCACACAGAATAATCCGCAAGCGCATAGATATTATACCAATGTAGCACTTCACCGGGAGTATCCTAGTTTTATATTGAACTCAAGAAAACGTGTGTGAGAATAACTAAATCTAACTTAACCCAACTTCACAATCAAGACTAGATAACAGAAGTATAAAGGAGATCACAAAGGTCTTCTAGTTCTAACCTCAGTAAGCTATGTCTTCTATTGTTCAATTCTGGGGACATTACTAAAGAAAACACAAGCAGAGTATGTTTTCTATAGTAATAGGGTCCTGCCAGGCCTACCAACGGGAGGTGGACTACAAAGGATTCAACAAGGCTATAAGAGTCACCCTTGTGAGCTACCACCGATCCGAAAAGTAGGGTACATCCATAAGTAACCAAGTCTAAGCACCACGCTTACACTATGAATACTACTTTAACCCAGGAGCTATAAAAAGTACTCAAAATAGTCGCAAACCTGAAGAACAATGTGAACAAGATGCTTACTTGAATTAGAAGTTGATTACTAGAGAAATCTCAGAATCAAGCTCAAGAAGAACTTGATTCTACCATGGTACAAGCCGTAGAGAGAGCACCAATAGGCCGACACTTCCTCCAAACTCTTCCCTCACACTCTATCTCTCTATTTCTAATACAAGACTAGATCCTATTGAGAACTAATCTTCCGACAGAATAGCATCGGCAGTCCTCTGAGGGGTATCCCACGAAGGTAGATTGATCGGTAGGGGAGTGTGAGATCAAGAACAAGAAGGCAATAAAGACACACGAGTTAGACAGGTTTAGGCCGTCAGTATGACGTAATACCCTACTCCTGTGGTCTATTGGTTTGTATTAGCTATCGTATGATATTGCATGTGTTTGGAGGGGGTCCCTGCCTTATATAGTCTGGGGAGTGGGGTTACAAGTCAGTTAGATCTGAGAGATAATCGGAAAGTAATAACTGATTACAGGAATCTTGAGATCATAGATATCCTAATAGATCTCATAGTATCTTCAGGATATCTTCCAAATGCCTTGCAGAAGGCGCCGACCAAAGTCGTGCCCCACAAGGCTTTGTCTTGTGGGCTAGGCCACCCCTGAGGGCGTAGCCCATGTGGTCTACCGTGGATACCGAGGGCCATACCCCCATAAGATCCTATTAAGAACTAATCTTCTCTTGATTGCTAGCTTTGATGCTGGTGGAAATAGGAATTAGGGTTTCTGACCCTCAGGCTCTCAGGATCAAATGCTTCATGCTCTAGAGAAGGGGGTGCAGGTAGGAATATATAGGGGCCTTCAAGCATCATGGACCCTCGGATCAAACTGACTTAAAAGGAAGGCATAGATGCAAACCCTAAGGCAGTGGAGAACCAACGTAGCGAGGAGAGGCTACTAGGTGGGGCCCACAGGCCGACTGACCTGTAGGTAGGGCCGGCTAGCCCCACATGTCAGAGTCACGTGTCTTGCTTCGGTGATTTGTCTTCTAGAGTCTTCCCACGTAGGTACCATCATGGATTAATGTGATTTCCCTTGATGAATAGGTCATCCTTGGTGGTTTTCTAATTAAAGCCTGCTAGAAATACAGATTCACCAAAACTCATGGAAATTGTCAGTTAAAACCCCTAAGTCTATGTTGGTGATCCACTTTAGTCATTTATGCAAGGTATATTGATGGTTTGTGATGAATGTTAACTACCATCAACATGGGGCATTTGTTTCTCCAAAGTCAAGACCTTCAACTTGAGTGTAACCTTGAGCCACTAATCTTGCTATGTTCCTTATAACTATCCCATCTTGATCTTGCTTGTTCCAAAAGATCCACTTTGTTCCAATAACATTATGATCCTTAGGCCACTCAACTAATTTCCATATTTGATTTCTTGTGAAGTTGTTTAGCTCTTCATGCATAGCTTTCACCCAATCAACATCCAACAAAGCTTCATCTATGTTTTTTGGTTCAATGGATGACACAAATGAGAAATGTTCACAAAATGATACCAATCTTGATCTTGTTTGCACACCTCTTGAGATATCACCAATTATAGAGTCCAAAGGATAATCTCTTGTAATATTGGTTGGTTGGAGCACTTGAACTTGACTGCTTGCACTTGATTGCTCATTTGGTTGAGATGATGAACTAGCCACTTGTTGTTGATCTTGCACTTTATCATCACTTGTACTAGCTTGATCTTGATTATGAAAACCACTAGCTTGCACATTTGAGTTAGAGAGCACTTGATTCTTGTCATCTTAAACATCAATCACCTCTCTAGGCCTTATATCACCAATGTCCATGTTCTTCATTGCATTGGCCAATTGAGTGCCTCTCACATCATCTAGATTCTTATCTTCCTCTTGGGAACCATTTGTTTCATCAAATTCCACATCATGAACCTCCTTAAGAGTACCACTAGCTAAATTCCAAAATCTATAAGCCTTGCTAGCAGTTGAGTAACCAAGCAAGAAACTATAACACCCTGGGTGTTAAGCATGCATTTAACCTTGACATTGCATGATCATAAGCATCCATGAGCATGCATGTGCATGAGCATTTCAATTGCTATACCTTTGTTAGCTTATATTTCATGTGTATTACTTAATTACCTTACTTAAGTTAGGGTTTTCATGGAACCAAAGTATGAAATGTGTGTGGAACCTTGGGAATTCTTTAAACATGTTTAGAATAGCATAAGGAACTACTTTGGTATTCTTGACTAAGTCTAGTTTAGTCTCTAAGTCATTGATATGGTATATGACATCTTTTTAAAGTGCTATGTTTGACCTAGTTTGAATTATGTCATAGAGTCTTTGCATGGCAGCGTACCTTTAAGCAAAGTTGTAGTATTTGAGTAGATGAACAACTTTTATTTTTGGGTCATGAGCTAATTCAGTGCATAGCTTGGTCTTTTTGAGCTCACAAAAATCAACAATTCACTGATTTCCAACACTTAGAAAATTTCTAAGTTTTTATGCTTTTACAGTTTCATCGGCTCAACCTTGGTGATGATTTTACTCATGATTCTTTGAGAATTAGAACTTGTTCCTTTAATCGAAGTTGTAGATGGTATGAAGGGATACAACTTTTATTTGGATTGTTTTCACTATTGCTTTACGGTTTAGGAGAAAGAGCGTTACCAACTTGCGCTGTCAGGCTGCATTGTCACTCTGATGGCTTAACTGATCGCATCTATAGTGATTTGACCGGTTTCAGAAATTCGAAGCCGCGTGGCGCCGTGTGTCGCCGTTGGCCTGACCGGCCAGGCCACGTCGAGCTACAGCGTGGCACATCAAGCCCAAGCCTTCGACCGTGACTCCCCAGCGCTCACATTCCATTTCTCTGCCTCCCTTCGCCTTTGCGCTCTCCCACAGCCGAAGCAGCAGACCACCGCAATGCCGCCGTCGCCATTGCCAGCACCAAGCTACCCGCATCGTGCAATCGCCACCACAGCAGCGTCGTCATACTCCTACCACACCACCGTGCCTGCATTACTCGCTATCCGCGTTTGGTAAGGTCTCAGCGCCGCGCACGGCCTCACCGGAGTTTCGCCGCCGTGCCATGACGCCATGGCCGGGACATCTCCGACCGCCTCTAGCTGTGACCGTGGTCGCGTTAGCTTCGCCATAGTATGTAGGAGCTCTACGTAATATTGTTGCTTTATAATTTGAGTTAGAAGGGTTTTTAGACAGATTTTGTGGTTTGGTATGTTGCCTAGGGAAAATGATGTTTTCTGTAGAAATGGTTAATAACAAAGTTGTAGATAACTTCTTCATATACCATGTGTTAAAATTTCAGGGAAATAGGCCGAAGGGTTTAGGAGTTATAGCTGTTTAAAGTTAGTCTCCTGAAATGCTTGCTCTCTGGAATTTCTGGATAGCACTGGATTGATTGCCTGTTTTGGTTAGGATAGAGTATGAATTAGCTTTTGGTGATTGAATAAGAGTTGTATAAAATTTTATAAGCTTTCCAGAAAGTCTAAGATCACAACATTTGGATAAGTAGAACTTCAGTTATGATGTAAACTTGTAACTATCATGTGTAGCTTAGATGTTGCTTTGTGTGAAATATGTAAGTAGATAGAGAAGAGATATGCACCTACTTAGTTAGTAAGGAGTTAGCATTGTTATCATTTTGCTACTTAACATCATTGTTGCAGCACATACATTCCTCTATCACATCCTCCATGATCCTTCTTATGCATTCATGGGACTTACTTATGCATATGCATGCAATAGGTGCCACCGAGGAGATCACGCTAGTGGAGCTCGACGTCAATCCGTTGGAGGAGCATCAGGAACTACAGCACCAGGATGTTCTCGGAGAAGGGGAGCCTAAAGTTGATCACCTTCTCGAGTGCCCAGATCACCAGCCTTCAACGTTCGTGAAAGGCAAGCCCCGGAGCATTATAAGCCTCCCTACTTTATTAATGTCACCTAAAGTTATTCGTATTGATGCATTACATCACAGGAGTTGTTTGGAAACACTTGTTGCATATTACCCTTCCTTGACCAAAAATATCTACCATGAATCCTATTTAAGTCCAGGAACGTTTATCATGCTTAGCTATGCTTAGACCGGTAGAAGTCGGGTGATTTCCTGTCACCTGCGAGCTATAGGTGATAACTTAATCACGGTTGGCTATATTGTGCTATCATGGAACATAACCTAGTATTGTGGAATAAATGGAGACCGGGCGGAGTATTATATGTGGTATTGTAGTGATTCCGTCTGTGTCATTTAAGGACCGGACGTTGGAGGTCATCTTGTCATGTTGAACGTAGCCTCTCACATAGTTGGCCGAATAAGTCATTCCGACCACGAAGCTGAGTAGCTCAATTCAGGTCGGGACCATGAGCGATAAAAGTGCGCACTCTAGATGGTAGTAAGGATGTGTGGAGAGTCATTGGCATAAGCCCAAGGGCGGGTTAGAGTCTAGATCACCCTTGGCAGAGTGGTTCTCTGATTGTGCAGCGCTGGTCGTACCCTCGAATTTGGTTCCTGAGTTGTACCAAAGGTGACCTAAGTCTACCTTCATGTGGTATGCTTGGGTGTGTGTTAGGAATAATTCCCCAGCTGGGTAGGAATCAATTCGAATCATCGTCTCTCCCGGATAGTGAGAACTTGACTTGAGTTCCTTTCATCGTAGTAATTGATGGAAATGTTGATTATGAGATTATGCAAGAACTCAACTGGATATGGTTATTATTGTGATGACTTAATGGTACCAACATGTTTGGCATAGGATAGTTGCTAATCTAGTATGAGATAGGATTAATAACTGGTGATTCACAATTAAAGGTATGTTGGAGAACTTATGCTATTTCTGCAATTAATGTCTACCAGCTCTACTTATAAAGCCTTGCATACTCCTTGGTGTCTTAGTATATTAGTTGGATTGGTAAGTCTAGCTAAGTACCTTCTCATACTCAGGGTTTTATTCCCATTGTTGCAGATAACGTTATGTATCATGGCTACTGCAAGAACTGCCTTGCTGCTGCTGTGGATGAGGACTAGGTCCATGGGCAATGGTCATTCTGTATTTCTTATCACCTTTGTGCTTTTGGTTGGAGATGACTATGACACTGGCTTTGTATTAAACTACGTGTGATGTTGATGTTAAACTACTTTGCTTCCGCTACTTTCAAACTCGGTTTGTAATAATTATTCAAACTCTGATGTATGAGACATATTTGTGAACTGTGATGTGATGTAACATGTGATGCGTTGTGTTGAATCTCTACGATCTTGGTTTATATGTTGGTTGTTTGAGATCCTTCGCGATTTCATTGGACTACCGAGTTTATATGGGCTCAAGTATGACGTTTTGATCACTTCGGTGATTGCTATTGTACTTGTGCTCTTATAAATTGGACAGTTCAGTGACAGCTGGCATCGGAGCAAGGATTCAACATTAAAACTTTTCATATGTGTATTTAAAAACAAAGGTTTTGTGTTATAAAAATCTAAAGTGTGTCAGTGGTCATCTCCTTTATGCCCAGTAAGGACTTTTAGATGGCTATTTAAGTACTAACATGGGGGTTTTTACTTTCATCGTCCATACAGCATGCTATTGTATGGATGTCATTCACTTGAATGGTAATGTATGGATCAAATGCCTCTACGTCAAGGTAAGAAGGAAAGTTGATGAGTGGCATGACTGCAACATGTGAGCGTGCAGTCAGGGAGAGTTAGTTTTGATACGACTATGTATGCATGCTTGCATGTGTATATGGTGTGTATTTAATTGTGGGTATAAATTGTCATCGGGTAGCTTTGATACGAAAGTATATGTATGGGTATGCATATATGGAAGTGTTTAGTTGCAACCTAGAGCCCAGATTTACATTTCTGTACTTATATTTGTTGGGTTGGGCTGAAATGAATTTTTGGCAGGTACACTAACAACGAAATGGGTAGTTCGTTTAGTTATGATTATATTGAGAGAACGTATGTATGCCACCGCATATGTCATTAGAAATTATTTTTTTTCTAAGTTTGTGAGGACATACAAAATGAGCATACATCATGGTGCATTATTCCTTCATGTTCCTGCATTGTTTCCCCCTTAATTGACCTTATCGTTATGTAACTCGTATCTATCCTCGCGTTGTCTCACTTCATTGTAACCTTTTGTTACAGATGGCAGCCCCAGGAGCCTTGGTTGCTAGTGACACATTTCTAGCACTGTTTGGGACTCCCACCTTACTATGGCGAGTGCTGAACTATATCGGATATGTGGAACTGCCTCAATACTTTTGGAGAGAAGTGGTAACCAAAGGACAGAGGTGGTATGATGTGCGAGTCACTATCGTAGCCCATGAGGACAATCCTCAGTGGCAGGGGTGGTGTGTTGAGTCAGATGGATAGACCCCGTGGGAAGGTGCCCAAGTGGTAGCATTTGAGGTTCTAAGTGAGATTTGTAAGGAATTTGGGGATGAACTTGTGAATGGACCAGTTGGATCTTTCCCCGTGTCGATCGATCACATACTACTTGGACCCAGCCAGGTGGTAATGCTTTAGTCAGAGGTAGGGATGAAAGAGCTAGAAGTAGCAGTGCTACAATGAGTGCTATGTATGTAGTCATAAGGATGTTTTATTCATGCTAAGATAGCTACGTCAACTGCATGCTAGAGCTCCGAAGAGCATAGGCCGCACAACGCAGAATGAGAGCACATGTGCGTAGGCACTGAAGGGCACTTAGGGCAGCTCAGCATGAGATTGATAACTTTGGGATAGACTTAGAAGCTCATCGAAGGCAGTTTGGCCTTGCAGTGAGAGAAAGAAATGCAGTGCATGATGAATTACATGGCATCCATGCTGAGAGGGACGAGGTTATTTGTCTTGCTGAAAACAGAGAGGCAGCTAGGATCAAAACAATATTTTAGGCTGCTAGGTAGGCCACAGAGTTTGAGCAAAGGGAGCAGGAGCTCGTTCGCCAGATCAAGGAGCTTTAGATTGATGTTCATCGCCTCAATGGCATAATGAACCCAATTATTCCTCTAGCCCCAGCGGTGGAGGAAGAGCCTAATGTGTTGATTGCTAAAGATGATGGCATAGAGATGGATGCTGAAGAAGAGGATCCTGAAGAGGAAGAGGTGGAGCCTTGGGAGGACAACCATGGTGATGGTGTGTCCGACGTCGATAGTGACCAGTAGTTTAGCTGTAGTAGTGCGAGCTTGATGTCTTAGCTCTTTATTCTCGATCATTATGTAACAGACTCATAATGTAGGTCTCAATCGCATGATGTACCCTTGTGATGTATTGGAACTAAGCATGTACTATTTGTGACAATTGCACTGTTTAATGGATTTCTAGTTGTGTTTGACATAAAAATTTGGCATGTATGGAACGCATTGCGAGCACGATAAGCGATCATTTGGTGATGTTATGTTGTGGAATCGAATTATTGTGCCTCTATGTTATTGTATGAATTTACTATTCTCTCTGGTAATTATAGTATGGCATGATTATATAATTCTTCTGCAATCTCTTGACATCATCCAATAATCACTTGTTGTTGCAATTTCACAGATGATGCACACTCGTAGGGGAACTTTTGGTGATGATGCAAGTGGTAGTGATGGCCATGGTAATGGCCATGAGGATCTCCCCCCCCACCGCATCCTACCCCAGCTGAGATGATGGCTCAGCTCATGGAGACTCAACGTTCCATGGGTGAAGTGCTGTGTGGTCTCGCGCAGAATGCTGGACATGGACGTGGAAGAGATCAGCATCAAGGACCTGAACCTAACTAGTTTAGTACTTTCAAGGATTTTCTCGACACCAAGCCTCCTGTGTTTAAGGAAGCTAAAGAACCGTTGCAGTCAGATGAGTGGCTGAATACAATCGAACAGAAGTTCCATCTTTTGAGGCTCATCGAGCAGCTAAAGATAGAATATGCATCGCACCAGCTGCATGGACCTATGGGCATATGGTGGAGTCATCATTGATCCACTTTGCCTGAAGATGCACAAATCACCTAGAATCAATTCAAGGTTGCATTAAGGGGGCATTATATTCCCCAGGGTTGATGAGTATGAAGCATATGGAATTCATGAGGCTGATGTAGGGTACTAAGAATTTGATAGAGTATCTACATGCCTTTAACAATCTATCAAGGTATGACATTGAGTTTGTGGATACAGATGCCAAAAAGATTGCTAGTTTCAAGTGGGGACTTAGCCCGAAGCTGATGAAGACGCTTGCTAACAACAAAAGTGCTACCTTCAATGAGTTTGCTAGTGATGCATTAACCCAAGAGAACCAGAACAACATCTATACGGCATCCAAGAATCACAAGAGAGCTTTTGAAGTAGGAGTATCTCAGTCCAAAGCTCCTACCAATGTGAGACCCCAGTTCCGCCTTCCCGCTCTAAAGTATAGGCCACCCCAAACAAAGGCGCAGCCTAGTCAGAACTAGAAGGTTTATCGCAAGGCCTACTCCATTGCCCTACCTAAGGGTAGCACTAGACAAGGTAGCTCCAATGTTCCACCTAGTAGTATGCCATGCTAGAACTGTAATAAGATGGGCCATTGGGCAAGGAATTGCCCTTACCCCAAAAAGAACAACAACCAGAAGCAAGGCAACTCCAATGGACGTCAGGGACATGTGCACTATACCACCATGGAAGAGATTCCCTCTAGTGAAGTAGTCACTACTGGTATGTTTCTTGTGAATCATCATCCATCAGTTGTTTTATTTGATTCTAGAGCTTCACATTCATTCATGAGTCCAACTTGTGCATCCAAGTATGATAAGAAAATAGTTGTAGTTGACAAGGGTGGTTATTGTATAAGCATTGCTGGGAGTAACATTTCTACCAACCAGATAGTTAGAGATGTATGCATCCAAATAAGTGAAAGGGAGTATACTGCCAACTTAGTGATATTACCAGGATTGGGTATTGATGTGATCTTGGGGATGAATTGGATGAAGAACCATGGTGTTCTTATTGATAACTCAACTAGAACTGTTATGTTGAGAGATCCCAAGAATAATGAGGGTTTTCTAGTACCCCTTCCTATGGAGTTTAATCTCCATAATGTGGCCAATGCTATCCAGTCTATGACCCTTCCTGATATTCCAGTAGTATGTGAATTTCTGGATGTCTTTCCTGAGGAATTGCTAGGGTTACCACCGAACAGAGAAATAGAGTTCAAGATAGAATTGTTGCCTGGTACCGCACCTATTTCCTGAAGACCATATAGAATGTCTCCCAATGAGTTAGCAGAATTGAAGATTCAGTTGCATGAACTTTTAGAGAAGGGTCTTATTCGCACTAGTTCATCACCTTGGGGTTGTCCAGCCATATTCATGAAAAAGAAAGACAAGTCTTTGCGGATGTGTGTGGACCATCAACCACTTAATGCTGCTACCATCAAGAACAAGTATCCTTTGCCTCGCATTGATATCTTGTTTGATCAATTGTCAAAAGCAAAAGTGTTCTCTAAGATTGATTTGAGGTCAGGTTATCACCAAATCAAGATTAGGCCGGAAGACATACCTAAGATAGCTTTTTTCCACTAGGTATAGCCTTTATGAGTATTTAGTCATGTCCTTTGGATTGACCAATGCTCCTGCCTACTTCATGTATTTGATGAACTCAGTGTTCATGCTTGAACTTGACAAGTTCATGGTTGTGTTCATCGATGATATCTTGATTTATTTTGAGACGGTAGAAGCAAATGAAGAGCACTTGAGAGTGGTATTGTCAAGACTCAGAGAGCATAAGTTGTATGCAAAGTTTAGTAAATGTGAGTTTTGGTTGAAGAAGGTGCCTTTCCTAGGTCACGTATTATCGGAGGATGGAATTTCTATAGACCCATGCAAAGTGCAAGAAGTGATGGATTAGAAAGCCCCAACCTCAGTTCATGAAGTTCGAAGTTTTCTTGGTCTAGCTGGATATTATCGTCGATTTATCCCAGATTTCTCCCAGATATCCAAGCCTATGACAAGGTTACTTCAGAAGGATGAGAAATTTGTATGGACACTAGAGTGTGAAGCAGCTTTTCACACTTTGCAGACTTTGTTAACTACTGCTCCTGTATTGGCACAGCCTGACATTGAGAAACCATTTGATGTATTTTGTGATGCCTCAGGTACTGGTTTAGGATGTGTGTTAATGCAGGAAGGCTGAGTCATTGCTTATGCCTCGCGCCAGTTGAGAAAGCATGAAGTCAACTATTCAACACATGATTTAGAGCTTGTAGCAGTTGTCCATGCCTTGAAGATTTGGAGACATTACTTGCTTGGTAATGTTTGCCATGTCTACACTGATCACAAGAGTCTTAAGTACATTTTCACTCAACCTGAGTTGAACATGAGGCAACGAAGATGGTTAGAATTAATCAAGGACTACAACTTAGAAGTGTATTATCATCCGAGGAAAGCCAATGTAGTTGCTGATGCCTTAAGTCGGAAGTATCATGGTAACTCTTTGTTGGAAGATGGTTTGAACTTATTGCATTCGGCAGTCCTACATAATATCATAGTTAGTTGTTCTCTAGAGTCAAGGATCATTGAGCTCCAAAAGACTGATGTTGGTATATTCCATATCAAGAGAAAGATGAAAGAAGAAGAAAGTAAGCATTTTCGGTTAGATGAGAATGAAGTTCTGTGGTTTAACGATCGACTTGTAGTGCCAAAAGATGGAGAGTTGAGGAACCAAATCTTAGAGGAAGCTCATTCTTCCAAGCTATCCATTCATCTGGGTAGCGGCAAGATGTACCAAGATTTGAAGACTAGGTTTTGGTGGACTAAAATGAAGAAAGAAATTGCAGCATATGTGGCATGATGTGATAACTGTTGCCGAGTTAAGGCCATTCATATGAAACCAGCAGGGTTACTTCAGCCACTATCCATTCCAAGTTGGAAATGGGATGACATTAGTATGAATTTCATTGTCAGACTTCCGAATACCCAAAAGGGTCATGATTCTATATGGGTAATTGTTGACCATCTTACCAAGTCTGCACATTTTATTTCTATCAATGTCCAGTATCGACCTCATCAATATGCAAATTTATACATTAAACAAATGGTCAGATTGCATGGTGTACCTAAGAGTATTGTATTAGATCGAGGACCCCAATTTGTTAATCATTTTTGGGAACATCTGCACAAGTACTTAGGTACCACATTGATTCGCAGCTCTGCTTATCACCCTCAGACCACAGGTCAAACTAAGCGTGTAAATCAAATCTTGGAAGATATGTTGAGAGCATGTGTGATTTCTTCCAAGGGTTCATGGGAGGATTGGTTACCTTTGGTTGAATTCTCCTACAATAATAGTTATCAAGAGAGTATCAAGATGGCTCCATTTGAAGCTTTATATGGTCGCAAGTGTAGGACCCCTCTAAATTGGATTGAGCCTGGTGAAAGAAGATATTATGGAATTGACTTTGTCAAAGATGTTGAAGAACGAGTTCAAATCATTCAACAACATATAGAAGTCGCTCAATCAAGACAAAAGAGTTATGCAGATAAGAGGAGAAGTCCTATTATATTCCATGTTGGAGATTATGTGTATCTAAAGGTATCCCCAATGAGGGGAGTACAAAGGTTTGGAGTTAAGCGAAAACTTGCTCCTAGGTATATTGGACCATACAAGATCATTGCACAAAAAGGACCAGTAGCCTACCAACTCCAGTTACCTCTGGAAATGAAAGCAATATTTAGTGTTTTTCATGTCTCCCAACTCAAGAAATGTCTTCATGTGCCCAAAGAAGCTATTGAACCTACTAGTATCAAGATTCAGTTGGATTTGACCTATGAAGAAAGACCCATTCGAGTGCTTGAAGAAATGGAAAGAGTGACCCGTAGCAAAGTCACTAAGTTCTACAAGGTGGTTTGGAATAATCATAGTGAGCAAGATGCTACGTGGGAATGTGAGGACTATCTTCATGAGGTTTATCTGAGTTTCTACAAGGAATGGTAGGTCTGCAATCTTGGGACAAAATTTCTTTTAGGGGGAAGGGTTGCAACACCCTGGGTGTTAAGCATGCATTTAACCTTGACATTGCATGATCATAAGCATCCATGAGCATGCATGTGCATGAGCATTTCAATTGCTATACCTTTGTTAGCTTATATTTCATGTGTATTACTTAATTACCTTACTTAAGTTAGGGTTTTCATGGAACAAAAGTATGAAATGTGTGTGAAACCTTGGGAATTCTTTCAACATGTTTAGAATAGCATAAGGAACCACTTTGGTATTCATGACTAAGTCTAGTTTAGTCTCTAAGTCATTCATATGGTGTATGACATCTTTTTAAAGTGCTATGTTTGACCTAGTTTGAATTATGTCATAGAGTCTTTGCATGGCAGTGAACCTTTAAGCAAAGTTGTAGTATTTTAGTAGATGAACAACTTTTATTTTTGGGTCATGAGCTAATTTAGTGCATAGCTTGGTCTTTTTGAGCTCACAAAAATCAACAATTCACTGATTTCCAACACTTAGAAAATCTCTAAGTTTTTATGCTTTTACAGTTTCGTCAGCTCAACCTTGGTGATGATTTTACTCATGATTCTTTGAGAATTAGAACTTGTTCCTTTAATTGAAGTTGTAGATGGTATGAAGGGATATAACTTTTATTTGGATTGTTTTCACTATTGCTTTACGGTTTAGGAGAAAGAGCGTTACCAACTTGCACTGTCAGGCTGCATCGTCGCTCTGATGGCTTAACTGATCGCGTCTACAATGATCTGACTAGTTTTAGAAATTCGAAGCCATGTGTCACCATTGGCCTGACCGGCCAGGCCACGTCGAGCTACATCATGGCACATCAAGCCCAAGCCTTTGACCGTGACTCCCCAACGCTCACATTCCATTTCTCTGCCTCCCTTTGCCTTTGCGCTCACCCACAGCCGAAGCAGTAGACCACCGCAACGTTGCCATCGCCATTGTCAGCACCAAGCTACCCGCATCGTGCAATCACCACCGCAGCAGCGTCATTGTACTCCTACCGCACCACCATGCCTACATTGCTTGCTATTCATGTTTGGTAAGGTCTCAGCGCCACGCATGGCCTTGTCGGAGTTTCACCGCCGTGCCACGACGCCATGGCCGGGACGTCTCCGACCGCCTCTAGCTGTGACCGTGGGTGCGTTAGCTTCACCATAGTATGTAGGAGCTCTACATAGTAGTAGATCAAACTATCACGGTCACCTCCAGCGACTCGCCGTCGATCCACACCGCTGCATTGCAATTGACACCGCCGTCGGTGCTTAGCTCTGGCATTAGGTCTGGCTTGATAGCTCATTAGGTGCGGGAGGTCACGGTGGTCACTGTTGTGTCGGTGCCGTCGCCGAAAAAGCTCACCGTCGGTGAACTTCGGCCAATCCGCATCGAGTAGCGCTGCCTCCCATGTTTTTCGGTCACTGACGCGTGGGCCCGTCTGATGCGTGGACCCCGTCTGTCAGCGACTGTGGATTAGAAAGATAGTTCATTTATTCAGATTTGAATGCCTACTTTGGAAAACCATAAGTGGAGTTTTAGAGGTCCAATTTTGGTGAACCAAATTTTGTTGTGTTCCTTAGTAAGTGTAGTTTTTTTATAAAAATATGAAATGTATAGTTTGTTGTATTTTTCTTGGTGATTAAAATGTATTTAAATAAATGTTTTTTGAATGTTAGTAAACTTGTAAAATAGATATCTTGAGCTAGAAAAGTGATAAAATTGTGATTCCAATTTTGTTGGTCTTGTGTTGACATGCTCTAGCTAGAAAAATATTAAACTTGCTGCAAACTTGTTTGGAGTAGGGTGTTTCTATTTATCTAGTAATAAATGGCATTTTCTGAGGAAAATTGTAGGGATAAAAATATGTAACATATTGATATGAAAATTTTTTACAGTAGAATGGAACTATTATGATGCTAGTAAAAACATATAATCTATTGCTTGACACTTTTCTATAGGGTTTACTATTTTTCACTAAAATAGGCATTGTTAGCTTGTCATTTTTGTAAAAATGTTATACATGGTCAAATGGCATGAAACTTTTACATTAGTCTTTTGGTAGCATTGGGAGGCCACTGTAATTTTCGGAGAATTTATTATGCACATTTGGTCTAGGTTTATTATTTGACCTAATTATCTAAATAAATTAATAAAGGCATTTAAATAAATAGTTTGGGCTTTACCATTATATTTTCTTGAGCGTAATTGGTATTCTTGAACTGTTGGTAGACTTGGTGTTGTCAAATTTTGAATGCTTACATGTAGTAGAAATATTGTTGCTTTATAATTCGAGTTAGAAGGGTTTTGAGACAGATTTTGTGGTTTGGTATGTTGCCTAGGGAAAATGATGTTTTCTGTAGAAATGGTTAATAACAAAGTTGTAGAGAACTTCTTCATCTACCTTGTGTTAAAATTTCAGGGCAATAGGCCAAAGGGTTTAGGAGTTATAGCTGTTTAAAGTTAGTCTCCCGAAATGCTTGCTCTCTAGAATTTTTGGATAGCACTGGATTGATTGCCTGTTTTGGTTAGGATAGAGTGTGAATTAGCTTTTGGTGATTAAATAAGAGTTGTATAAAATTTTATAAGCTTTCCAGAAAGTCTAAGATCACAGCATTTGGATAAGTAGAACTTCAGTTATGATGTAAACTTGTAACTGTCATGTGTAGCTTAGATGTTGCTTTGTGTGAAATCTGTAAGTAGATAGAGAAGAGATATGCACCTACTCAGTTAGTAAGGAGTTATCATTTTGCTACTTAACATCATTGTTGCAGCACATACATTCCTCTATCACATCCTCCATGATCCTTCTTATGCATTCATAGGACTTACTTATGCACATGCATGCAATAGGTGCCACTGAGGAGATCACGCTAGTGGAGCTCGACGTCGATCCGCAGGAGGAGCATTAGGAACTGTAGCACCAGGAGGTTCCCGGAGAAGGGGATCCTGAAGTTGATCACCTTCTCGAGTGCCCGGATCACCAGCCTTCAACGTTCGAGAAAGGCAAGCCCCAGAGCATTATAAGCCTCCCTACTTTATTAATGTCACCTAAAGTTATTCGTATTGATGCATTATGTCACAGGAGTTGTTTGGAAACACTTGCTGCATATTACTTTTCCTTGACCAAAAATATCTACCATGAATCCTATTTAGGTCTAGGAACATTTATCATGCTTAGCTATGCTTAGACCGGTAGAAGTCAGGTGAATTCCTGTCACTTGCGAGCTATAGGTGATAACTTAATCACGGTTGGCTATATTGTGCTATCGTGGAACATAACCTAGTATTGTGGAATAAATGGAGACTAGGCAGAGTCTTATATGTGGTATTGTAGTGATTCCGTCTGTGTCATTTAAGGACCGGACGTTGGAGGTCATCTTGTCATGTTGAACGTAGCCTCTCACATAGTTGGCCAGATAAGTCGTTCCGACCACAAAGCTGAGTAGCTCAATTCAGGATGGGACCATGAGAGGTAAAAGTGCGCACTCTGGATGGTAGTAAGGATGTGTGGAGAGCCATTGACATAAGCCCAAGGGTGGGTTAGAGTCCCGATCACCCTTGGCAGAGTGGTTCTCTGATTGTGCGGCGCTGGTCGTACCCCCGAATTTGGTTCCTGAGTTGTACCAAAGGTGACCTAAGGCTACCTTCGTGCGGTATGCTTGGATATGTGTTAGGAATAATTCCCCAGCTGGGTAGGAATCAATTCGAATCGCCGTCTCTCCTGGATAGTGAGAACTTGACTTGAGTTCCTTTCATCGTAGTAATTGATGGAAATGTTGGTTATGAGATTATGCAAGAACTCAACTAGATATGGTTATTATTGTGATGACTTAATGGTACCAACATGTTTGGAATAGGATAGTTGCTAATCTAGTATGAGATAGGATTAATAACTAGTGATTCACAATTAAAGGTATGTTGGAGAACTTATGTTATTTCTGCAATTAGTGTCTACCAGCTCTACTTATAAATCCTTGCATTTTTCTTGGTGTCTTAGTATATTAGTTGGACGGATAAGTCTAGCTGAGTACCTTCTCATACTTAGGGTTTTATTCCCATTATTGCAGATAACGTTATGTATCATGGCTACTGCAAGAACTGCCTTGCTGCTGCTGTGGATGAGGACTAGGACCATGGGCAATGGTCATTCTGTATTTCTTCTCACCTTTGTGCTTTTGGTTGGAGATGACTATGACACTGGCTTTGTATTAAACTATGTGTGATGTTGATGTTAAACTACTTTGCTTCCGCTACTTTTAAACTCGGTTTGTAATAATTATTCGAACTTTGATGTATGAGACATATTTATGAACTGTGATGTGATGTAACATGTGATGGGTTGCGTTGAATCTCTATGATCTTAGTTTGTATGTTGGTTGTTTGAGATCCTTCGTGATTTTGTTGGACTACTAGGTTTATATGGGCTCAAGTATGACGGTTTGATCGCTTCAGTGATTGCTATTGTACTTGTGCTCTTATAAATTGGACGGTTCAGTGACAGAAACCTTCATCACATTTCTTCTCAAACTTGCTCAATCTAGTGCCTTTCTTTAATATGTAACATTTGTGACCAAAAACCCAAAAGTATGCAATATTGGGCTTTCTACCATTCAAGAGCTCATATGGTGTCTTCTCCACCATGGGGTGACAATAGAGTCAGTTGCTATAGTAGTAAGCCATGTTGATTGCTTCGGCCCAAAATGAATGACTTACATTGTACTCACTCAACATTGATCTCGCCATGTCAATCAAGGTTTTATTCTTCCTCTTAACAAGACTCCTTTGAATTTCAAGTTAGAGCTGTCTACACTTATGATCTCTACATCATCCACACCAAATATGCACTTGAAACCAAGATCACATAATTGAGCTACCAACAATAGGTTGAAGTTTAAACTCTCTACTAGTAGCACGTTGGAAATGCTCAAGTCATTGGATATTGCAATCTTACCAAGCCCTTTGACATTGCCTTTGCTATTGTCACCAAATGTGATACTATCAACCCCATTGCTACCATTTGTGTTGATTGAATTGAACATTCTTGAATCACCGATCATATGTTGTGTGCACCCACTATCAAGCACCCAATGCCTTCCTCTGGCTTTATAATTGACCTAGAAAAGAAGATCAATTCCTTTTAGGTACCCAAACTTGCTTGGGTACTTGAAGGTTAGTTACCAAGGTCTTTGGTACCAAAATGGCTTTCTTCTTTGAGCCCACAATTGGTGTAGTATGAACTTAGCCTTCACACCATTGGCACCCTTCACAAGCATGTAACAAGAATCAAATCTAATTGAGGATACATTAGGTTGTTTGTTCTTGTTACTCTTGGAATATTGCTCTGTATGCCCCAGTTGCTTGCATCTATTGCAAAACTGACCATTGCCCTTCACAAAACTAGCTTTGGGAGTGATAAAGGATGCTTTTCCTTTCTTGGGGGTATAGCCTAATTCCTCTTTGTTGAGAGAAGACCTTTGGCTACCCAAACACTTTAGCAAGTAGGCATCTCCACCATAGGCATTGCCTAAGGCATGAGTGAGCTCATTCACCTCCTTCTTAAGGGTCTCATTTTCCACCATTAGTAAGGCATCACAAGTGAAACCATCACTCAAAGGTGAAGTAGAAGTGGTAGTGCTATAAGAAGGGTTAGTGGGAGCAACAACAATGGGCTTATAAAAAGATTCATCAAGAATATCACATGTTAGTCCCACATCACATGACACTATGACTTGCTCCTTCTTGGCTTCCTCCTTCTTAACTTGCTCGAGGACAGAGGAGTGAGCTTTTTCAAGCTTGGAGTGAGCATTACCAAGATCCTCATGGTCTTCCTTTAGACTCTTATGAAAAGCATTGAGCTCATCAAAGGATTGTTCAAGAGATTTAACCTTCTTGCACAATTCTTTGCACTCCTTTCTCTTTATCTCAAAGCAAGTGTGGACTTGCTCCAACATGTCCATGAGCTCCTCCTTAGTGTACTCATCCTCATCATCATCACTCTCACAAGTATCATTATCACTCGCATCATATTTTACTGTGGTAGGCTTTGCCATGAGGCAAGTCGATGGAGTGTCAAAAATGGAAGGCTTGTTGTTGATGGCGATGCTTGCTAGTGCCTTCTTGAGTGACTTCTTATCATCATCACTAGAGTCATCACTATCTGAAGATCCATCACTATCCCAAGTGACCATATAGCCTCCACCCTTCTTCTTCTTTTGGAAGGTCATCTTCTTCTCCTTCTCTTTCTTTTCCTTCCTCTCCTTCTCATCCTCATCATTGTCACTATTGTATAGACAATCCACTACAATGTGATCCTTGCTCTTGCACTTGTAGCATCTCCTCACATAGTCCTTGCTCTTGAAGTTGTCTCTTCTCTTTCTTGCACCATAGCCCTTCTTCTTCATGAATTTGCCCATCTTGCGCACAAAGAGAGCCATGGCCTCGTCATCAATGTCACTATCATCTTCATCATCACTTGATTCTTGCTTCTTGGACTGCCCTTCTTCTTGGATGATGAACTAGCCTTGAATGCTACACTATTCTTCTTCTTGTCTTCATCCTCCTTCTTCTCATCTTTGTCAACCCTCTCCCTTTCCACACGGTATGTCCCTTGTGTCATGACATCACCTAGTACTTGGTTAGGGGTTAGTTGTTTCAATCCTCCTCTAATGATGATCAATCCCAATGTCTCAAATCTTAGAGGTAAGCACATCAAGAACCAATGAGAGACATCATCATCATTGATCTTCTCACCCAAAGCCTTCAAGTCATTGGCAATCACTTGCAATCTATGGAACATCTCTAGAATGTTCTCATCATCCTTTATCTTGAAGCTTGTCAACTTGTCCTTGAGAATGTACAACTTGGCACTCTTCACTACCAGTGTGCCCTCATATGTTTTTTCCAATCTTTTCCACACCTCACTAGCTCTTTCACAATCCTTGATTTGCTCAAATACCTTGGAATCAATGGCAATGTAAATGGTGTTGAGAGCCATAATATTACATTGCTTGTTGGCCTTGTCTTGGTTGGTGGGATTGTCAGGATCAAGAATCACATAATCACTCTCGGTCACATCCCACACTTGATCATTGATTGAACCAAGATATATCTTCATCTTTCTCTTCCAATAGTCATAGCATGTGCCATCAAAGAACGGTGGCTTGCCCCCCACAAGGTTGAACACAACTTGAGCCATCTTTTGACATCAAGGTTGTTAAGCCTTCAATCAAATGGTGACCATGGCTCTGATACCACTTGAAAGGTCCTAATATGACTAGAGGGGGGTGAATAGCCTATTTAAAAATTCTACAAGGCACTAGAGCAATTGATTAGTACAACAAATGACGTAATACAATTTTGCTCTAGCTTTATAAGGGTTGCAAGCCACCTATCCCAACAATTCTAGTTACTATAATCACTAGGCACACACAAGAGCTAAGTCACTACTCACTAAGCTAGTGTGCTCTCAAAGACTAACTAAAGAGCCACACTAACCAAACTAACAAGCTCTCAAAGGCTAGCTACACTAAAGAGCTTGACAACTAGTTTGCAAGAATGTAAAGGAGTGGGTAAGGTGATTATACCGCCGTGTCGATGAATGAACTAATCACAATATGATGACAACCAATCACCAAGAGAAATCCAATCACAAGAATGACATATGATTTTTCTCCTGAGATTCACGTGCTTGCCGGCACGCTAGTCCCCGTTGTGTCGACCAACACTTGGTGGTTTGATGGCTAAGAGGTGTTGCACAAACCTCATCCAACAAATGGACACTACAAGAACCTACCCACAAGTGAGGTAGCTCAATGACACATGCAATCCAATAGAGTACCTTTTGGCTCTTTGCTGGGAGAAGGTCAAGAACCTACACAAGTAACCGATCGAGGCTGGAGACAATCAACAACTCCGCTCAACAATCCTCCAATCACTGGGCCATCTAGGTGTTGTCAAACACCAAGAGTAACAAGCTCACAACCAGCCCAAATCACCCAACTAGTGCCACAAGATGATGCAACTCAATGCAATGCACTAGAGGCTCACCAATCTCACTCAAATGATGAAATCAAGTGTGCAAGTGAGTGGATTATGTTTGCTCAGCTCCCAAAGGGTGTGCACAACTGCATGAAGTGCCAAGAGAGTGGAAAGGCCAGCCACACCCTCTATTTATAGCCACATAAGCAAATAGAGCTGTTACCCCTTTGGAGCTGCTGTCTGTGAGGTCACAAGATAGGGCGGTGTCTGGCACCGAACACGGCGGTGACCTCCCCAATGGTCGAATTCCAATGACTACAAACTAGTCATTGGGGCACCGGATAGGGTGGCAGTGGCACCACACTAGGGGTGGTGGTGACCACCTAGCTATGCCCCCAAGAAACCATGTCTCTAGAAAATTAGGGTGGTGCGCTGATGCACCCATGATGGTGACCATGGCAGTGCCCCCTTTGCTAGCGCTACTCTCGAGTGAATTAGGATGGTGACACTAGATAAGTGCAATGGTGCCCATGGCGATGCACTGCTGTGCACCTAGCGGTGTACACTAGACACATCGGTGCTCGCTGTCTCTCTGCTACTTCTCGGCCGAGTCCAGGTAGGCACCGCCTGGTGCCACCGAATAGGGTGGCGGTGCCCCCTTAGGGGAGCCCCCAAACACCTCCCTCTTGCCCTCTCCAGTTGGTCACCGCCACAGGGCTAGTGGTGCACCAGACAAGGGGTGGCGATGCCTCCTAGACACCACCACTAGCTCACCAAGTTGCAAACTTTGTCATGTTTCCAACCATGGCAACTCGAGCTACTCCCCGCAAGCGATGCTAACTCTCAAAGTGTTTTCTCAAAACATGTTAGAGCCAAGTTAGCATTTCTCAAAAACATTTTAAATGAATATTTTTGCTTGCTCTCTGAAGTGCACTAGGCCTAAATGCAATGCATGAAGTCCAACACCTAGTGGCACTAGATGACCAAATTGCCTAATTGAGAACCCCTCTTAATAGTATGGCCATCTATCCTAAATATGATCACACTCCCTATAGTGTCGTGATCATGGAAACAAAACCCCTATTTATACCTTTGACTTGATCTCCATAGGGTTTTGTTTTTCTCTTTTGTCTTTTCCAAGTTGAGCACTTGATCATCATCTCATGTGGCCATCTTCATCATTTCATGTGATCATCACCATCACTTGAGTGCCACCTTGATCCACACTTGGATGTACCAACCTATCTCATATCACATCTCATGACAAAGGTTAGTACATAGGTTTCATCAATTATCTAAAACCAAACTAGGGCTTTCAACCTCCTCATCCCAATTTGCCCCACTCAACTCCCTAAGCTTAGACACTTTCATCCATCTCTGCCTCCACTTCCTCAAGTGATTATACACTTGGGTTCCTATCACCTCCTAGCCAGTAAACTCCTAGAGGGCTTTGGCAACTTGGTTGGCATGCACCTCCTTGAAACCCTTATCAGTTCTAACCCTAGAGGATATGAGCTGACATGTATGGCAAAGGACAAAGCTAGACATCACACTAGTCCAATGCATAGCACTTCTAGCACGCTGTCCATTGATAGGCTGCACCTCCTCAACCTCATCCCCCAACACCTAAACAATCTCCTCAGTCATCCCCTACTAAGTGTTGATGGTAGTTAACAACCATTATATACCATCAATATAATATACATAAGGACATAAATATGATCACCAACAAAAGTCTAGGGGTTTAAACTAATAAATTCCACAAGTTTTGGTGAATCTATATTTTCTGTAGGGTTTAACTAGAAAACTATCAAGGTGGACCTACATGTCATGAAACAGGCACTAGAAGGTTCTAGAGGACACCAGAGGACCCCATGCTGAGGCAGAGAGGCAGAGGCTACCAGGTGGGGCCACCCCTTGTAGGCCGCTGGGCCCCTGGGTCCACCGGTTGGTCTTTGTGTTGCAATGTCGATTCTCCACCGCTCCCTAGGTTGCATCTATGCCATTCCTTAAGTAGGTTTGATCCTAGGGCTCACGTTGGATGCTCCGGCCTATATATACTAGCCCCTGCCACCCCCTCAGGCATAACCCATCATCAAGTCATTTGAGAAGACACAAACCCTAATCATCCTCAGAGCTCCATCAATTCTAGGGCATAGCTAGTTAGGTTAGATCTAGAGGGAGGCAAGCAGGCTTTGCTTGGATTCCTGATCATGTCAAGACCATGGTTTGGTATAATCCTTATACCCCATCTCTTTTATATCTCCATTATTTTTATATGCTTGCTACAATTGTTATGACAATATTAGTATTCATCTTATTCATGTTCTTTGTTATAATGTTCTTCGTCTACTTTGATTATATACTTAGTATAGCTAGTTTATCATTATGTTTATGCATAAGTTCATATAGTGCTCGCTCCAAAGTACACGGGGTGAGTGGTCGACATTGTGTAAGCATGGTGCTTATACGTTGTTTACCTGCGAATACACCCTATATTCTGAGTCATTTGGTAAATCATGGATGTGACACTCCCATTGAGTCCTTGTAGTCCACTCCCCGAATATAGGTATACAAGTAGGATCTAGTTACGAAGGAAGACAAGCATTGTTCTTAATCTTCCTTAGTAATATCCCTTATGTGTAGATATAAAGATGAACTTAGCCATGATTACTAGGTGTAATTGCACTAATCAATCTATGCTTTGACTTATAATTAAGAATGTCTTAGTGTTGACACAAAAATGTGGCGATGTGATCAACACACAACAAGCCAGAAGATTTGAGTGGAATGAGACCAGAGATCTGCTTAGCTTCAACACAAAACCAGCTGATTCTAAAAACCCAACGACGTGCCAATCAATTTGACCTGCAATTGTCAAGGAGAGAAAATCTTATCAGTAATTTAAGGTGGAACATGTCGGTGTTGTTCCTGATAGTTCCAAATGTATGGCTAGATAGCCGATTTAATAAGGTTATAGACTAAATAGTTGATATCTGGCATATCCATGAAATGGAGATCTTTAAATCAAGGATTATTGGCTAATATTAAATGATAATGATATGAATCAAAATAACCGATGCTCATGGATCATATAAGATTTATGGTGACTGATTAATCTAGACAAAAACAAGTACAATACACCCAAATATAAAAATTAGAAGATCTTTACTTAAAATTCCAATATATATGACCAAATGGTCGATTGATGTTATCAATCAATTACAGAGTTGATAATCAGCAAAGAAGCGATATGAGAAAACATTATTGGCTAAATAGAACATAATCAGTATAAAGTGCGAGCTGATAAATTTGATGAAAAGAGTATGACATGCGAACAATCGACTATCTAATGTAAATGAATTCATAAACAATCTGGATCTAATCTATTATCATCAACAATGAGGTTCGACTGGATCAATGCAGCTATGATAATGATAACAAACTAAAGCCGAAGAATCTATAAAACCATCTATATGTCGACAGATTCCTGAAAACATGCTATATGCATGAAGGTATAGGCAATCGACTAAATAGCCGATGCAGGCATAGCAAACAAATAGAGTACATATCTTGATCATGACCAAAACCAGTAATCAATAATTTCTAATCTAAAGTCTTACTAGTGAGGTTCGATCGGATCGATGTAGCTATAGTAGTGTCATTAAATTAGATCTCATTAACTAGTGAGTTCAATCAAGATTAAAACATGTCTTTGAATACATACTATGTTTGATTGAAATAGAGATAAAACAACTGATCTAGTGGGATTAAGCCATCAACCATAAGATTTAAAGCATGACCAGATTGGGAGACGACCAATTAAGATAATATGATGCCGATCTATCTCTATCTCAATTAGATGATTTGTTATAATTAATAAGACATTAATTATAACAAGATCTATAATAGGTGAATCAACCAAAAATAGCAAGGAAAATCTTACCAATCTTAGCAGATTTCATAACTGGTGATATTGTATTAAACAACAAGTTATTTAACACAAGATCAGTAACTTTGATCTATATTATGATTCATAAGAGATCAATTAGCTGATGTAGCCTTACAAACAATAGTATGGATCGATAACTAACTTATATTATAGCTCATAAAAGATCAATCAACTGATGTAGGTTTACAAACACAATACAAGTTGTGACGGTACTCACAAGCAAGCTGGAGGTCGATCAGTCAATGCAACCCTATTTGCTGAAGAACTCGCTAAGATCTATAGTACTCCTGCTCCTAATGCGATGGCGAAAGCCGAAAAGATTGTATTGATTGAGTGTTCGTGTGTTTGTATAATAACTAGGCTCTAATATTTATACCCAGAACCTAAATATGAATCCTACTCAAATACGACTCATTACAATTCTTGGAATAAAAGAAAACTTCCTAACTTAACAATAACTTGGACCCTAATTTTCCTTATTTATAGAGTCTGACACGTCTTCTTGATGCCATTCAAGCATAGCCCATTGACGGTGTCTGCTGACATCATCTACAAAATAGCTGATTCTGATATCGCATCCAAATCAGCTAATACCGATTCACATCTAATTGATTCCTTGATGACACAATCTTGGAAGCTTCGAGTTCCCGCATTCCTCTTTCCAAATTTTGGTGAAAACACATGCCCCCCAATTTTGGGATAAAAATGATTTTATTCCAAAATTTCTATTGATCTGTCCATCGCGTTGCAACTGCTCATTCCGAAGTATACGTGTGGCTCCTGATTTCTTAGGCCAAATTCTATATAATACCCCAATGGTATCATTTCTAACTTACTCAGCCTACTCACTTTCCCCTTCTTTCTCAAGCAAACTTAAATACTTAAAGCCACCACCACCAAATCTTTAACCCTAGCAGATCTTCTGCTCTGCCAAATTGCTATTCAAGCCTCCTTTCTACAACCTTTCTCAGATTTAGATCCATTTTGGCTGCAATAGCAACTAGCGACTATATTCTTGAGGTATGCCTTTAGATTTCTATCTTCCAAGTATTAGCTGCTACTCGTATTTTTCCCTCTTCTTAGATTCATCTCATCTGGTTTCTAGGAAACGAGGAATGAAATTTTGATCTCATCGGCCATTGTTCCTAATGCTTATTATCTCAGACCTATGGGTGACCCTGATCCATATAATTTTATCACCCAAGAAACTAACTGAATCCCATTCAAACAATCTGTAATAGATTTGTCTACCTGGAATACTAAAACTCCCTTTAGAAACTGGCCTAAAATACCTAAGGGATGGAGAGATTGGTTCCATAGAGTATCAGAGAAGAAAGCTGGAGATTAGGAATTTTTTTACTTAAACCAATGCTTGACACTCTCACTGTCTGGAATGGAGAGAAACGATTTACTTCTGATCTCTGCATCTTACTTTTGGTCCAACACTTTGAATGCTTTTGTTTTTGGTCATGGTCCAATGACTATTACTTTAGCCGATATCTACATGTTAACTGGCCTTTGAATAACAGGATCAATGCAACCCTATGATTTCTTAAGTGTTGGCTCTAAGAAATGAGCCAAAATATCAGACTGCACAGGATGGACAAGTTATATTTTGAATCATATTGGGGATGGATCGACTGTTGATGATAGAGAACATGTAGCTTTCTTGAATATGTGGCTAGAAAAATTCATCTTTTGTGGGTCATCCTGTGGTCCAACCTATAATCATAAATACTTGACAAAGCATCTAGCAGCCGGTAATGAAACCCCCCTTGAAAAATATCAGCTAGGATCTTCTTATCGTCTGATGCACCAAGTAACTGTCCAATTACTGAAAAATGAACTAGTGCATACCATCAGTGGCCCTTGGTGGTTAATACAACTATGGCTGAATCTATACATGTATAAGATTGTAAGACCCAATCTCAAGAATTTGAGTTTCCCTTCTTCCAATTTTGCTGAAGATTATAAAGGAAAAGAAGGATTATGGTGAAGTTGCATCAACCATAACAATTGCTGTTGACATAGGCCACCTTTCAAAAAAATTATAGAGGGTTTGATGCAAACATCTTGACTTGGCTGCCTTATGATGAAGATGAAGTTAATGAGCTTGTTCTGCTAGTCAAATTCTGGTTTGAATTAGGTTGTTCGGATGAAACAGCAGCTGCAATTTTTAGTTGCATTATCAAACCCTGCATACTGCCAGCCGAATTTTGCCATGGTCGTGGCAAAATGGCTACTGGTGCTTTTCTCCTAGATAATCTCCCAACTTATGAATTCTATAACCCTTCTTTTTTGGCCCATCAATTTAGCCTAGGTCAACTACCTCCTCGGCTATTCTTTAGGAATACTCTGAAGCTAAGAGAAGGTATTAGTAAAATAATGGATGTTTCTAGAGTCTTCTAATTGGGATCATACCTTCCTTCTCTTTGTGTGCATGAATGGACAAGAGCTACCTTTTCCTCAAATCTATTTGATTCCTGGTGGCAAGAATGACACTCCCACCTCTTCTGCAGTCCAGTTCATCCCAATTGTCTGGCCCTAGATGATGATTTTGCTTTTGATAGTGAGGTAACTCACCATTTTTCTTTTAGAAGGATTATCTAACAAATTCTCCTACCAATTTGTCTAATTTTTTAGTAGGATACCAAATTTGATCCCCCAAGTGTGGACAGAAAAGGGCATCCCATAGAATATTATCCTCCATGTCCAGCCTCAAAAATGGGATCAACTACAGCCACCTTGAAAAAGATGATGAAAACCCTAGCTACCCCAATAATTCTCACATATCAGTCTTCAAAATGTAAGGCAACTAAAGGTGTAACTCAGAAAACCACCACTAGGAAAAGACTTTGTAGAACAAAATCACCAGTTACTCAGGTAAATCGACTTATCTTCCCTTTCAAGATAACATTCAACTTCTAATTCAACTTCTCTCCTGTAGCCATCGACTATTGTATCTCAATCTACTTTAGGTGCCAAACTGATGTCCCAGGCACTTAAATCAGCATCTGCTAATCTCTCATTGGCTTATCCCCCTAAGAAGCTGAATACAATTAAAGTAACTGATGTTTCTGACAAACCCCAAATGACAGAAGATGAGAACCTCTCTACTTCACCACCTAATGTTACCAAGGTATCCTCTCCATCCTTTAATCTTATGCAGTTCTTACTTTTCTTGGATCATTTTCTTTATCAGACACCAAGGAAACCGTCTGCACAAGAGCAAGGGTCTGACAACTCACCAGCTGAAGACAACCCCGTTAATATTGATACCCAAACTGTCAATTCTCTAGCTCAATAAACAATTGATGGTAAGAAATTCATATGCTCATTTTTATCCTTCCATAGCAACTATAAACCAAAAAGCTTCTTGATGCCTGCAAACACTAGCATCGAAAGCCCAGAGCCAATTCAACCAAATGTTGAAAAAGATATCAGCACATCATTGGTTGTTCCTTCTCCTCAGCGAGAGTCTCTTTCAAAAAAGGTACTATGTTCCCCTCACCATTCATCTCATCATTAACTCATTTGCCACTTCTAATTAGGTTCCTTTTGTTCACATATAGGCACTTAATTCCACAACTTTGAGCTATTCCTTCAACTTTGAAGAATACATAGATGAAAGTGAGATTAGCTCATCAGCCATTTCTTCCCAAGAAACTTTATCAGATGAGACAAAAAATTGGCTAAAAGACATGCTGCCAATACTCGAGAGGAATATAGCCAATTTGGTCTAGGATTCAGATCTAATGAGAAGAATCTTCTTAGCCATTAAGGATAATTTGTCCCCAAATCTTGCTGAAGCCTTGATACCTTTGTCCAACATCGAAGATCAAGCCCCCAAGGTGAAAAAGGCTTAAAGAAATCTGGCTGACCGTGAAGCTTTGATGGCCAATGTGGCAGAATCGCCTAATCTAATGCCTCCCAGGAGTACTTGTCATCCATTAGACACTAAGTACTTAACAGAGGACACTAAACTACATAGTTCCATCGAGCACACCCCGAGGGAGAACTCAAAAATCCACATTTTTCCATCAGGATCATAAATGAGAGAATAAAGCTTACAACATTCTTAAGTCATTTCTTACATCACTTTATATAGTAGTAGAATATTACCTCAATTGATTATAACAGTGGAATATAACAATGTTATCAGAGTTTCAGAGGAAGCAAGATTAATTTAATGACATGGTGGAGCATTAACATAGTGGACATTTTTATACAGGAGATGCTAACCGATTTTACATCTTTTCTTATAAAAACCTTTAATGAGAGTTATAAATAAACACTACGGTCGTAGCATGAAAGGAATCCTCTCTGAGTCCACCAGGAGGTTTCCACACATAAGAGTCAGCTTTATGAATCCTCCGATCACCTGCAATAGGGGGAATAAAACCCTAAGTACTCGATTGTACTCAGCAAGACTTACCCGATAGGAGGAAAATAAAAAACTCCATGGATATGCAAGGCTTATTTGGCTTGTGGGCTATTGCATCTACGGAAGCATTACTAAATGTGCATCCTTATATTAAATTTTATTAGCAGTCATCATTAGTTCATTAACTAAACATTCTATGTAAGCTCCTATGCTACTTTCAAGCAGGTGGTAAGCAATCAGAACCATTTTACCATCTTTCATATTCTAGTTCTTACTACGGTGCTAGACCATAGCCAAGTCATACCATCTCATGGGAATGGCGGTTCACGAACCAATATATCCTAGCTGGGTACCCTGAAACACATGTTTCGTTTGTACCCTAGGCACAAACAAGACCAATCCATTCTACTCCTGTCATGGGGTCCAAGTCCCCGTCCAAACTAGGACTCTAAGCCTCTACACTTGAGACTCAGTCTTAGTATGGTGCTTAGACCTCCACCTTTCCCCACCTCCAATCAGTCGGTCTGAAAAGAGCCAGAACCCATGATAAGAGCGTAACGAGCCTTCCCACTCCCATAAGCAAGTATGTGCTTAGGATAATAAGTCTGTGACCTAACTACCATCCACAACAATGGGTGGTCCTCAATCAACACAGGTGGAGCACGTGCAATCTGAGCCTCACTTGAATGCCTAACCAAGTCTAGATCCAAAGTACCATTCCGCCTGGTCTCCAATTATCATTCATATATATTCCATGTGATAGTAATATAATAATAACAATAATATGTTTCCTTTCTCTCGCAAGTGATAGGTAATCACTTGACTTCTACCGAGTCCTATAGCATAGCAACCTACATGATCTTGGCATACTAGTAGGACTCATAGGATAAGTATATATATATATATGCAAGTGGGTTTTCATTCAACTCCTTAAAACTTAATGCACAAGCATAAGATAAAGTGTAGAATAATAGGGGTTTTGCACTGGGGCTTGCCTGGGCAAGATATAGCCATAGATTAACATTCCATTGGTGACACAATCATCAAGGCATTATCTTTTCTGCTACTTCTGTCGACTCCATGATCCATCATTGTTCCTATTATGATGTACGTGGATGCAACGTAGAGACACAATTACTCAACGGTAACCGCAACTCTTAAATATACGATTACGCCTCGCAAGCTAACGAGATAGCTCTAATGTGCTAGGCTATGTGTCCATGTTGTTGAATAAGGCGTTGTTTCCCAACAAGTGTTTTAGTTCTATAATCCCAAGGTGTTTTGGCATTTTATTGATTAAATATATATTTTCAAACTAGGGCTCATTTAGCTACCTTAGCAAACTAATTATTATGGTACTACAAAAATTACAATGAGCACCTAATAATGTAAGGAATTTAATGTGAAAGTTTTAGAGCCAACACTATCACCAATTTATCACAAAAATTCCAACAAATTTATATCTTATAATATTAAGCATCTTAAATTAATTAGATAACTCCTGAAAATATTATAAAACTATGTGAACAAAATATACTAGTAGATAGATCATGATTTTAGGAACTTAACAAAATTGGTTTCACAATTTTTGGTTAACTACACATTTTTATATTGAATTTGCAAGTTTATCTTAGAAATTAAATTAGAAAATGCAGTAGAAAAAGGAAAGGACCGACAGCAACTCCTTCTGGCCCGACAGCCTAGCGCGGCGCAGCTGCACGAGCATCGCGGTGGCCCAGTACGTCCTAAAGCCAGGGGCGCCCATGCTCGTCACTATTTTATAGAAAGGCCCCTGAGCTTTCATAGATTAATGCGACTATTATGTGCACTATTCCTACCGTCAGTAACTTTGCAACCAAACCCTCTGATATTCTCGCCTTTACCATGGGGAGATGGCATAAGGCAGCTACACTGGGCAACCTAGGCTCGCTTCAATAGGAGTAAGGAGCCAACCACCATCTATAGCTAAACATGCAAGGATGGGTGGTGGTTGGGAATTCGAAGATGCACTATCGCGGCCTATAGCGGCGAGCGGCTATCCACGGTGACGGCGTGACTGTTCTGATGGCCTAAGATTCTATCGGGGTGGTAGAGATAGAGAATAAACACCAATTTCTCACCGGAATTCATGCTACAGTGGTGGTTGAGGCGAATGCCACATCGACCAAGCAATGGTAGCCATAGCCTCAGCTTGGCCCAGCGCATGACACAACGGGAGCCAGATCGTAGCCAGCCAGAGCCAGCCAATGCCTAGCCAAGGCGCTGCGAGGCACCATCCATGCACACGGGCTGATTCGCAGCCACGACCCGACCATGGCATGGGATCGACGCCCACAGTGTCAGCGCATGCGGCGACCATGAACTTAGGGCGAGTGGCTATGCTCGGTGACGTGCATGTATTTTAAAGCGAAGCAAAGAATGCCAATACTCTCAACCGAAGTTCAACCAATCTTACTATCCTAAAGTTGACACTACCAGCTAGGTAGCGGAGCAATCGTCATGACCCAAGAGCAACCGAAAAGGGAGATAAAAGGATGCTAACTTGGGCTCATTGCTGGAGTGTCGATTCACGAACAGAGCGCCAACAACATGGTTATAGCGCGTTCTAAGGAGGGTTGAGTAATTTTTACAAGAGCAACGTGACATCCAACACAACTTCGACCTACACCATGCTCATGTATCACTTTGATGCAATCAACAATACCAAAACATGCAGCTAGTGTTTAAACATTTTTGTTAGAAATTAAATGTCAAAATAGCATTGTCTTACTACTTTTCCATACTTAGAAAAGTTAAGGATTTCAGTTGGGCTAAGTAACCATTAACTCTTTTGTCGTGAATTTTTAATAAGTCTAAACCTTGTTAACTTCAAACAACAAATACTTCATGCAATAGTCCATACCTTATACTAACCCATAGGAGCAAAATATGTAAGCACCATTTAACTATTTTGCTCAATATAATTCGCCAAAAATAGTATTTTAACAATAGTTCAAGTGTTTGCCGACTTAACAAAAAGAGCTTATCTTAACTTCAAATTGATTTTTGAGCTCCCAAGAGCACTAGTCAACACTATTTATTTTGATTTTTCTCAACCATGAAAGTGAGTCACATAGGATTCGCTTATCATTTTACGTGGGTTATAAATTTTTAAAACTCAGAAACTTGTTTCGCTAATCCCTCCCGGACCTAAATCTCAGTGCTAAGAAAGCTCATAACACCAGGGGTGTTATAGCCAAGAAGAATACTAACAAACAGGAAGCCAAAGAATTAGCACAACTGATCGACAATTTGAAGAATTCTTCTTCTAAAATTGAACCAGAACTGAATCAGCTAAGACCTTGGCGTGCTGAGCTTGAATAAGAACTAGAAAGTGTGAAAGCCGCCATCGATCATCATGAGTCTAACTTGACTCAGATCACCAATGTTATCAAACAAAAGAAACAAGAGATGCTGACCAAGGTCAAAGAAGGCAAATCTATTCGTAGCAGTCAAAGAAGATAAACAACAAATTACAGAAGTTGATGCTATTCGGCTAAAAGCACTAAGAGCAATTTATGATGCTCTAAACTTGTAATTTACATTCCAGTATCTGTAGCATATATTTTGTGTAAACCTAATGATAATTGTACTCTTTCTGTTAGTCTACCACATCTCTTAGTTTAGCTAGAATAACCGATTTGAATTAGCCATTTTTTTATTCTGGCTTTACTCTGATTTAACCGAATCTAAAAACGACCTTTATTGCAAAAACCCTTCGAATTTCTTCTCAGTCATCAACGCCGCATTCCCCTCGATACTAGCAAAGCGGCGCTTCCCCTTCTATTATTTGGGGTTGGTTTCACACATTCCAAGATATCTACCATCTCATCTTCATGGCTATAAATACTAGCCAAGGGCCTTAGCCACAAACACATCTGCAACTGCTATTATTCCTTCTTACATCTCCTTTATTCTCAAGAACCCCATAGTGGTTTCTTCTTCCTTTCATCCTCAAGATCCAAAATGATATTCATGGCTGGAGAAGATAACCGTGGCAAGTGCGTAGCGGAGGAGGTCCTGGAGGAGAATATGTCGATGAGCCAGTGCCTTTGCCGCATGAGGTAAGATCAAATGCCTTCTATTCATGACAATGAATCATCTTCTAACTTTTTTATAGGTTTGTCTTGAATGACAACCTCCGTCTTCTTCCTCCTAGGGCCAAATGGGCCCTCCAATGCTACACCTGCTACTACCCTCATGCCAGACACATCGTCGAACTCCTCTGACTTGTACACCAGTGATGACGCCCAGTGCTTCCTCTAGGAATGGAGGGCTGCCAAGGATCGTTATTGCGAGGCAACTTGGGAAAATGGTTAGCTTGAGATCTGCCTTGGGGTCTCCCAAGTCACCCTCCTCACCGTAGAGAAAGAGGCCAGCGCTACTCGAGCGAGGCTAGCCAAGTCTGACGCCATGGTGATGGGTAAGCTTAGCTCCAAGACAACCCTCATTCTTATTTCACTACCCCTTTCTTGACAATCTTCTTGCTTCTTTGATTGCTAGCCCTGACGGTACAGTTGGAAAACCTCCAACTATCGGTGAACATATCTATGGCGGCCGTGAACGCCCGGGCCCTCTGCTCATCAACCGTCTACATGCCATCCTAGTGCGCACCTAGGAGATTTCCCTCCATGGCATTCATCGTGGCGCAGCGGTGGCTCTGGCCGTGGCATAAGTCCAGACCGAGCATGACCTCCACACCATGGAGCTAGGCTTCCCAATGGCCGATGATCCCAACATGCATGCGGAGCTAATTGAGGACTTCAATGATGCCGCGGCAGCCATTATGGACATCACACCAGCCCAGAATGTTGTGAACAAGGTGTTTGATTAGTTTGTACTAGGAGCAAATGATGAATGAATAAAGTTTTTGCCTTTTCCTTATGAATTCATCTCTAAAACTGCCATAATATGAATCATGATTGTCTTTGTGTCTGTTTTTGCTCTATAGGCGATACATATCGTATCGGCTTTCACACCTTCGGATTAATTTTTGAACTAAAGGCGATACCCACTTGGTACCGGCTATTAGAGCCGATGACTAAACAAATCGGCTATCAAGCATTAATCCAAATGCTAGGATAATACTTCTTTAGAAATTTTCTATTGATCGCTCTATCAAACTCCTCTTCCCCTTCTAGTGTTTCTAAGATATAAGCATTGCTAGGTGCACAATGTTTTATCTGATAAGGACCTTCCCAATTAGGTGACCATTTGCCAAACCTGCTGTCTTTAGATCTAATCAGCAATTTTACTTTCCAAACTAACTCTCCTTCACAAAACTATTTGTTCTTGACCTTTTTATTATAATGCCTTGCAACTCTCAACTTATTGGCCTCAATATTTTCAAGAGCGCGCAGCAGATGACAACTTAAGTCCTCCAATCATCCATCATAAGGTTTTTATAGACTTTGGCTGTCAAATCATTTTGCAACATAACACGTCTTGATCCAGTCTTAATTTCCTAAGGAAGAACTGCATTATGTCCATATACCAACTCATAAGGTTATGATTTAATTGATCCATGGCAAGCCATCCTATATGTCCACAATGCTTCATTAAGTGTTAAGTACCATTTCCTTGGTTGCTCTTCAATTTTCTTCTTATTCAACTTAATCAAAATGTGATTGAATACCTCTGCCTGGCCATTAGCTTGAGCATAATAAGGAGAAGAATTTAATAATTTAATTCCCATACTGGCAGCAAAATCTCTAAATTCTTCTGATATGAACATTGTCCCTTGATCAATAGTAATGGTTTGAGGAATCCCAAAATGGTAAACAATATGCTCCTTGACAAAATCAACCATATTCTTTGAGGTTACTATTTTTAAAGGAATCGCCTCAACCCACTTGGTAAAATAATCTATTGCTACCAATATAAACTTGTGCCCTCTACTTGAAGGTGGGAAAATCTGGCCGATTAAATCAATTCCCCAGCCTCAAAATGGCCATGGCTTAATTATTGGATTCATAGCTGATGCAGGCGATTTCTGAACATACCAAAATGCTGATAATCCTAACACCCCTTATAATATTCAAAACAATCTTCTAACATCATTGGTAAAAAATATCCAGACCTACGAATAATCCATTTTATTTTATAAGCCGATTGATGAGCCCCGCATATTCCTTCATGTACTTCTCCCATCAACACCTTTGCTTCCTCTTGATTTAAACATTTAAGCAAAACTCCATCGACTATTTTGTAATACAACTGATCTCTAACAAAACATACTTAGTCGATTTATATCTTAGTTTTCTGGTAACTTTCTGTGATGGATTCTTGAGGTAATCAGCTATCTTAACTCTCCAATCATTAGCCAAGGCTTCACTACTTAAGATTTCTTGGAACATGATGAGGACACGCCTACGATGTCCAATAATCTATCCCAATCTTTCATGGCGCAAATACCAAAATAAGTGTTTTTGAATATTTTCTCCAATATAATCGCAGCCGCTAAAATACTTGACAACTATAGCTGAGTATTTAATCTTTCAAGCACTAGCAGGCAATATTCAGAGACGTCCGATGATGACTAGCAGGCAAACAGACACAATGATTATATTGTATTCAATTTGACAAGGAGTCTATATAGCAGTACTCGGCAGTATGCGACTCTCCAACAACAATATCAAGCCAATGAGGAACCAGATGGATTTATAGTATCAAAACTAGCACATAAATCTCTCGACAGTTATTAGATGCTAACAAGCACACTTGATAGATGAACAACAACACCAAATAACTTTCTCTCAATTAAGGAACTCAAACAATAGCAGTGATAAATAGAGGGATCAGCTTACAAGAGATGTTTCAATCCAAACCCTAGGATAATCCTTCCACCCGCAGCCATGATGAACCACGATCAGAAGATGGGGAACTCCAAGAATTCCAAGCAACGCACTCAAGCCGTAGCAGCTTGATCACGCACTCCACGTAGTTCCACAAGAATATGGAAGATAATCTTCAAGACAAAGAACCTGATGGGAACACTATCTAGGGTTTTTCAAGCGGCGCTCGATGAGGAATAACACCACAAATAAAATCTAGTCTGTCTTCTACATAGCCAGCCTAGGCCATATAAGTGCACGTAGGCACATGATGCAACTTGAACTCAGACCACGATGCAACCAGTGCCTAACACATATGTGACTTAGCCCAACCTATGAATTAAAATATAGCTAATTAATACTAATGCCAGCAAATATCCAAATATATAGTAAAATATTCTCTGGCCATAATGCAAATCAAGTTGGCCCCTCACGCATAGAGACAATCTGCACAGATATATTTGTTGCCTTCCTTGCCTTCCAATACTTCTTGACCAAATTATTTCCAACAAATATTCTACTTGACAATGCAAGAGTAGAATCCAACTCTCTTCTATGTGTCATCTTGATTTGTTTTGGATCAATAGAAAATGAGCCAAATTGAATAACTCAACAAGCCATGGACTCGTCATCCTCCCTCCCTTGAAACAAAGCCATCCTCAGCTTTGATATATTCTTATGTGTATCTTGTGCATCAAATACATTTTGGGAAGCCATGGGTTCATCATTGTTCCCTTCTTGAAACAAAGCCGCCCTTGGCTTTGGTGTATCCTCAAGTGATTCCTCCATCTTGCACTTAATTTCACAAACATCAGGAGTCATAACTAAAACATCTTGACTGCCATTACTAGTAGCTACTAAAGCAATAGTAGTCGCATCATTAGAACCATCAAATAAAATAGTTCCTGACCTTGAGATTTCTTGGAATGGTTCATTATTAGTTGAAGCAACAACCACATCATGCTCCATAAACTGCGTAGAAGATTTATTTAGAGCTGCCTTTGCAATTTTAGACCTGTTGCAAGTTGCTTCAGAAACTATATCATTTTCTCCCTCTAGAGCTAAAACCACCATCGGCTTTATTATAATTTCAGAAGAATTATTTGACTCATTGTGGTAACTTTCACAACCACTCAAATAATTAACCATCACCATAGTATCATCTCTAGCAACAGGGATGTCAGGATTACTACTAGCAGCATCACTAGCAGCAGCAAGAGTAGGAATATTCACATCATTCTCTCCCTCTTTAAGCAAAGCCATCCTCGGCTTTGGGGTAATTTCAGCAGCCCTTTTCTTCACTTGCACCTTGGGAAAAACCTCAGCCTTAATAGCACTCTCATGCATTGGTTTGAGAACATGACAAACTCCCTTGTGCACAAATGAATAATTATTGGAACGACCGGTATGAGTAGCATAAGATCAAACTGCCACGGCTAACCTAATAATAAATGACAAGCACTCATCTTTACAACATCACAGTCAACTGTATCCACATAATTTCCAATAGAAAATTTAACTCGCACCTTGTGAGTAATTTTAAGTGTACCACTTTGGTTCATCCATTGGATATAACGTGGCATTGGAAGCCTCCGCATTGACAGAGACAAAGCATGCACAAGATCTGAACTAATAGCATTTGTGAAACTACCACCATCAATAATTAGCTTGCATACCTTATCATGCATTGTGCATTCTGACTGAAATATATTAAAGTGTTGCCCCTTCACATTACTAGCAGTACCATCCTGCTTGACTTCTTGAGTCAGCATAGACAAGCCACTTGCTTCATCATCAATAATATCAATTGATGGCTCTATAGGAGAATAAAAGGAAGAGTCCATAGCTTGTTGTTCTGGAGTGGAAAAAAATTCAGCACTCACGCTTACATCTCTCTCTTGCACAATTAACTCCTCTTTAGGTTCAGTTGTCGTAGTACCTTGGGGATTTTGTGCATGTGTAGTAGCTACCTTCTTTGACTCAAGAGAACAAAATTGGCATCGAAGCATAGCTTTCATATCGCTCCACGTCCAACAAGGAATTTTTTTGTCCCAGCAATCCCACAAATGTGAAATATTTGTAGCCATTGTCTCTTCTGCATAATACATCTTTAGGGCCGATGCAAGTCCATGACCCTAGAAGAAATCTTCCATATGTTCTTCCCAATCATAGTACTCCTTGAGATGTGTTGCTAGAGATAACTTTGGCAAAAGATGAACTTTCTTAAGCAATTTCAAATGAGCCATTGAAAAAATATCCAAATGCACCGTGAGCAACCCAGAAGCTGATACCAACTAATGAGGACATGCCTATGATGTCCAATAATCTATCCCAATCTTTCACGGTGCAAATACCAAAATAAGTGTTTCTGAATATTTTCTCCAATATAATCGCAGCCGCTAAAATACTTGACAACTGTAGCTGAGTATTTAATCTTTCAAGCACTAGCAGGCAATATTCAGAGACATCAGATGATGACTAGCAGGCAAACAGACACAATGATTATATTGTATTCAATTTGACAAGGAGTCCGTATAGCAGTACTCGGCAGTATGCGACTCTCCAACAACAATATCAAGCCAATGAGGAACCAGATGGATTTACAGTATCAAAACCAGCACATAAATCTCTCAACAATTATTAGATGCTAACAAGCACACTTGATAGATGAACGGAAACACCAAATAACTTTCTCTCAATTAAGGAACTCAAACAGTAGCAGTGATAAATAGAGGGATCAGCTTACAAGAGATGTTACAATTCAAACCCTAGGATAATCCTTCCACCCACAGCCATGAGGAACCACAACCAGAAGATGGGGAACTCCAAGAATTCCAAGCGACGCACTCAAGTCGTAGCAGCTTGATCACGCACTCCACATAGATCCACAAGAATCTGGAAGATAATCTTCAAGATGAAGAACCTGATGGGAACACCATCTAGGGTTTTCTGAGCGGCGCTCGATGAGGAATAACACCACAAATAAAATCCAGTCTGTCTTTTACACAGCTAGCCTAGGCCATATAAGTGCACGCAGGCACATGATGCAACTTGGACTCAGACCACGACGCAACCAGTGCCTAACACGTACGTGACTCAGCCCAACCTATGAATTAAAATATAGCTAATTAATACTAATGCCAGCAAATATCCAAATATATAGTAAAATATTCTCCAGCCATAATGCAAATCAAGTTGGCCCCTCACACATAGAGACAATCTACACAGATATATTTGTCGCCTTCCTTGCCTTCCAATACTTCTTGACCAAATTATTTCCAACAAATATTCTACTTGACAATGCAAGAGTAGAATCCAACTCTCTTCTATGTGTCATCTTGATTTGTTTTGGATCAATAGAAAATGAGCCAAATTGAATAACTCGACAAGCCATGGGCTCATTAGAACACTCGATATCCTGACGCATTCTGAGCTAACCGATTGGCCTCTTGATTATGTGCTCTTGGAATATGCTGAAGAGAAGTAAGGGGAAACTCCTCGAGTAACTTTAGACACTCATCATAATATCCCTTTAGAATATCATCTTTACATTCATACAGGCCAATCAACTAATTAATAACTAGTTGTAAATCTCCAAATATTTTAATTTATTCGGCCTTTACTTCCTAAAGAAGTTGAAGTCCCTTAAGAATAGCTTCATATTCTACTTAATTATTGGTGGACATTGGTTTGGTTTGAAAGGCAAACTCAAAACTTGCTCCCCAAGGTGAAACAATAACAATACCAATGCCACCACCTTGCTTGCATGATGATCCATCAAAGAACAATGTCCAAGGCATTAGTTCCATATAGCCAATGCTTGGTTTATGGTGTTGAGTAATAAAATCAGCCAGTACTTGCCCTTTGACTGCTTTAGCCGATTCATACCTCAAGTCAAATTCTGATAAAGCAAGAATCCACTTTCCCATTCTCCCATTTAATATCGATATTGACAACATGTGTTTGATCACATCAACTTTAGACACATCTGTACACTCAGCCGATAATAAATAATGTCACAATTTAGTGTAGAAGAAATATAAGTATAAGCATAACTTTTGAATAGGAGATCTTGTTTCTGGATCCAAAAGTCTTCTACTTAAATAGAAAATAACTCGTTACTTTCCTTCAAACTCTTGCATCAAGGCCAATCCAATCGTTTGGCTATCGGCCGATACATACAACTTAAAAGGCTTACCTTGCTGAGGAGGAACCAGCATAGGTGGAGATTTTATATACTCTTTTATCTCCTCAAACATTTTTTGTTGTACATCACCCCATTTAAATTCTTGATCAATTTTCAACTTCAACAAAGGAGAAAATGGTAGAATCTTTTCTGACAGATTCAAAATAAACCTTCCAATAAAATTAATCTTACCAAGCAGAGACTGTAATTCTATTTTATTAGTTGGAGGTACTGCCTCATTAATTGCCTTCATACTTTTCTAACCAATCTCAATCCCTCTCTCATAGACCATAAAACCCAAAAATTGCCCAGCTAACACTCCAAAGGTACACTTATTAGGATTCATCTTTAAACCATATTTTCTTATGCACTTCAAAGTCTCCCGCAGATCAGCCAGATGTTCTCTGTACCCCTTGGATTTTACCACCACATCATCAATATAGATTTCAACAATCCTGACGATTAACTTATGAAAAATATAATTCATCGCCCTCTAATAAGTTGCACCAGCATTCTTTAATCCAAAAGTCATTACAACCCATTCCAATAAGCTGATTGCACCAGGGCACCTAAAGGCTATTTTTGCTATGTCTTCTTTAGCCATAAAAATTTGATTATAACCTGCATTACCATCCATAAAACTAATAACTTTATGCCCGACTACTGTATCTACCAACATATTGGCTATTAGCATTGGATAACCATCCATTGGTGTAGCCTTGTTCAAATCTATAAAATCAATACAAACTCTTAACTTCCCATTTTTCTTAAGCATAGGAACTACACTCGATATCCACTTTGCATATCGGCATGGTCGGATAAATTTTACTTCTAGTAGTCTTTCAGTCTCCTTTTTAATATCATCAAGAATATTTGGATTAAATCTCCTTGGAGCTTGTTTAAATGGCCGATATCTAGGTTTGATTGGCAACCGATGTTCAACAATTGATCGATCTAAACCAGGCATTTCATAATATTTCCAAGCAAAACAATCTTTAAATTCCTTTAACAAATCTATCAATTCTTGTTTATACTCAAGATCTAATTTAGCACTAACATACGTTGGCCTACGCTCATCTTCAGGACTAATATATACTTCTTCTAACTCATCGGCCGTCGTAAAGCCATGTCCTAGTTTACCATTTGTACCATCTATTGGATTATCCATTAAAACGAACTTTCAGAGCCAACTGCTCGGATCGGCTATTGGCATTCATTATTGATTCTAATGAAGCCTCCTTCCCATCGCCTGCCAGAAAAACACTCAAAATCTTTTAGTTCTCAATACATTGGATCTGTTGTTGATATACTTACAGAATCATCAGCATGAACTACCTCAACATTGTCTCCATGCCACTAAATTAAGCATTGATGCATAGTCGATGGCACACAACAATTGACATGGATCAAATCATGACCGAGGAGCAAACTATATGAACCCTTTCTATCAATGGCAAAGAATGTAGTGAGCAAAGTCTTGCTTCCAATTGTCAATTCAACGTTTATTGCCTCCCTGGTCTTGGATGCATTACCCCCAAAATCTTTAAGCATCATGTCAGTCTCAATCAGATCTTCTAGTCCTTTACCAAGCTTATGAAAAGTAGTATAAGGCATCAGATTAATAGAGGCACTACCATCAACCAATATTTTACTCACTGGCTTTCTATCGACAAAACCTTTCACATATAAAGCCTTCAAGTGTTGAAGCTTAACTGGTTTATCAAATATAGCTTGTTGTATCAATGTCAACTTGACTACCATCTCTTCATACTCTGATTCATCAAAATCCAAATAGACTTCTTGATCTGCTGGGGCTTTAAATTCTGATGGCAAAAGAAAAGTCATTTGAATATTAGCCGATGGTTGACCCTTATCGACTATTTGTTTAGCACGCCATACTTGAGGTTTACTAGATTTCTGAGATTATTCTAATTCTCTGCTCCTTAGGCGTTGTACCCTCCTCTTCTGACTTCTTGTCAAACCTCCTAGACACCACTATCCTTCCTGCCAAACATACTCTTCTTCATCATCATCTTCTTCATAATCGACCCATTTTTTATCAATAACTCGCTTCCCAAGCCGATCATGAATGCTTCTATTTTTAAGCGCCGATCCACAACATTATGTTGATACTCAATTCGATCATCGATAGACCGATGGTTGGCTTGAGATTGCCTAAACTCCCAATATTGTTTGCTACATTCTGGGTAATTATTTCTAGTAGGCAATCTCAAACCTTCATTCCAACAATGTCTGAAGAAAGGGCAATTCCAGTGTGACTCAGCTTGTTCACTTTCATCTCTCTTCTTCTTGTTGACGCTGATAATCCTTTTCCTTCTGCCATTACCATTTATTTAATAGAATTCAAGATGTAACACATGGTCTCATCGCTCCATCTCTCAACGTTTCTCCCTACTCATATTGGCTCTTTTGTTGGTCACGATGTCTTTTAATTTCTCTATATTCATCAACCAATATTTGCATCTTCGGATCAACTGTTCTAGTTTCTCTTGCCTTAGCTAATGTCAAAACTTTAGTCTTTCCTGATCCTTCAAGAAAGGATTATCATCAACCATGTTCTGATCCTTCAGGAAAGGATTATCATCAACCTTTATTTTTTGAGTCGTATCAAATTTAAGCTTCCGTTGCTGAATAGCCCTCTGAATATGTTGCTGAAAAATCCTACAATCATTAGTAGTATGAGAAGTAGTGTTATGGTACTTGCAGAACTTCTTATTCTTCAATAGATCGGGAGGTAATATAACATGATTAGTAGGCAATTTAATCTATCCCTTCTCAAGCAAGAAATCAAAAAGATTGTTTGCTTTTGTAACATTAAAATCATAACTTTCTTTAACATCTTTTCCCCAAAGATTTGGAATTATTACTATCTTTTTACCCGAATTCCATTCAGCTACAGCAATTTCCTCTTCTTCATCCTCCTCCTCCTCATCATCAACTAAATATGGATTATAAGCTTCAGCGATTGCAGCATTCTTCTGGAATCGAGTATCTCTGTGTATATTCTGAAATTGGCTATTAAGTGCTGCCACCTGTTGAGCCAATTGACCTAAGTTGACAAATTCTTGCCCAAGCAGCTTTTCTCTCCATATTGGCAACATTCCTTGAATGGCCAACATAGCTAGCTGATCATCAGTCAAATTCAACGAAAAGCATAAGTTTCTTGTTTCTCGGAACCTCTGAAGGAACTCAGCACCCGATTCATTAGCTCTTTGCTTTATAGTTGTTAAATCTATGATCTTTCTTTCCCCTGTCCTAGTATAGAAATATGTAGGAAATTTGTTCTCAAGGTCACTCCAATTGGTAATAGAATTGACCGCTAATGATGAAAACCAAGTGAAAGCTGGTCTTGACCGAGACAAAGAGAAGAAACACACTCGATGTGCTTCTTCAACAGAGGCTTCACCCAACTAAGTAAGATATCGACTAACATGTTCTATTGTACTTGTGCTATCTTGACCAGTGAACTTAGCAAATTCTAGAAGCCTGTAGTTCGTAGGAAGGGCCACCAAATCATACCACTCTGGATATAGACGTTTGTACAAAAAGGTCTACCCTTTTGGTTTTAAACCTAACTGATTTTTCATCATTTTGGTTACTCTAAGCAATAATTCGTTAGCATTTGAGTTTGGATTTCTTAGCAATTGTTGACCCATCTACGGATTGAAATTCTAAGTGCCTTGATACCCTAGATTTGAAATCATATCGAGGGTATTATAATCTAAACCACAATAATATCCTTATGGAATATCTATCTATCGGGCCCCTTGCTGCTTTGCTGCTTCAAATCTCTGATTGAAAACACTAGGATTTATATCTCTATGAATCCTTTGAACTGATGGTGCTATCTTTTGAGCCGATGGTGATATTTGGCCTGATGTACCAAAATTAACCAACTGATTCTGAACTTACCCTATCGTTGTTGCACATGCTGCACTGATGATCTAGGATTATATTGCATTTGATTAGTAGTAGCACCCTGAATTTCCTCAAATGAATTCTGAATTGTCTGGGCATCATCACTCTTGGCTAGTGCTACTTCTTGATGGCTAGTACCGGCTTGATTAGTTCTCTGAGTCGATGGATGTGAAATATTGTAATAAGCCGGTCCAACCAAATCAACTAGAAATCCATGAAACACCTCCATGGTATTGTAGAATGTATTCAGGAAAGTTATATTATGATTCAATGTTGCATCATGAACATATTTGTTGATAGCTTCTACAAAGAAACGCATATCATCAGCTTCATCTGTTTCTGACTGTCCATGCATCAAAACTCTCGGTAGTGGATATTTTTGAATAACTTTATTATCATGTGTTTTGGTGTATGACAACAAGCACTTGTTCTGAAACTCCTCTATAGCCTTACCAATGACATCTTTATCCTCATCAAGTAAGTCTTCATAAGGCACCATAAGAATGTCCTTGTTGTTGTGAACTAACATGACGATTGTGGTCCCACTAGGCGTGCCAAAAAGTGTGTTGACACAAAAATGTGGCAATGTGATCAACACACAGTAATCCGGAAGATCTGAGTAGAACGAGACCAGAGATCTGCTTGGCTTCAACACAAAACCAGCCGATTCTAAAAACCTAATGACATGTCAGTCAATTTGACCTGCAATTGATAAGGAGACAAAATCTTATCAGTAATTTAAGATGAAACATATCGGTGTTGCTCCAGACAGTTCCAAATGTATGGCTAGATAGCCGATTCAATAAGGCTATCCGGTGTATCCATGAAATGAAGATCTTTAAATCAAGGATTATTAGCTAATATTAAATGATAATAATATGAATCAAAATAACCAATGCTCATGGATCATAGCAGATTTATGGTGACTGATTAATCTAGACAAAAATAAGTACAATACACCCAGATACAAAAATTAGAAGATCTTTCCTTAAAATTCCAATATATATGACCAAATGGCCGATTGATGTTATCAATCGATTACAGAGTTGATAATCAGCAAAGAAGCGATATGAGAAAACATCATCGGCTAAATAGAAAATAATCAGTATAAAGTGCGAGCCGATAAATTTAATGAAAAGAGTATGACATGTGAACAATCGACTATCTAATGTAAATAAATCTATAAACAATCTAGATCTAATCTATTATCATCAACAGTGAGGTTCAACCAGATCGATGTTGTAGCAGAACTGACCAACTTATAATAGCACAAGTACAATGGCAGCCCGCAAGTGGTCACACTATCATACTTGAGCCCATATAAACCTGATAGTCCATCGAGTACCACGAAGGGTCTCGATTCAACCAACATACAACCAAGATCGTACATGATTCAACATATATGTCACACGTTATATAATGTGTACAAATACGGTTCATCCATCAGAGTATGAATTAAAGTTATTATAAACCACGTTCAGATAAGATAGTAGCAGAAGCAAATTAAAAGTTTGAAACCAACATCTGCAACATTGTTTAAATATAGTGCCAGCTCATGATCACACTTCCACAAAAACATAAGTGAGGGATTAATAAGAGATTCCTGCCTAGGGCTCACTTCTCATCCACAATGGGACAGAAGCAGTTCTTGCAATAGCCATGATACACTGTACCATCTACAACAATGGGAATAAAACCCTGAGTATAAGAAAGTACTCAGCTAGACTTACCTGTCGTAAACCAAAAATAAAGTGACTCCAAGGATTATGTAAGGCTTTATAAGTGGAGCTAGCTTGGCAACATTTTGCATAAAAAGCTTACCAATTCAAGTATACAGTTATAATTCGGTCATCAAGTTAATTATAGCTATTCAACTCTAGATTAGCAACTAACCTGTGCCAAACATGTGGTATATCATTTAGTAGCATATAGTAGTAACCATAGCTGGTATAATAATTCATGTTCATTCGAACCATCATATTCCATAACACAGTTACTATGATGTTAGGACTAGCCAAGTTTCTCACTGTCCGGAAGAGACGATGATTCAAATCGATTTCAACTAGCTGGGAATTTATTCCTAACACAAACCTAGGCAGACCAGATCAACGGTCACCTTTGGTACAACTTAGGTCTACATTTTGTGGGTTCGCCCAGCGCTGCATAATCAGGGACAACCAGCTGCTAGGACGTTTAGGCCTGACCTAACCTTGGGCTCACGTCTAGCTCCCCGCACATCCTTACTACCATCTAGAGTGCACACTCTAATAGAATGGGGCCTAGTCTAAGTTGAGCTACTTGGCTTCGTGGTCAGAACGAGTTATCCGGCCAGCTAAGTGAGAGGCATGCATTCAATCTCGATAGAAGCACCAACAATGGTACAGTCCTTAATCGACACAGACGGAATCACATGAGTCAACCTATATATAGACTATGCCTAGCCTCCATTTACATTACCCCATGGTTCTTTTCCACAATAGCAAATATAGCCAACCGTGCTCTAGTATCCACCTATATCTCACAGGTGACATGAAATCACCTGACTTCTACCGATCTAAGTATGGCTAAGCATATATTTGATCCTAGACCTACATAGGGTTAAAGGTATATATATCTAGACAAGGTAGTTCTATGCATCAAGTGTTTCTAATCAACTCTTATAACCTAATGCATCAAACATAAAGGACTCAAGTGATATTTTGTAAAGCATGGGAGGCTTAAAATGCTCCAGGCTTGCCTTTGAGGAAAGAGGTTGGCCTGTGATCCGGGCACTCTGAGAGGTCCTCAAGAGTTTGCTCCTCTCCTTTTGGAGCTACTGCCTAAGGTGTCTCCTATTGTTCCTCCTCTTCTCCTTCGTTGAACTCCAAAAGAGTTATCCCTTCGGACGATCCTATATGCATGAGCATGAAATAAGATATCATGGATGCATATATAATGACATCTATGATATGATATAGTGTGATGAATGCATCTTCATAAGTGTTCTCAGTAGCATTGCATTACGCTGATAATAAGTTACATTTTCTTTTACTGAGTAGGTGCATATCTATTCTCTACTTCTCTAGTAACTTAAACAAACACGTATGTAAATCGTTCTGTGGACTACAAGATAGCAGCCACTTGTTTTGATCATAACTAGAGTTATACACATCAAAATAATATGGTTGTGGACTTTCTAGAAAGCTTATGAAATTTTCTACAACTTTCTTTTAACCATCTTAAGGTGATTCAGTAGTTATCTAGGTCCAACAATTCAATCTTTCAGATCTGTCTAGAGAGCAAGCATTTCTGATAGTAGAATTCTAACAGCCATAATTCTTAAATCATAATACCTATGATAATGAATATTTAATACCAGGTAGATAAGTAAGTTATCTACAACTTTGTTATTAATAAGTTTTACATAAAAGACCATTATCATCATGAAATTATCATCACAATAGAAACTATACTTGCAGCCATCTAGTTGAATTATAAAGCAATAATTAACTAGTTGCATACAACCAATTATCTCTAAGCCTAACTAATAACATCAATAGATCATATGCATCACAAGCACCATAGAAAACATCATGGTTAAACATAACTAATTTATTTATATTCATTTATCAATTTTCTTATATAATAAGGTGATTTAAAGGATAAATATTTCCAGTGCTTAATAAATTCTGGGAAAATTACAGTAGCCTACAAATGACCTTAATAGTCTACTGTACAAATTTCATGCTATTTAGATAAGTATAGCTACATCTAAAAAATGACAAGTTACAAATGCTTATTTTAGCAAAAATAGTTTAGCATAGTGAAAAGTGTCAAGTAATAGATTTAATTTTTTCTTACTTTCCTCCTAGTAGAAGAATACAATGTAAAAATTTGTATGTTCATATGTCATGTATTTTTAGCCTAATTAATTTCACTAGAATCTAGCAATTAATTAGGATTAAATAGGAACACTATATTACAAGTATGTTTATTATAGGTTTAATATTTTTTCTAGCTCAAGCATGTCAACACAAGATCAGCAAAATTAGAATCACATTTTTATCACCTTCCTAGCTCAAGTTATGCAATTTACAAGCTAGAAACTATTTTAAAAGCACTTATCTTGCTCAATTTAATTCTCCCAGAAAAATACCCTAAATAGTATATTTCATATTTTTATCAAATAGTACACTTCAAGATGAATCTAAAAAAATTTGGTTCACCTCATTTGTATACTCCTAGATCTAGATATGAATTTTTGAAGTTTGCATTCAAATATGTGAAAATAAATTAGGAAAAACATTTCAAATACTGACTGACAGCTGGGACCCACTGGTCAACGGGACCCACATGTCATCGACACATAGAGCAGGGGTGCGGCTTGACCGGTGGCAAACTCATCAATGGTGAGGTCACTTGCGGCAAACTCATCGATGGCGAGGTCACCGGCGACGACGTCGGCACCAACGTGTTCCCCATCCTATTCCACACCTACAAGTACCCTTGGTTGGCCCGGCCGATCACCGGAGTGACCTCACTAGTGAGCATGGCAGCTCAGCGCCGGCGCACAACGGCGGATTCGTTGCCTTCGGCGAAGATGTGACCAAACAAGTACGGCTATGACTTCTACGAACCCTAGCGGAGCTCTACGATGCGGATTGAGCCATAGTGAAGAGGCGATGAGCTCCAGCCACATTCACGATGGCACAGTGGCGCACCGAGCACGGTGGTGGTGTCACCGTTCTGATGAGACGGTGACCGAAGGTAGGTCACCATCATCGGGGAAGGTGCTACACCTCTAGGTGACACGATAATGGGTACCAAAGCAAGCTAAGGGTGGCCGATGAAGTTGGCGGCAGCGAGCACGTGCTTGTAGCCATGGCAGACGTGCATGATGGCATCGCGTGTTTTTGCATGACAGCGGTGGTAATGGTTAAATAAATGATGATGTGAGCATCTATGACCTAAGGTGATGATGGAACTAGGGAGAGTGGTAGGAGGAGTGGTGGATAAGGCTGGCCATGGTGAGCTTGGAGCTCGACGGTGCTCCGTGACCATGGCATCGATGGCAACAGCCCATAGGCCTTTACCTTGGCTTGAGCTAAGGCAATGACGGGTCAACAAGGTGGAGAAGGTGATGGCCAAGCGGTGTGTGCAAGCAATCGCACAATAGCATGGTGGCGGTGGTGTGCGAGCTCGACGAGGGTGTGGCGGCAATGGCGACGACGCTTAGTTCCGCTCAGGTGCGGCGAAGGCGTGAGAGAGACAGAGCTAGGCGAGTGAGCTCGAGTGAGGAGGGAGAGCGTGTCGCTGCCGTTTTGATGCCCATGTCGGCCTAATGTGCGAGTCTAACACTGATAGATGGCCTCCACGCGGTAGCCACGACCTAACTCCGGTCAGCTATGACATGCGCACACGGTGTCGGTTCAGACACCTCTAAACCTGACTGACGAAGCAAGTTCAAGCAATCAGTCCTCCTAATCCATGGTGATTTAGCAAAAAACTTCCTTAATAAAAATTATAGAGCTACGTGAGTACTACAAGATTGCTTAAAGGAATTTTGTCTAATTCTTAATGGTTTTCAAACTACAATGTTCCAAAGTAGACTACTTTGAAACTAAAGCTCAGTTAAAGACAACAAAATTTAAAGTTTTGAAAACAACATTTTGTTGATACTTGTGAGCTCTATTTGACCATGTTAGACACTAAATTAGCTCATGACCCTTAAACAAAGTTTGTTACTCATGATAAGAACTATAACTTTTATTTAGGTCACACAGCCATGCAAACACAATAAGCTATAGTTCAACTTTAGTCAAACTAGCATCATGAAAATGGCATTTCAAATGAAACCAACACTTAGAAGCAAAATTGGCTTAAGTCATGAATATAAACAATGTTCCAATTATCATTCTAGATGTGTCTATGGTGTTTTCATGACCTCACAACTATCTCATACATTGGTCATACATGATTGCAAGCATAAGCATATATATAAAATCAACATTTCATGTGATAAGGTATAAAAATGAGATGAAATTCATATGCTCATGTTCATGAATGTTTGGATGATGCTTGTGCTCATGAAATGCAGGTGCCAAATGCAATGCTTAACACTAGGGTGTTACAGATGCAGCTATGATAATGATAACAAACTAAAACCAAAGAATCTATAAAACCATCTATATGTCGACAGATTCCTAAAAACATGCTATATGTGTGAAGGTATATGCAATTGACTAAATAGCCGATGCAGGCATAGCAAATAAATAGAGTACATATCTCAATCATGAACAAAACCACTAATCAATAATTTCTAATCTAAAGTCTTACCGGTGAGGTTCAATTGGATCGATGTAGCTATAGTAGTGTCATTAAATTAGATCTCATTAACTAGTGAGTTCATTCAAGATTGAAACGTGTCTTTGAATACATACTATGTTTGATTGAAATAGAGATAAAACAACTGATCTAGCGGGATTAAGCCATCAACCATAAGATTTAAAGCGTGACTAGATTGGGAGACGACCAATTAAGATAATATGATGCCAATCTATCTCTATCTCAATCAGATAATTTGTTATAATTAATAAGACATTAATTATAACAAGATCTATAATAGGTGAATCAACCAAAAATAGCAAGAAAAATCTTACTAATCTTAGCAGATTCGATAACTGGTGATATTGTATTAAACAACAAGTTATTTAACACAAGATTAGTAACTTTGATCTATATTATGATTCGTAAGAGACCAATCAGCTGATGTAGCCTTACAAACAATAGCATGGATCAATAACTAACTTATATTATAGCTCATAAAAGATCAATCAGCTGATGCAGCTTTACAAACACAGTACAAGTTATGACGGTACTCATAAGCAAGCTAGAGGTCAATAAGTCGATGTAGCCCTGTTTGCTAAAGAACTCGTCGAGATCTACAATACTCCTACTCCTAATGTGATGGCAAGAGCCAAAAAGATTGTATTGATTGAGTGTTCATGTGTTTGTATAATAATTAGGGTCTAATATTTATACCTGGAATCTAAATATAAATTCTACTCAAATATGACTCATTATAATTCTTAGAATAAAAGAAAACTTCCTAACTTAACAATAACTTGGACCCTAATTTTCCTTATTTGTAGAGTCTAACACATCTTCCTGACACCATTCAAGCATAGCCCATTGATGCTGTCTGCTGATGTCATCTACAAAATAGCCAATTCTGATATCGCATCCAAATCAGCTAATATTGATTCACATCTAATCGATTCCTTAATGACACAATCTTGGAAGCTTCGAGTTCTCGCGTTCCTCTTTCCAAATTTTGGTGAAAACACTTAGGAATTATTCCTCTAATATTCTACTTGACCATGCTAATACCATAGAAATGAGTACTCTGAGTGATTTATCATTATTGATGATCAATACTTATCATATATATATCTTATCCTATGACTTACCGCTATTATGAGTAGAATATTGGTTATGGTTTACTTCTCCATCAATAGTATAAGTTATCAATACTTGTCCATGCTAGACCTTCCCTATGGTAAAAATATAAATAATGATACATAAAATACTCCCGAGTGAAGTGCTACAATAGTATAATTATCTATACGCTTGCAGATTCCTTTTCATTCATATATCTTTATATTCTTTCTAGTCATATAAAATGATAAAGAACTACTTAGTATCATTCTAGTAGTAATGCTAGGCAGTACCAATAAGCATCTCTGGCACCATCACTAGGGATAACAATCTAGTAAAGTAATGTTAGGAGATGTAGGTAATTAATAGGTGGCTACTAAAACAAGTGATAAGTTAACAAACACCAATAAGCATTTCTAGCACTGTTGCCAAGGAAGGTAGCTACCAATGATAAAATTCTAGAAAATATAAGTAATAGAATGGATAGCTTTACTTCTGCCATTAAAAACCAGCATAGCTTTAATAAAATAATAGAATCACAAATAGCTCAGCTGGTGGCTGCTGTTCCTCTGTCCGACAAAGGTAAGATTCTAGGACAACCAGAAGATTTAGAAACTACAAATCTTATCGATATTCACAATGCAGTTTACTACTACACGGAGCCATCAACGGGAAGGTGGATAGATTATACCTTGCCAGAAAAGAAGGGTGATCCAGGGAAACCTATCATCCCCATTGCCATTGGACCTCACATCTTCCAAGAAGCTATCTGTGACTTCGGAGCAAGTGTCAATGTCATGCCAAAGGTAATTTATGAGAAAATTGTAACACCTTGGGTGTTTAAATACTAAAACCTGACATGTCATCATATGCATTGCAAAGCATTTGGCGTTTGGTGAAAACTTTGAGATGCATACACTAAACACAAGCTTATATTTATGTGGTATGTGTTGAATTGTATTATTTGACTGAAGTTCAAAGTTTGCTTGTTTTTTTTAAATTTTCGAGAAAACCCTGATTTTCAGCATTTAAATCCTACCCTAAAAACTCATTTCAAAATCTAAGCATATTTTTGGGTTGAGCCCAAAAGCAAAAGTGTAGAGCTTGACAAGTTATACAAAGTTTGTTTTTGGAGTTTTCAAAGTTGTTATGAAAAATTTGGAGTAATTCGAAAAGGCATAATTCGTTAAATTTCCCCTATTCGAATTCAAAAGTTCATTTCAAAATCTAGACCAAATTTGGGGTTGGTTATAAAAGCAAAGTTGTAGAACTTTGAATTTTGAACAACTTTTATTTATGGAGATTTTTGAGTTGTTCTACAAAATTGGGAGTAATTTGGTATTTAAAAGGAATGGCAATTCTGTAATATTAGTGAACAGTGTTCACCGCCTTAGCTACACCACCGGCGACCTTCGGTTTGCTTCTAGGCACGGTTGTGGCTGTCTTTGGCGTCACGCTGGCACGGTGAAGGCCATAGCGCAGCTTCCTTGCGCTTCTGAGCCGCTCTATTTAGCCTTGGCCGTCGTCGTTTGCCCCCGCTCTCTTCCTCTGTTTTCTTCCGTCGCCACCGTCCATCTCTGGTGAGCTTGTGCCGTCGTCTCAGCACATTCCAGTCACCGCAAAAGCTTGCTATAGCTCCACCTTATCCTTACGTGCCCAGCCAACCCACCATTTTAGCTTGATTTCACCGGGAAACTGCTGTGAGCGCTCTTCTTCCTTGCGGCTGGCAGCGTCGCCGTCGTGTTCGCCTCACCGTGGCCAGAGCTCCAAGGTGCGCCTCTACCCCTGCTGAGTTTTGCTTCAGCTTTGCCACGATGCCGTGGTACTCTATGACCCATTGATTTCTCATTTTGACCACCACAGCTAGCGGAGCATCACCACCGATGACGGTCTGCTCCGCCGTGCCTGCTCGGAACATCGACTAGCCTCTTCATTGCTCCTCCGACCCTGCTCGTTGCTTAGTCGTGTTCGGGGTGAGGTGCTGAACCCTTCTGTGCTAAGTGTTTAACCTCTACCGCACTTGTGTCGCCGGTGTAGCGTGGCCGTGCCGTCGTGCCCGCCATGGTCGTCGCTGTGCTCGGTCCTGGCCACGTTTGGTCTCGGTTGTGCCATCAATAATTGCGCCTGGTTGTAGTGATCACCGTGGTGCCTTTGCTTTCGCCGTTGGTCTCACCGGCGGCGACGAATCGCCGGTCAGCGCGTGTGTCGCCGGAGTCAACGCTAGACGTTGAAGATGACAAGTGGGGTCCGTTTGTCAGTGACTCAGCGTTCAAATGGAATTTTTCTATTTTCAGATTTGAATGAATAGTGATGTAATTTGTTATTTTTGTGTAGATTTATTTAAAACTCCAAAAATTATGAAAATTTTTGTGTGACCTATTTGTGATGTATATTATTTAAGAAAAATATGAAATGTTATTTTTCAGCAATTCTTGAATGTGATGAAAATTGCTCAATTTATTAATAAATGGATTTCCATGATTTTTCTAGGCTTATCTCATTGTCCAAAAATTATGAAATTTGTTTTGTCACTTACTTATCATGTAATGAACATTTACAAAAAATTTGAGGTCAATTGGAACAATTTGATTTATTTCATAATTCTTAATTAATTAATTAATTCTTAAAAGCAAATAGTAACCTTTAGTGATTTAGGTTTTGTTTGAATTTTTGATTGAGTGATGTCCTTGGGTCATTAATTGGTAATGATCTTTGGCAATTGATGTAAGTAGTATGAAAAAAATTTGGTTAGTTTGACTTGTAACTGTACCGCGAAGGAAAGTTGTATTCAAATTGTTAATTTTTGTATCCATCATCGAGCATCATGTTTCGTATTCCGCATCATGTTAAACATGGCATTGTTACTATGTGTAGTGAACGAAGGTGAACACGTGGTAGTTAATCAAGTTGTTGAGGAGGTTAATCCGTCTGTTGAGGTCGGATCGAATACTTGTGAAACGTCGCAGGAACCGGACTTTCCGTCAACGAAGGCAAGCCCCGGATGCATACAACCATACCTTGTGTTTTACAAATTAATTTTGCTTTTGCTTTTCTTTACTGCATTAAGTGATTAGGAGTTAAGTAAAAGCCTAATTGGTGCATTACCAACATTATTTTTCCATATGTACCTTGTTACCAGATTTATTTCATAAATGACTAGTTATGCTTAGTCATGCTTAGCTAGGTGATTACCGGTCACCTAAGAATTTTAAATGGATCTTTGGTTACTTATGTTATCATGAAATATGAGCATGTGAAGTAATAAATCTAGACTGGGTGGACTCGGTGTGTGTGAGCCACAAGACATGGAGGTCTTGTGAGCGGGTACTTTCCGTCTGTGTCGATTAAGGTCCGTACCGTTGTTGAATTGCATGAGGTCAGACTTTGTAGTACTAACCACATACTCTGGTAAGCCTTTACTCGACTATTCTATTATGAGAATGGCTACTCGCACACTGGGAGTGGAGAGATGGCGAGAGTAGTGTGTACCCACGTGGCCATGGGCTGGAATGGTGGAGTACTGTATTCTCGGATGACGTGGACCTATTCTTGTTTTAGAGGATCCGAGAGTAGGTTGGTATATGTAGGTCGGAGACCTGCATATGTTGTGTGGTCTGGAATCCCCAGCTGGATTTATAATCGGTTCGAATCATCGTTGCTCCTCGATTATGGAGACTCAACTCACTATTCATCATCATAGTATTAATAACTAGAACTTGAGAATGGTTTGTGAAGGTGTTGGATATGAAGTTTCATGATCTCATTACGGATCGTGTCATCTTTGTATATGATTTTATGAAGTTTTAACTGTTGAAATAAAGAATTTTGTTAAAGAGCTTTTACGCAAAATAACTTTGATTATTGCTAAAACCATACCTTGAATCCCTGAGCCGGCATTCCTGAGTCTTCTTAGTTTTATTTCGGTTAAGTCTTGTTGAGTACTTTTGTACTCAGGGTTCGTTGACCCTTGTTGCAGGTGAGCCTCATGAGCAGATCTGTTTTGGATCATGCTGCATGACTATTGTTTGATTTGACAATGAGAAGTAAATGTGTGGCCCTTGGGTAGGGCAGTTTCATTGTGTGTTTTGTATTATATTATAATGCCACTCCACTATTTCATTTTGTAATAATCATCGAACTTAGTTGTGAGGTTTGAAGCTACTGTTTTGTAAATTATGTTATTGTAAGACTTCCGCTGTTTTTACTCTGGTGTAGATATTTGAATAAATGTTGTAATACTGCAATGACTCTGTAACGTGATCCTGCTTGGAAATCATGGATGATTCGGGGTTCCCCGAGGACACCCGATAGTCTTCTTAAGTTACCGGAAACATATGCACAGATGTCAAAGGTCGTTGGACAGTGATAGATGCATGTGAGCCCTATAATTTAGGAGGTTCTGCCACAAAAATCTTAGGAGATCCTTTGTTGTACACAAATATGCATTTGTAGCTTGCAGATCAGTCACTCTGCTAACCCAAGGGAGTTCTTGAAGAGGCCATTATTCGAGTGGGATAATCATATGTTCTCGTAGACTTTGTGGTTTTGGAAACAGGTGGAGATGAAAGGGCACCCATCATCTTGGGCCAACCTTTCCTAAGCACCAGCAAAGGACATCATCTACGTGAATAGTGCAAAGATCTGCTTTATAATTAAGGACAAGAAAGAGAAGTTTTCTTTTAAGAATCGTATCCTGCAATCTCCTAGACATCCATAGATGTCGTACCCATCCGAAGAGACAACAGTGACTAAGAAGAAGAAGAACCAGCAAAGAAGGAAGAACAAGGTCAGGCAGCCACAAGAAGAATTAGTCAACATGATCAACACACTCAGATCAGAGTACGACCACCTCCTTGCTTCACCATTCCTTGCCAAGAAGGATGATCTCGGTGTATTGGCAATCGAGTGTACCATTGGACAAAGAATCTTTCGCAAGACCTTATGCGACATTGGATCAAGTGTCAACATAATGTCCAAGGTAACATATGAATATTTATTTGGTAACAAACCCTTGTACCCTACATATATGCACTTGTAGATGGTGGATCAATCAATCTGATTCCCAGAAGGAATAGCAAAGGATGTTATGGTAAGAATACATGACCACTTTGCCCCTATCGACTTCATGGTTTTGGACATGGGAGAAGAAGAAGACGATACACCCATCATTCTAGGATGACCGTTCCTCAACACCACCAATGCGATCATCTATGTTGGATCTGGACAAGTCCACTTTTAATTCCCTAGAGAAAAGGTATGTTGTTATTTCAATAGTTATAGCACTTATGAGCAACCAAGGAAGAACCGCTCTAGGAGGAGATGTCGATCATCCTGATGTCAAGGGAACCAACACCTGTGGAATGAATGGGAGGAAGATGAACAACCTGAACAATTGGTGAAAAAGGAACCTACACTGCCTAAGTCAAGCCCACTGGCCAAGCAGATGTGGAAGAAGAAGGTGACATCATCAGAATCATAAGAGGTGCAACCATCAGGGTCTCTAAAAGGATCAAGATGCCCAAGAGGGGGGTGAATTGGGCTAATTCTAAATTTCTTTGCAATAATTAAGTCCTACGGTTAGCCCAATTAACCCCTTGTGCCTAGAAAGTGTTTCTATTGATCTACCACACAAAAGTTTTAGCAATCTATGTTTCAATCCTAGTCTAGCATGGCAATTCTATGAATGTATATGACAAGAATTGAATTGCTCAAAGTAAAGAGAGAAGGAGGAACACAGTGATGTTTTGCCAAGGTATCGGAGAGTCGTCACTCCCCACTAGTCCTCGTTGGAGCACCCATGCAAGGGTGTAGCTCCCCCTTGATCCATGCAAGGATCAAGTGCTCTCTATGGGCTGATTCTTTGACACTCCGTCATGGTGAATCACCCACAACCGCTCACAACTTGAGTTAGGTCATCCACAAGCTCTACCGGATGATCACCAAGCTCCCAATCACCACCAAGCCATCTAGGTGATGGCGATCACCAAGAGTAACAAGCACGAACTCTCACTTGACCATGACAAGCCTAATGAGAAGGGTGGATGCACACTTTGCTACTCTTGCTTTCACTAATGAGGGCTCTCTTTGGGATTCTCAAATCTCAATCACCTCACTAGGACCTTGCTCTTCTTGGCACTCTCAAAGGTGTTTCTCAGCTATTGGAATGAGCAAAAGTACCCCCACACATGAATGGAGGAAGTATTTATAACCATGGCTAAAAAATGAATCGTTGTGTGCCTCTGTGGGGTGACCGGATGCTCTGGTCATGTTGACCGAACGCTCTGGTCACTTCTCCCTGATCTCTAGTGTTTAAGTTGTGACCGGACGCGTCCGGTCATGATTTTCCCTCTCTGGAACCTTACTAGAGTCGACCGGATGCTGGGACCCAGTGTCCGGTCACTTCACCTCTCAGCGTCCAGTCGCACCAGACGATTTCACCTTGATCAAATGAACTGACCGGACTCCGCGCCAGCATCCGGTCACTCCAAACCAGCGTCCGATTAGCATTTGACCCTCTATTCACTTCCAACTCTCGATCATACATGAATGAAGTTTGCTCCAATGGATCTAAGGGCTTTTTAGGAGCTACCTAGTACTAGATTGAGCAAGTGTGCACCACACCTAACTCACTAGACTCACCTAGGTCAAGCTACCCATCTATACCCCCCTTATTAGTATGGCCAAAGGAAAAACAAAGTCCTAAACTACTCTAAGTGTCTCCTCAACACCAAACGACACTTAGAACTAGTCCATCCTTAACCTTGTCATCCATCCTTTGAAAACCAAAATGATTTCCATCGTAGGGGCATGACCACCATAATAGCCCAATCGATCTCCATTACCGTGACCTAACTTAATTGCCTCTACAAAATACATGTTAGTCACAGTAATCATATATTGTCATTAATCACCGAAACCCAACTAGGGGCCTAGATGCTTTCAATCTCCCCCTTTTTGGTGATTGATGACAATACCACCTTGAGTATGTGAAAGAGATGAGGTTTTTAACATGCTTGATTCATATAAGCTTTTGATAATAAGAACAAGAGTGTTAGGCAAGCTTATATGACCCAAGCCAACATGTTGTACTCAAAAGATATGAAATAAGCAAGAGTACAAGTAATAAAGCTCATTTGCATCAGAGAAAAATGCGAAAGCAAAGCAAATGAGCATAACACAAGTGAAATGACTTCAAAGTAGAGAGCACACATGTCAAATATTACGATCACATAGATATCACTATCACATAAATATAGTTTGATGCATAAAAGTAAACACACGAGTGCATAATAGTGTATCACACATAAAAACCAAATATAATAGATAAACTAAGCTCCCCCTAAGTCTAACATACTCGATCCCTCTCCCCCTTTGGCGTCAAACACCAAAACCTAAGGGTCGGTCGGTGGGGCTGCAGCGGACGAGTCGGGCGCTAAGGTGCAAGGAGTGAGCTAGAACTATGTGCCATCATCATCTAATCCTGAGCTCTAAGCAATCTGACCCTCTATAGCTGGAAGCAATGCTGAAGTGGTCTAGGTTGAATCTATAACTAGCGCTGCCTGCTCTAATGATGCAACTAATGAAGGGAGCGTCTCTGTAGTCCTGGTAATAGGTGCAACTATGGAAGGACCTAGGACATGTAGCTCTGGTGGAGTAGGCTGCCCTATCAACTCACTAAATGAAGCACCAAGGCTCCTAGAAATTGGGGTGAGCACTGACGAACTCTGAGGTGGAGTAAAGCCCATATGAAGAGTAGTGAACTACGGGGCTGGCACTGGCAAAGCAAACCACTAGGACACCTGCTCTGTAGGTGAAGGAACTGTGGTGCTGGTGGTCCCTGACTCTGAAGCCCACTAGGCTATAAAGCTGGAGTCATAGAAGTGGTGGTAGGCTGACCAAGCTTGGGTGAAGGCTGTGGTGGTGGATCCCCAATAGTTGTCACAACATGCTACATAAACCCAAGTAGCTGCTGCTGCATGAGAAGCTGCTACTGATGCATGGCCTACTACTGCTGCTATATAGCCTACTACTACTGCTGGATCGCCTGCTGTTGTCGCTGGAACTCATCCTGCCGAGTCTAAAATTATGCAAATGTAGCAGCGGTCTCCTGAGCCTAGCGAGCCTAATCCTGCCTCATCCGCTGAAGTATGGCAAGTAGAGCGGGGTCTATATGTGGTGCAGTTGGAGCTGAACTAGAGCTACCGGCCTCATGGTCATATCATCGTAGAGGCATCCAGGGGATATCATGGTAGTCATCATCTGAGCTGTCACTAGGGTCGCTCTCGACCATCCCCTCCTACTAAGCATCTAACTGCTCCTCCTCTATAGCTGCAATGCCCCTAATAGTCTCATACTGCTGGACTGCAGTCTCTGGCACCTCTGGATGATGGCATGGCTGGCTAGGTGTCCTCACTACACTATGGTGAATCATCTGAGTCATGTTGTATGCAGGGAACTCTATAGTAGCACCACTATACTCTACCAGCATCTCAGGTGGCCTCATAATAATTGCCCTATGTATCAAGAATGTAATCTAGTGAGCATATGGCAGCTGCCTGTGACCCATGAACCCCTTTGCAATAGTATCCTCCATCTCTGATAGAAGGAGATCCCAAATATCAAACATAGTCTATTGCATCAGAGAGTTCAGTAGCCATAGTTGTATGTGAGTCAAGCCCTCATGATACCCCATCCTCAGAAGTAGTGTCCTCCTCATAATAGCATCAAACACTCTACCAGTAGGAGTGAGATCACTGGGTGTCCTGCTCGACCCCTCTCTGAAAGGCTCTGTGAAGCAATAGCAGACTAGATCTGTAGGGGGCACAAGACCACCGTGAGGGTGTCTAGGAGGTGCTATCTGTCCATAACAAACCTCATGTAGCTAGATGGGTTGATCCTGAAGTCTGAGTATCTCTTTGACCCTAGTGCTCGTCAGCCTATAATCTCTGCCTCTAAAAGCAAAGTGAATAAATCTGTACTGCGGATCAATCCAAAGTGTAGCATAGAACTAACAGACCCAAGATGGAACATATAAGTCTATCCATCCAAGTAAATCTGTCAGCCCTGGCAGGTAAGATAGGTAAGGGCAAATATGCTCTCCTATTGCTGCTATAATGGACTCAATGTTGCACACCCTCTGAGATCTGAATACTGTCCCACTGTTAAGGTATGTATTATAAAAATCTTCTTACAGTGGTGTGTAGAAGCCCTCTGAAGCTCTATCATCCCTCCTCGGTGGGAACCACTGCTCAAAGTCCACAAATCTGAGCTGTTGCACCTGTTTGGCCATGGCGGCCCTCAAATCCAAGTGAGTCACTAGAGGCGGACCCTGTGGTCTAGGCAGTGGATGAGAACCCCTCCACTATGTCTCTAACCTCGGTGTGACTAGAGCATGGGTACGACCAAAGTGGCGAGGCTATGGCTAAGCTGCCTGCTCTGTTTCCTCGGCCTGCTCTCCCTCCTGAGTCTGCTCTACTGACTATGGCTGTTGCTATGACTCCCCCTGAGGCTGACTCTCATCAATAGCAACACGCCATCCTCCAACCATGACAGTCCCAGCTGGACCACCATGATGGCGCTCAACCTGCTCCAGTGCAGCCCTCGAAGATGGTGAAAGCTGATCTATAATAACAACACCACTCTGAGTATCTCCTCTCTCTATGCTCTATGGCCTATGAACTGCGGCTACTCTTGTTGTATCTACATCAGGGTACTTGCGCTTCCTCATTGCTAGCTTCTTCATTGCCTTGCCTTTTGTATCTGTAGGTTGGCGAGGTGAGGGCCTCGAATCCTCATCACTAGGACCTCCTCCAACATTCTTGACACGAGCCATCTGATGGATCTAAAAAGAATAACTACCGCTGACAAAGATCAACTACCAACAGTCACTTCTAAGGTTTGGCCTCGATCCGTACTCACGAGCTTGGCCCTAAGTTAACTGACAACAGCCAATGGGACCACAACGGCACCGACTCGCTACATGATAGAATAGATAGGATATACAAATAAATACAATACATCTAGAGATACAGAACCCTAAGAAAGCAAGCAATAGATACGAAATCAGAAATGAGGGCTTCCTACCTTACGAACCGGCAAATCGACGAGAAGAGAAATGAATCAGGGAACCACCAGGTCGGCAACTAGACGTCTAGGGTTAGGGTTGCGGTGAAGTTTGGCAACCGAGCAATGCAATGAGGGCACGAGCGCAAGGATGGCAGTAGGGTCTCCGGCTGGAGCACAATAGTGACGGCGCTGGTGAGTGCTGCGGGTGGCGCTAGGGCATAAGAGCACTCGATGGCAGTGGTGCGGTGGTGCTAGGGTGGCTACGTGGTGGCGTGAAGGCACGGGCATGTGGAGCAGAGGCGCGGGCAGGCGAAGTAGCTCTGGCCATGGTGCGGAGTGAGGCACATGGAGTTGTGCCGCACAGCGGCATGGGCACGGTGGCACAAGAAGGGCGTGGTGTTGCGGATGTGGTGGCGCGAGGGCATAGGAAAGCATGGCGCGGTGGCTTCGCTGAAGCAGGGTGGCACGGCGAGCGGTGGCGTCGTACGAGCGCTGGAGCAGGGCGGTGCGGGTAGGAGCAATGCGGGGTTAGGTCATGATGCGTACGGCGGTTATATGGTGGTCCACACATGATGGAAAAGGAAACAGAGAAAAGAATCAAGAAACCGCACATTATGTACTGACCGGACGCTCCGGTGGCAGCGACCGGACGCTGCCACCCAGCGTCCGGTCGATTCTAGAGAGGTCCAAAACCCCTGGAATCATGACCGGACGTAGCCAGAGTCCGGTGCAACCTGTCTCCTTTGTCTTCGATCGACCAGATGCTGAACCACCATCTGATCGGACATAGAACAGCAGAGCCTGGTCACTCCTTCGCAGTAAGGTTCACCTCCTATGAACTGACCAGACGCTGGACTTCAGAGTCTAGTGCAGTGTCCGGTCAGTCTTTTTCCAGCAAATCTTCAAAGTCCTTTGTGCTGCCTGTTCCCAATCAATTCTCAACTTCTATAAGATCCAAATAAACACCAATTGGGACTGATGTGAGTGACCTCTCTTAAACCCTCAAAATTTTCAAAATATTTTGCCTTAGGCTATAATTCTTTTTAAGAAAATAGGCAATAAGATGGCAATTGAAGATAAATGACAAAGCACCATTCATGCATATGCAATGCAATACTTGAAAGTAAATCTAGTTGCTTGTCAAGTTTGATCCAAGGTTAAGCTTCTTCACATGCTTTACGGCAGTTATCTTAACCATGTTAGATAAGCCCTAAGTGCATTACCATAAAGTAAACATGTTGTATATTACAATGCAATGCAAAGGACAACACAAGCTCATTTTTTAGTGAAGTTGCTAAAATCAAGCACATTTAGCTCATTCCGCAATCGACAAAAGGTCGCCTCATCTAGCGATTTGGTGAAGATATCCGCCAATTGATCCTCGGTCCTCACACCTTCTAATGAAATATCATTCTTTGCAACATGATATCTAAGAAAGTGATGGCGGATATCTATGTGCTTGGTGCGAGAGTGTTGAACCAGATTATTTGCAAGTTTTACCGCACTTTCATTATCGCACAAAAGAGGTACTTTTTCTAGAACTACTCCATAGTCTAGCAAAGTTTGTTTCATGTAAAGAATTAGTGCACAACAAGCACCCGCGGCAATGTATTCCGCTTTGGCGGTAGACAAAGCCACACTATTTTGTTTCTTGGAGGACCAAGACACAAGTGATCTACCAAGCAAATGGCACCCTCTGAATGTGCTTTTTCTATCCACTTTGCAACCGTCATAATCCGAATCAGAATAGCCAACTAATTCAAATATAGCTCCTTTAGGATACCAAAGGCCAATGCTTGGTGTGTGCTTAAGATACCTAAGGATTCTTTTAATGGCAATCAAATGAGTTTCCTTACGATTAGCTTGAAATCTAGCACATATACACACACTAAACATGATGTCGGGCCTAGATGCGATTAAATATAGCAAGCTACCAATCATAGAGTAGTAGAGAGTTTGATCAACTATGTTACCTCCCTCATCTAGGTTGAGATGTTCATTAGTTGGTATTGGTGTCTTGATTGGCTTACATTCATCTATCTTGAATCTCTTGAGAAGATCTTTTGTATATTTCTCTTGAGAGATGAAAATCCCTTCTCTCATTTGCTTGACTTGAAAATCAAGAAAGAATGTAAGCTCTCCAATCATTGACATCTCGAACTCCTTCGACATTAATTCACCAAACTCTTTACAATAATCTTCATTTGATGATCCAAAGATGATATCATCAACATACACTTGACAAATGAAGATATGTCCATCAAGCTTCTTGGTGAATAGTGTGGTGTCGACCTTCCCAATGGTGAAGCCCTTCTCAATGAGGAACTCCCGAAGACGCTCATACCAAGCTCTAGGGGCTTGCTTGAGCCCATATAACGCCTTGGACAACCTATAAACATGATTAGGATATCTAGGGTCTTCAAACCTAGGAGGTTGATCAACATAGACTAGTTCATTAATAAAGCTATTTAAAAATGCACTTTTCACATCCATTTGATATAGTTTCATTTCATGATGTGATGCATATGCAAGGAGGATACAAATGGGTTCTAGTCTTGCAACCGGTGCAAAGGTCTCTCCAAAATCCAAACCTTCAACTTAAGAGAACCCCTTTGCAACTAGTCTTGCCTTGTTCCTCACAACAACGCCTTGATCATCTTGCTTGTTGCGGAACACCCACTTTGTTCCAATGACTCTTGCACCTTTAGGTCGCTCTTCAAGAGTCCAAATTTCATTGCGGGTGAAGTTGTTCAATTCTTCATGCATGGCATTGATCCAATCCGGATCTTGAAGAGCTTCTTCTACCTTAGTAGGCTCAAAGCAAGAGACAAAAGAGTGATGTTCAATAAATAAAGCAAGTTTTTGTGAGCGAGTCATTACTCCCTTTGATGGACTCCCTATGATAAGATCTAGTGGTTGAGCTTGAAGTAGAGGTGAATTTCTTCTATCAACCACTTGAGGGGGAGGTTGTGGAGCATCAATATCTTGTGCTTGTACCACCATTAGCTCATGGGAGACATGAGTGTCTTCATTTTCTATTCTCCCATTTTTTTACCATCTTGTGGCACACTTGATGAAGGAGGATTGATCACTTGCACATCATCTTCATCATCATTAGGCTTGATGTCTCCAACCAAAATGTTCTTCATAGCCTCCCTCAATGGTTCATCACCTACATCATCAAGATTCTTATGTGCTCCTTGGGAGCCATTAGATTCATCAAATTCTACATCATATGTTTCTTCAACCAAGACGGTGGCATGATTAAATACTCTATATGCTTTGGACTTTGATGAGTAACCAACAAGAAAACCAATATCATAACGTCTTTGGAACTTTCCTAGGTGTTGTCGCTTCTTGTAGATGTAGCATTTGCAACCAAACACCCTAAAGAAGGAGACGTCTGGCTTCTTCCCATTGAGCAACTCATAAGGTGTCTTGCCAAGAAACTTTTGAAGGAATAGGCGGTTGGATGTATAGCATGCGGTGTTGATAGCTTCCACCCATAGAGATTTAGGAGTGTAGTACTCATCTAGCATTGTACCTGCAAGAGTGATCAATGTCCGGTTCTTTCTCTAAACAACACCATTTTATTGAGGAGTATATGTTGCGGAGACTTCATGTTTGATCCCAACTTCATCGCAATAGGCTTCTATGTTTGTGTTGTCAAATTCTTTCCCATTGTCGCTTCTTATCTTCTTTAGCTTCACTTCAAACTCATTTTGTGCTCTCTTAGCGAACTTCTTGAAGCATGATGCAACTTCAGATTTGTCATGAAAGAAGAATACCCATGTATATCTTAAATAATCATCAACAATCACAAGACAATAAAGATTTCCTCTCAAACTCTTGTATGTTGTTGGTCCAAATAGGTCCATATGAAGGAGTTCTAGCACTCTTGTGGTTGACATGAAAGCTTTTGTTGGATGAGTATTTGCATCTTGCTTGTTGGCTTGACATGCACTACAAAGCTTGTCCTTCTCAAACTTCACATCCTTCAACCCTCTCACCAACTCATTCTTTATTAGCTTCTTGAGTGAGCTCATCCCAACATGAGCAAGTCTTCTATGCCATAGCCACCCAAGTGTTGTTTTGGAGAATAGGCAAGTCTTCAAATTAGCATCTTCAAAGGTGAAGTCCACTAGATATAGGTTGTTGTATCTAAATCCTTTAAATATCACTTGATCATCCTTCTTGGATACAACTTCCTTCTCGGTAAATAAGCGTTGGAAGCCAAGATCACACATGTGACAGAACTGCCCAATTTATACAAGATCAAGTACGGCTGTCCCCGCTGAACACGTTGACACGCGCATACTCTCACTTATATAAACCCGGTAGTCCGCCGAGTGTCACGCAGGACCTCGGTAAATTAACATCACAACCAAGATCGCGTGATTAAGCAAATACACATCACATACGTAGAGTTGCAGGGGAAAATAATATTACAAATAGGTTCATAAGTAATAGGGCAAGTTTGGGTTTCAAAACCGATTAGTGAAAACAACATTTGCTTTCAAAGGATTACATTAATATAAGTTCCAAATACATTGCTAGCATAAGTGACATCCTCAGACAAAAGCATGTAGATGAGAAGTGAATATAGAGTCACCGAGCCCACCGGTGGTTAGCCACCATCCTCAGCAGGTCAAAACCTTACCTGCAACATGGTGGGATAAACCCTGAGTACTCGAATGTACTCAGCTAGACTTACCCGTCATAACCAGAAATAAAATTAACTCCAAGGAGTATGCAAGGCTTTATAAGTGGAGGTAGCTTGACAACATTTTGCACAAAAAGCGATTAACTCAAATATACAATTATAATTCTATTATCAAGTTAATTAGAACTATCCATCTCTAGATTAGCAACTATCTTGTGCCAAACATGCGGTATATCTTTTTGGAGCATACAATAGTAACCATAGCAGGAATAGTAATTCCATGTTTATCCGAACCATCACATTCCATAATCTAATTACTACGATGTTGGGACTAGCCAAGTTTCTCACTATCCGAGAGAGACGGTAATTCGAATCGATTTCAACCAGTTAGGAATTTATTCCTAACACAAACCCAGACAGACCAGATCAACGGTCACCTTAGGTCACCTTTGGTACAACTCAGGTACATATTTCATGGGTCCGTACCGCGCCGCACAATCTGGAACACCAGATGCCAGGATGCTCAGGCCAAGCCTGCCCTTGGGCTCAGTCTGATCGTTCCCCGGAAGGAGCGCACAACAGAACGATTCCCGGCCTGAGTTGAATTACTCGGCTTCGCGGTCGGAACGAGTTATCCAGCCAGCTAAGTGAGAGGCATGCGTTCAATCTTGTCAGAAGCGCCAACAACGGTACGATCCTTAATCGACACAGACAGGGATAAATCCACACCCAAGACCTCCATGTCTTATTGCTTCTCTATCGACTTCCCGTCCGGTCTCGATTTACTTTTACTTCATGGTTCTGTTCCACGATAGTAGATATAGCCAACCGTGCTCCAGTATCCACCTACATCTCACAGGTGACAGGACATCACCCGACTTCTACCGGTCTAAGCATGGCTAAGCATATATTCGATCCTGGACCTATACCGGTTAAAGGGTTAATATCTGGACAAGGAATTTACATGCATCAAGTGGTTTCATTCAACTCTTATAACCTAATGCATCAATCATAAGTACGTAAGTAAACATTTGTAAATTACTAGGAGACTTATAATGCTCCGAGGCTTGCTTGGGATCCAACACAAGTTAGTACAGTTAGCTTGCACCGACTTGGTGACATCTCCGGCCCTAGCACTTGCTTAGTCCTTCCATCTTCGGGATAGATCCACCAAACCCAATCTTTGAGTTCGGCTCCACATCACATCCTTCACGTGGTTTATCTAGCGTACCTAAATGAGATGCAAGATGCAGGTGTATGAATACATGGAAGTGCAATAGGCAATGCATCGCATGCAGTAAGTAAGACAAGCACAATGTTACATTAACATGCACAAGCACTTCACATTGCTTACTATAAATATCGCACAATTTATCATGCCACGATAGCAAAGAAGATGTCAACACCAAGCATGACACAAGTTTCCCAAGATCTCAGGTACTCTAACTCAACCATCATCAAAGGTATGAGCCACACTTAGCAATATACAAGCAAACAACAAAAATGGGAATCTGTCAATTTCTGGACATGCAAATAGCAGCTACAAGATTTAGCCATAACTGGAGTTACACAAATCCAAATGACTTGCAAGAAGACATTCTGGAAATCTTATGAAATTTTCGACAATTGATATTTAATCATCTTAGCATGATTCTCAAGTTAACTAAGCCAAATATACCCATTTACAGAAACTGGTCTAAACAAGGCAGAGAGTAATCAATTCTGTAACCCAACTTTAAACAGGCATAACTCACAAACCACAAGGCCAAATACCACCAAATTTTAACAGGCGCTAGATACATGAATTATCTACAACTTTGTTATTATCACCAAAAACTCATTCAAATCCTAACTAGATCAAACCCTAGCATCTTTCAGATCCGCTCAGACTAAAATCAAAACCTGACAGAAGACTTAAAAGTCATGTAACTCCTACACCATCTGGCCTATGACCTTACAATTCGAACACAAGCAAGATCATGAAATTTGCTACAACTTTTGTATTCACTACAACCATAGCAAACATTATTTACACCACAAAAATAATTGCACAAGCAAAACTGCAAATCCAGCCCAACAGCAGTGGTATAGAAAACTGATAGCATCTTCAGAGAAGCATAACTGGAGTTTTAGACCTCCAACAAACATGAACCATAACTTTTTGAAAAGCTTAGGAAGTTACCTACAACTTTATTATTCTCATATTAAGATGATTCTACAGTTAGAAGGGTCAATTAATCCAATAATTGCATCTCTGTCCAAAACATAGACAGAAACTAACATGCCACTTTAAACAGCTATAAATGGAGTTATACATGTCCAATAAATGTGGTTCTAGACTCTTTAGAAATCTTAGCAAATTCTAAACAACTTTGTTGTAAACATCTAAAGCTAATTCTACTACTAAGAAGGCCCCACAGTAAGAACAAGGAAACCCTGTCTGGGTTTGGGCAGAAACAGCCATAGAGATTTAAGCAAGTATAACTCAAGATATACTTAGCCAAAAATCATGATATTTAACTTTTTGGAAAGCTTAAGAAAAGTACTAAAACTCATGTATTGTCATCAAATCATGATTCATAACTTAACTGAGCCAATTAATTCAAACATGCAGAACTGTTTAGAATAGGAGCAAATCAAAACAGGGCATTTGTTATTTTTATAACTCTTAAACTATAAATCCTAAACTTATGAAATTTTTACCAGACAACAACAATCACCTTAGTAGCACTCCACAAAAATGTCACATTTATTTGAGCACATCAACTGCGGTTATAAAAAAAACACGTAAGACTAGCATTCAAACCCTGACTGCACAAATCCATTTTTACAGCTAAAACTTTAAACTAAAACCTGACATATTATAGATCTAGTGCATAGAGGATTTCACAAGGATTCCAAAAAGCCCTCGTTTACTATTTTACGAATTTTCTATGATTTACTATGAATTTCCAAAGTTTCACCCGATTTACAACAAATAGGTCCCTTGAGGCACTATTCACTTGAGTCAATGACATTGCATTTAAGCCCTTCCCTTTAGTCGAATTCTAAGACGAGGTCCCTGACGCGAATTTTTGAAGGGCAGCGCAGGAGCTCGCTGTTTGCCGGCCGGAGGAGCCTCATCGCCGGCGGGGGAAGTGGTGGGGAGGGACCATGGGCCCGTGCGCACCCTCTAGGCTTCCCAGCTCGGCCCGAGGCGGCTTGTGGCCTGCCAGCCGCGCAAGCAGCGGAGCGCCGGCGGCTGCTACAGTGGCGACGGTGCTATGGCGACTGCGGTGGCCGGAAAAGGGGAGTCGAAGGGGCGGCGCACGACGGGGAAGGTGATGCCGAGCTTGGTTCGGATGGAGGAGGGACAGAGTGGAGGCAGTAGTAGCGTGAGGAGCTCGGCTCGACTTGTCCATGGCGGACGCGCTCTGGCGCGCGCGTGCGGCACAGAGGCGAGGGAGGAGGCGAGCAGGGCGAGCAGAGAGGCGAGTGAGGAGGCGAGGGCCGCTCGGCTTTCACTCTAGAAGGGCGCTGGGGACGCGACAGGGCAGCCATGCGGCAAGAAAACTCGGCAATGGTGGCCACGTCCATGGGCACGCGGCGTCCTTTGAGGCCTTTTACTGAGCACATGGTGGGCGACGGTATGGCCGACGTGGGGAGCCGATTTGGGCTGCTTCCAGGTTGAATTTAGCAATGGGCCCAAAATGAAGTTTGCTCACCCTGGTCAGCCCTACCTTTCTTATTAAGGGTGCCAAGTCATTTGAGCTATGGATTAGTAGGTAATTAAGCTACAAACTGCTAGTGTCAACACATTGATAACGGTCACGGAAATTCGCTTTCGGAGGTCAAAACTCGGTCAAACTCAGTGCAACATTTTGTATGCTACTCTCCATAATATAACCTTCAACTTTTATTTTTGGACCAACTCAAGTTGCTTAGCAAAATTTGGAGAACGCGGGATGTCAATGTCGATGTTAGTGAATTCCGGACTGCAAACACTGTCGGGCTAATTTCAGCTTTTCTATTAGACTTTGAGCCTTGTTTTGATCCATTTTGAAACCGAATCATGACTTGGTCTTTTAACAAAGTTTGTTATAATCAAACTTTTATTCAACTTTCATTTTTGGTCAAACCTCATATCTGGTCTAGAAGTTAACTTTATTTCTCAGTCAACGCAAAGCCCTTTTTGCTATAGAATCTAGGGTTTCCATGATTTTCGGATATTTTCTCCATCTTTGCTCAACACGAACCCTTCATAACTTTTGTTGTAGAGTTCAATTAGAGTTGTTGGAGTGAGGTTGCAAGGTTTGGTTGACGTCATAGGTTTCCATCTACTTGATAAAGTAATTCATGCAAGATATGACTTATCATTTCATGTGACTTTTTTATTCCAAACTTCATGAAACTTTTCCACAGGTCTAGATGGATGCATGGGGATGTAATGTACATGGAATAAGCATGTTTAACATTACTCTTGCATAATCCTAACAAAGGTCCATATGTAAGCAAATGTGCATGGCCCAAGTTTAAGTTGGAGCTCCATCATGTAGATTTGATCTTGACACCTTCATTACCACTCGACATGTCATGTTTGAGCTCAAACCCATTGCTTAACTAGTGACAAACACCTAGGGTGTTACAGCCCTCCCCCCTTAAAGGAATCGCGTCCTGAGATTCGGTGCGAAAGACTTTTAAGGGAAGAGAAACATGTCATCCAGTTTCCAACATCAGTGATAGCATTAGGCTACTTAACTTCAGAGTATCAGAGAGGCTAATTTGGTCACAACACTTTCTGATACTTGCTCTTCGTTGTAAGATGTTGTCTAAAGACTTTCCTTCGTTGGCATCCATAAAGCATTGTTACATTGGAAGGAATCACTATCCTACGTACTTCGTCCTCGATGTACGAAGAGTGATACCAGCATAGACTAAATACTTGTAACATCTACTTCCCTAGTGGATATAGCATAGACCTATGGACTTTGCACTAGACCACAGTTTGTTGACAGATATTCTTTGTAACGATGCTATATTTGTTCCCAAGGTTTGAAAAGCAGTTCTCTACTAAAGTGGCTTGAGCACAACTTCTCATAAAGGATGTGATCATAGATGGGGTAAACATCCTTTGAGGGTATGAGAAGCTAGTTAACCAATATCCAAACTGGTTGTAGCGGTGCAATCACTCAGATGTCAACTGATGGAAAGCTACATAATGTTCCATGTATGTAGTGCTCTTCCTCTAATAACGACACTGTATGATCTGAGTCTATTGAGTGAGGGGTAAATGTAATAGCTGACTCAGTTGGCTCAACGTTCTCGATGATCATTCCTTAGGGAGCCTTTGGATCCAAGTTGCAACAGTGATCTGGGTTGAATCTAATGCAACCTCTTGGGTAAAAACACCTGGAAGGTACCAAAGAACAAGTCCGTCATGTAAATCCTTGCTGAAGAAGGATGACAGCGAGGTCTGGAAGGCAACAAAGGTTGTAGTTATTCACCATCTGGAGAAATAGTACACTACTAAGCAGGTTGAGCACAATTTGACTTTATGGTGCAGTGGCGCAGTAAGTTGATTTGACTAACATTATAGCAAAACTAGCTTTGTTGAACTACAATGGACATTGAAGCCTCCTTTGTAATCCTACGAGAATGACATAAGTTGCTCACTAGATGATCGACGTCATTACAGGGACCGTCAAGTAGAGTCACTTGTCTACCATCTCTTGCAGTCTGTTATGGTTTATGTCAGTGACCTGTTCTTCAAAGGTGATCCTTTGGACGACTCTAGAAGGAAGTCCTATGGTTTCTAGTTCGACGTACAGATCTCTTGACATGATAAGGAGAGATAACCAAGGAAGTGCTCATGTGAAAATAAAACATCGGTGTGGTTCTGCAATGGATCATGACTAGAAACTTCGATACCAGCGCGTGCCGAGTAGCACAACCTTGTGGCTGCAGTCCACAAGATGCCCTCAATTTTCGTCGCGGCACCATAGATCGCTAATCGTGGCACCATTACTGAACATACAACCCACAAGCATTCTCACGTAGCACAAATTTGGTGGCATAGGTGCAAGCATTATGCGAAGGAGGGATAGCAAACAAAGGTAGTCATAAGGTTAGAAGTCAACAAGTAGGGAATCCAAAGATCAAAACACAACACAAGAGAGCATAGCCTAATTGCCGAAGGCAACTAAGTAGGAGACTCTTGCTGAATTTCCATATACGCCTTGTGTCCACCAAGTGATTACCAGGTCAAGATTAACATGAGATTTGGTCTTGTCGAGTAGCAACATGAGATCAAGACTGATAAATATTCAGAGACTTGAAAGAGTTGGGGGCAAAACAAATGAGATTCAAGGGACAGAGCCATTGCACTGACTAGGGATTTAGTTGATAAAGTAATGATAGGATCTGCGAGGAAAAGGTTCCAAAGCTAGAGTAGATAGCGATTAGCGTTGCACCAGATCATCTGTAGAAGAAGGAGCAATGAAGTCCAATAAGGATTTTTGAGCAGGGTCCTCCCACATAGGAGTGGGACAACCACGACACAAGCAAGCATTCAAGGGAACTTTGCTAGGGCCTATGGTCAAGCCAAGGCATGGATAAAGGCCTTCGTAGCACAACTTCACTGGCTAGCAACCATGTATACAGGCTTATGCTCCTAAGAGAGAACTTAATTAGAGACGACAACCATGAGACTACCAAAACTTGGACATTATTCCAGGATAGCGCTCTTCAACACTCATATGCTTTCCGAGGACCAAAGGAGTGACAGCTACGGCACTACCTAGATTACGAGCATCCACACCTACATCATGGTCTTAAGCAAGCATTTCGAAATACTCAATCTAATTAGCTTAAGCGACTATTACTAAGCACAAAGATCACACCTAACAAGTAGTCACCTACAACAACACTGCTACACATATCACACAAAACATGGTGGTAAAGTATTGTTATCTTTTATTTCCTTTTTACTGAGTAGGTGGATATCTCTACAAAACAAGTTTTACTTACATTTAGCAATTTAGTTTTCAAAGGGGTGAACCTTTTGCTAACTATTAACTTTGTCATCTATTTCCTTTGGAAGCAAACATACAAGGCAAAGCTAATCACCCACTATCTTCAAGCACAGCTATTCAAGCGGCATGGAACAAGGCACTTTGTCTAGCTTCACACAAGGAAGATAGTAGCATCACATTGATCACAAGTTACTTAGTATTAGGACAAGGTGAGGGAAGCATATTTATGCACAAGCACAATCATGATGCATGCTCATCCTATTCGTCCTCACAAAATTGCCAGCCTAAGGCGGCAATCACGTTCTATGTCGGTGGCATAACATGTACTCTCTTGATATATAGCTAGTCGTTAGCTACATTCAATCTACGCATTCATGGTTAGCATACCTGCAGGCAAACTCATTGCAGCCCATCCCCACAAGAGATAAATAAGCACACAATGAAAGCGGTAAACTAAGATACTCTCCATATACACATCCCCAGATGTATATACTTTGATATCCATAGCTACCCGATAAATATACCCACAATTAAGTACCTTCATATATATATGTGTGTAACATGTAAATATTCCAGTAACCATAGCTAACTCTCCCCTAGACCGATAGTTGGATGGTCATGCTCTCACAACTCACACTTACCTGGGCGTAGAGGCAATTGATCCATACATTATCATTCAAGCGAATGGCATCCATACAATAGCACGCCGTATGGACGACGAAAGAAAAATTGCAATAAAGTACATCCCCCAAAGTTAGTACTTAGATAGCCACCTAATATTCCTTAACTGGGCATAAAGGAGGATGTCGCTAGCATAGTTTTGCAATTAAGTTTTGACAGATTTGCCTATCGCTAAAGTTTTAGTCAAAATAGGCTTTTTAAAACCAAAACTTTCTTTTTAAAACGACGTACATGACAATATTATGCTTAATCTCGCTCTGATACCAGCTGTGACAGAACCGCTCAATTTATACAAGATCAAGTACGGCTGTCCCCGCTGAACACGTTGACACGCGCATACTCTCACTTATATAAACCCGGTAGTCCGCCGAGTGTCACGTAGGACCTCGGTAAATCAACATCACAACCAAGATCGCGTGATTAAGCAAATACACATCACATACGTAGAGTTGCAGCGGAAAATAATATTACAAATAGGTTCATAAGTAATAGGGCAAGTTTGGGTTTCAAAACTGATTAGTGAAAATAACATTTGCTTTCAAAGGATTACATTAATATAAGTTCCAAATACATTGCTAGTATAAGTGACATCCTCAGACAAAAGCATGTAGATGAGAAGTGAATATAGAGTCACCGAGCCCACCGGTGGTTAGCCACCATCCTCAGCAGGTCAAAACCTTACCTGCAACATGGTGGGATAAACCCTGAGTACTCGAATGTACTCAGCTAGACTTACCCATCATAACCAAAAATAAAATTGACTCCAAGGAGTATGCAAGGCTTTATAAGTGGAGGTAGCTTGACAACATTTTGCATAAAAAGCAATTAACTCAAATATACAATTATAATTCTGTTATCAAGTTAATTAGAACTATCCATCTCTAGATTAGCAACTATCCTGTGCCAAACATGTGGTATATCTTTTTGGAGCATACAATAGTAACCATAGCAGGTATAGTAATTTCATGTTTATCTGAACCATCACATTCCATAATTCAATTACTACGATATTGGGACTAGCCAAGTTTCTCACTATTCGGGAGAGACGGCGATTCGAATCGATTTCAACCAGCTGGGAATTTATTCCTAACACAAACCCAGGCAGACTAGATCAACGGTCACCTTAGGTCACCTTTGGTACAACTCAGGTACACATTTCGCGGGTCCGTACCACGCCGCACAATCTGGAACACCAGATGCCAGGATGCTTAGGCCAAGCCTGCCCTTGGGCTCAGTCTGATCGTTCCCCGGAAGGAGCGCACAACAGAACGGTTCCCGACCTAAGTTGAATTACTCGGCTTCGCAGTCAGAACGAGTTATCCGGCCAGCTAAGTGAGAGGCATGCGTTCAATCTTGTCAGAAGCACCAACAACAGTACGGTCCTTAATCAACACAGATGGGGATAAATCCACACTCAAGACCTCCATGTCTTGTTGCTTCCCTATCGACTTCCCGTCCGGTCTCGATTTACTTTTACTTCATGGTTCTGTTCCACGATAGCAGATATAGCCAACCGTGCTCTAGTATCCACCTACATCTCGCAGGTGACAGGACATCACCCGACTTCTACCGGTCTAAGCATGGCTAAGCATATATTCGATCCTGGACCTATACCGGTTAAAGGGTTAATATCTGGATAAGGAATTTACATGCATCAAGTGGTTTCATTCAACTCTTATAACCTAATGCATCAATCATAAGTACGTAAGTAAACATTTGTAAATTACTGGGAGACTTATAATGCTCCGGGGCTTGCCTGGGATCCGACACAAGTCAGTTCAGTTAGCTTGCACCGACTTGGTGACATCTCCGGCCCTAGCACTTGCTTAGTCCTTCCATCTTCGAGATAGATCCACCAAACCCAATCTTCGAGTTTGGCTCCACATCACATCCTTCACGTGGTTTATCTAGCGTACCTAAATGAGATGCAAGATGCAGGTGTATGAATACATGGAAGTGCAATAGGCAATGCATCGCATGCAGTAAGTAAGACAAGCACAATGTTACATTAACATGCACAGGCACTTCACATTGCTTACTATAAATATCGCACAATTTATCATGCCACGATAGCAAAGAAGATGTCAACACCAAGCATGACATAAGTTTCCCAAGATCTCAGGTACTCTAACTCAACCATCATCAAAGGTATGAGCCACACTTAGCAATATACAAGCAAACAACAAAAATGGGAATCTGTCAATTTCTGGACATGCAAATAGCAGCTACAAGATTTAGCCATAACTGGAGTTACACAAATCCAAATGACTTGCAAGAAGACATTCTGGAAAGCTTATGAAATTTTCGACAATTGATATTTAATCATCTTAGCATGATTCTCAAGTTAACTAAGCCAAATATACCCATTTACAGAAACTGGTCTAAACAAGGCAGAGAGTAATCAATTCTGTAACCCAACTTTAAACAGGCATAACTCACAAACCACAAGGCCAAATACCACCAAATTTTAACAGGAGCTAGATACATGAATTATCTACAACTTTGTTATTATCACCAAAAACTCATTCAAATCCTAACTAGATCAAACCCTAGCATCTTTCAGATCTGCTCAGACTAAAATCAAAACCTGACAGAAGACTTAAAAGTCATGTAACTCCTACACTATCTGGCCTATGACCTTACAATTTGAACACAAGCAAGATCATGAAATTTGCTACAACTTTTGTATTCACTAAAACCATAGCAAACATCATTTACACCACGAAAATAATTGCACAAGCAAAACTGCAAATCCAGCCCAACAGCAGTAGTATAGAAAACTGATAGCATCTTCAGAGAAGCATAACTGGAGTTCTAGACCTCCAACAAACATGAACCATAACTTTTTGAAAAGCTTAGGAAGTTACCTACAACTTTATTATTCTCATATTAAGATAATTCTATAGTTAGAAGGGTCAATTAATCCAATAATTGCATCTCTGTCCAAAACATAGACAGAAACTAACATGCCACTTTAAATAGCTATAAATGGAGTTATACATGTCCAATAAATGTGATTCTAGACTCTTTAGAAATCTTAGCAAATTCTAAACAACTTTGTTGTAAACACCTAAAGCTAATTCTACTACTAAGAAGGCCCCACAGTAAGAACAAGGAAACCCTGTCTGGGTTTGGGCAGAAACAGCCACAGAGATTTAAGCAAGTATAACTCAAGATCTACTTAGCCAAAAATCATGATATTTAACTTTTTGGAAAGCTTAAGAAAAGTACTAAAACTCATGTATTGTCATCAAATCATGATTCATAACTTAACTGAGCCAATTAATTCAAACATGCAGAACTGTTTAGAATAGGAGCAAATCAAAACAGGGCATTTGTTATTTTTATAACTCTTAAACTATAAATCCTAAACTTATGAAATTTTTACCAGACAACAACAATCACCTTAGTAGCACTCCACAAAAATGTCACATTTATTTGAGCACATCAACTGCGGTTATAAAAAAAACACGTAAGACTAGCATTCAAACCCTGACTGCACAAATCCATTTTTACAGCTAAAACTTTAAACTAAAACCTGACATATTATAGATCTAGTGCATAGAGGATTTCACAAGGATTCCAAAAAGCCCTCGTTTACTATTTTACGAATTTTCTACGATTTACTATGAATTTCCAAAGTTTCACCCGATTTACAACAAATAGGTCCCTCGAGGCACTATTCACTTGAGTCAATGACATTGCATTTAAGCCCTTCCCTTTAGTCGAATTCTAAGACGAGGTCCCTGACGCGAATTTTTGAAGGGCAGCGCAGGAGCTCGCTGTTTGCCGGCCGGAGGAGCCTCGTCGCCGGCGGGGGAAGTGGTGGGGAGGGACCATGGGCCCGTGCGCACCCTCTGGGCTTCCCAGCTCGGCCCGAGGCGGCTTGTGGCCTGCCGGCTGCGCGAGCAGCGGAGCGCCGGCGGCTGCTACAGCGGCGACGGCGCTATGGCGACTGCGGTGGCCGGAAAAGGGGAGCTGAAGGGGCGGCGCACAACAGGGAAGGTGATGCCGAGCTTGGTTTGGATGGAGGGATAGAGTGGAGGCAGTAGCAGCGTGAAGAGCTCGGCTCGGCTTGTCCATGGTGGACGCGCTCTGGCGAGCGCGTGCGGCATAGAGGCGAGGGAGGAGGCGAGTAGGGCGAGTAGAGAGGCGAGTGAGGAGGCGAGGGCCGCTCGGCTTTCACTCCAGAAGGGCGCCGGGGACGCGACAGGGCAGCCACGCGGCAAGAAAACTCGGCAATGGTGGCCACGTCCACGGGCACGCGGCGTCCTTTGAGGCCTTTTACCGAGCACGTGGCGGGCGATGGTATGGCCGACGTGGGGAGCCAATTTGGGCTGCTTCCAGGCTGAATTTAGCAATGGGCCCAAAATGAAGTTTGCTCACCCTGGTCAGCCCTACCTTTCTTATTAAGGGTGCCAAGTCATTTGAGCTATGGATTAGTAGGTAATTAAGCTACAAACTGCTAGTGTCAACACATTGATAACGGTCACAGAAATTCGCTTTCGGAGGTCAAAACTTGGTCAAACTCAGTGCAACTTTTTGTATGCTACTCTCCATTACAAAACAAGTTTTACTTACATTTAGCAATTTAGTTTTCAAAGGGGTGAACCTTTTGCTAACTATTAACTTTGTCATCTATTTCCTTTGGAAGCAAACATACAAGGCAAAGCTAATCACCCACTATCTTCAAGCACAGCTATTCAAGCGGCATGGAACAAGGCACTTTGTCTAGCTTCACACAAGGAAGATAGTAGCATCACATTGATCACAAGTTACTTAGTATTAGGACAAGGTGAGGGAAGCATATTTATGCACAAGCACAATCATGATGCATGCTCATCCTATTCGTCCTCACAAAATTGCCAGCCTAAGGCGGCAATCACGTTCTATGTCGGTGGCATAACATGTACTCTCTTGATATATAGCTAGTCGTTAGCTACATTCAATCTACGCATTCATGGTTAGCATACCTGCAGGCAAACTCATTGCAGCCCATCCCCACAAGAGATAAATAAGCACACAATGAAAGCGGTAAACTAAGATACTCTCCATATACACATCCCCAGATGTATATACTTTGATATCCATAGCTACCCGATAAATATACCCACAATTAAGTACCTTCATATATATATGTGTGTAACATGTAAATATTCCAGTAACCATAGCTAACTCTCCCCTAGACCGATAGTTGGATGGTCATGCTCTCACAACTCACACTTACCTGGGCGTAGAGGCAATTGATCCATACATTATCATTCAAGCGAATGGCATCCATACAATAGCACGCCGTATGGACGACGAAAGAAAAATTGCAATAAAGTACATCCCCCAAAGTTAGTACTTAGATAGCCACCTAATATTCCTTAACTGGGCATAAAGGAGGATGTCGCTAGCATAGTTTTGCAATTAAGTTTTGACAGATTTGCCTATCGCTAAAGTTTTAGTCAAAATAGGCTTTTTAAAACCAAAACTTTCTTTTTAAAACGACGTACATGACAATATTATGCTTAATCTCGCTCTGATACCAGCTGTGACAGAACCGCTCAATTTATACAAGATCAAGTACGGCTGTCCCCGCTGAACACGTTGACACGCGCATACTCTCACTTATATAAACCCGGTAGTCCGCCGAGTGTCACGTAGGACCTCGGTAAATCAACATCACAACCAAGATCGCGTGATTAAGCAAATACACATCACATACGTAGAGTTGCAGCGGAAAATAATATTACAAATAGGTTCATAAGTAATAGGGCAAGTTTGGGTTTCAAAACTGATTAGTGAAAATAACATTTGCTTTCAAAGGATTACATTAATATAAGTTCCAAATACATTGCTAGTATAAGTGACATCCTCAGACAAAAGCATGTAGATGAGAAGTGAATATAGAGTCACCGAGCCCACCGGTGGTTAGCCACCATCCTCAGCAGGTCAAAACCTTACCTGCAACATGGTGGGATAAACCCTGAGTACTCGAATGTACTCAGCTAGACTTACCCATCATAACCAAAAATAAAATTGACTCCAAGGAGTATGCAAGGCTTTATAAGTGGAGGTAGCTTGACAACATTTTGCATAAAAAGCAATTAACTCAAATATACAATTATAATTCTGTTATCAAGTTAATTAGAACTATCCATCTCTAGATTAGCAACTATCCTGTGCCAAACATGTGGTATATCTTTTTGGAGCATACAATAGTAACCATAGCAGGTATAGTAATTTCATGTTTATCTGAACCATCACATTCCATAATTCAATTACTACGATATTGGGACTAGCCAAGTTTCTCACTATTCGGGAGAGACGGCGATTCGAATCGATTTCAACCAGCTGGGAATTTATTCCTAACACAAACCCAGGCAGACTAGATCAACGGTCACCTTAGGTCACCTTTGGTACAACTCAGGTACACATTTCGCGGGTCCGTACCACGCCGCACAATCTGGAACACCAGATGCCAGGATGCTTAGGCCAAGCCTGCCCTTGGGCTCAGTCTGATCGTTCCCCGGAAGGAGCGCACAACAGAACGGTTCCCGACCTAAGTTGAATTACTCGGCTTCGCAGTCAGAACGAGTTATCCGGCCAGCTAAGTGAGAGGCATGCGTTCAATCTTGTCAGAAGCACCAACAACAGTACGGTCCTTAATCAACACAGATGGGGATAAATCCACACTCAAGACCTCCATGTCTTGTTGCTTCCCTATCGACTTCCCGTCCGGTCTCGATTTACTTTTACTTCATGGTTCTGTTCCACGATAGCAGATATAGCCAACCGTGCTCTAGTATCCACCTACATCTCGCAGGTGACAGGACATCACCCGACTTCTACCGGTCTAAGCATGGCTAAGCATATATTCGATCCTGGACCTATACCGGTTAAAGGGTTAATATCTGGATAAGGAATTTACATGCATCAAGTGGTTTCATTCAACTCTTATAACCTAATGCATCAATCATAAGTACGTAAGTAAACATTTGTAAATTACTGGGAGACTTATAATGCTCCGGGGCTTGCCTGGGATCCGACACAAGTCAGTTCAGTTAGCTTGCACCGACTTGGTGACATCTCCGGCCCTAGCACTTGCTTAGTCCTTCCATCTTCGAGATAGATCCACCAAACCCAATCTTCGAGTTTGGCTCCACATCACATCCTTCACGTGGTTTATCTAGCGTACCTAAATGAGATGCAAGATGCAGGTGTATGAATACATGGAAGTGCAATAGGCAATGCATCGCATGCAGTAAGTAAGACAAGCACAATGTTACATTAACATGCACAGGCACTTCACATTGCTTACTATAAATATCGCACAATTTATCATGCCACGATAGCAAAGAAGATGTCAACACCAAGCATGACATAAGTTTCCCAAGATCTCAGGTACTCTAACTCAACCATCATCAAAGGTATGAGCCACACTTAGCAATATACAAGCAAACAACAAAAATGGGAATCTGTCAATTTCTGGACATGCAAATAGCAGCTACAAGATTTAGCCATAACTGGAGTTACACAAATCCAAATGACTTGCAAGAAGACATTCTGGAAAGCTTATGAAATTTTCGACAATTGATATTTAATCATCTTAGCATGATTCTCAAGTTAACTAAGCCAAATATACCCATTTACAGAAACTGGTCTAAACAAGGCAGAGAGTAATCAATTCTGTAACCCAACTTTAAACAGGCATAACTCACAAACCACAAGGCCAAATACCACCAAATTTTAACAGGAGCTAGATACATGAATTATCTACAACTTTGTTATTATCACCAAAAACTCATTCAAATCCTAACTAGATCAAACCCTAGCATCTTTCAGATCTGCTCAGACTAAAATCAAAACCTGACAGAAGACTTAAAAGTCATGTAACTCCTACACTATCTGGCCTATGACCTTACAATTTGAACACAAGCAAGATCATGAAATTTGCTACAACTTTTGTATTCACTAAAACCATAGCAAACATCATTTACACCACGAAAATAATTGCACAAGCAAAACTGCAAATCCAGCCCAACAGCAGTAGTATAGAAAACTGATAGCATCTTCAGAGAAGCATAACTGGAGTTCTAGACCTCCAACAAACATGAACCATAACTTTTTGAAAAGCTTAGGAAGTTACCTACAACTTTATTATTCTCATATTAAGATAATTCTATAGTTAGAAGGGTCAATTAATCCAATAATTGCATCTCTGTCCAAAACATAGACAGAAACTAACATGCCACTTTAAATAGCTATAAATGGAGTTATACATGTCCAATAAATGTGATTCTAGACTCTTTAGAAATCTTAGCAAATTCTAAACAACTTTGTTGTAAACACCTAAAGCTAATTCTACTACTAAGAAGGCCCCACAGTAAGAACAAGGAAACCCTGTCTGGGTTTGGGCAGAAACAGCCACAGAGATTTAAGCAAGTATAACTCAAGATCTACTTAGCCAAAAATCATGATATTTAACTTTTTGGAAAGCTTAAGAAAAGTACTAAAACTCATGTATTGTCATCAAATCATGATTCATAACTTAACTGAGCCAATTAATTCAAACATGCAGAACTGTTTAGAATAGGAGCAAATCAAAACAGGGCATTTGTTATTTTTATAACTCTTAAACTATAAATCCTAAACTTATGAAATTTTTACCAGACAACAACAATCACCTTAGTAGCACTCCACAAAAATGTCACATTTATTTGAGCACATCAACTGCGGTTATAAAAAAAACACGTAAGACTAGCATTCAAACCCTGACTGCACAAATCCATTTTTACAGCTAAAACTTTAAACTAAAACCTGACATATTATAGATCTAGTGCATAGAGGATTTCACAAGGATTCCAAAAAGCCCTCGTTTACTATTTTACGAATTTTCTACGATTTACTATGAATTTCCAAAGTTTCACCCGATTTACAACAAATAGGTCCCTCGAGGCACTATTCACTTGAGTCAATGACATTGCATTTAAGCCCTTCCCTTTAGTCGAATTCTAAGACGAGGTCCCTGACGCGAATTTTTGAAGGGCAGCGCAGGAGCTCGCTGTTTGCCGGCCGGAGGAGCCTCGTCGCCGGCGGGGGAAGTGGTGGGGAGGGACCATGGGCCCGTGCGCACCCTCTGGGCTTCCCAGCTCGGCCCGAGGCGGCTTGTGGCCTGCCGGCTGCGCGAGCAGCGGAGCGCCGGCGGCTGCTACAGCGGCGACGGCGCTATGGCGACTGCGGTGGCCGGAAAAGGGGAGCTGAAGGGGCGGCGCACAACAGGGAAGGTGATGCCGAGCTTGGTTTGGATGGAGGGATAGAGTGGAGGCAGTAGCAGCGTGAAGAGCTCGGCTCGGCTTGTCCATGGTGGACGCGCTCTGGCGAGCGCGTGCGGCATAGAGGCGAGGGAGGAGGCGAGTAGGGCGAGTAGAGAGGCGAGTGAGGAGGCGAGGGCCGCTCGGCTTTCACTCCAGAAGGGCGCCGGGGACGCGACAGGGCAGCCACGCGGCAAGAAAACTCGGCAATGGTGGCCACGTCCACGGGCACGCGGCGTCCTTTGAGGCCTTTTACCGAGCACGTGGCGGGCGATGGTATGGCCGACGTGGGGAGCCAATTTGGGCTGCTTCCAGGCTGAATTTAGCAATGGGCCCAAAATGAAGTTTGCTCACCCTGGTCAGCCCTACCTTTCTTATTAAGGGTGCCAAGTCATTTGAGCTATGGATTAGTAGGTAATTAAGCTACAAACTGCTAGTGTCAACACATTGATAACGGTCACAGAAATTCGCTTTCGGAGGTCAAAACTTGGTCAAACTCAGTGCAACTTTTTGTATGCTACTCTCCATAATATAACCTTCAACTTTTATTTTTGGACCAACTCAAGTTGCTTAGCAAAATTTGGAGAACGCGGGATGTCAATGTCGATGTTAGTGAATTCCGGACTGCAAACACTGTCGGGCTGATTTTAGCTTTTCTATTAGACTTTGAGCCTTGTTTTGATCCATTTTGAAACCGAATCATGACTTGGTCTTTTAACAAAGTTTGTTATAATCAAACTTTTATTCAACTTTCATTTTTGGTCAAACCTCATATCTGGTCCAGAAGTCAACTTTATTTCTCGGTCAACGCAAAGCCCTTTTTGCTATAGAATCTAGGGTTTCCATGATTTTCGGATATTTTCTCCATCTTTGCTCAACATGAACCCTTCATAACTTTTGTTGTAGAGTTCAATTAGAGTTGTTGGAGCGAGGTTGCAAGGTTTGGTTGATGTCATAGGTTTCCATCTACTTGATAAAGTAATTCATGCAAGATATGACTTATCATTTCATGTGACTTTTTGATTCCAAACTTCATGAAACTTTTCCACGGGTCTAGATGGATGCATGGGGATGTAATGTACATGGAATAAGCATGTTTAACATTACTCTTGCATAATCCTAACAAGGGTCCATATGTAAGCAAATGTGCATGGCCCAAGTTTAAGTTGGAGCTCCATCATGTAGATTTGATCTTGACACCTTCATTACCACTCGACATGTCATGTTTGAGCTCAAACCCATTGCTTAACTGGTGACAAACACCTGGGGTGTTACAACACAATTGTCCAACGGATAGCAAGTTGAAGCTCAAAGAAGCAACATATAGCAAATTTGAGATAGAATGATTATTTGATATTGCCACTTTGCCCAATCCTTTAACCTTAACCTTTGAATTATCTCCAAATGTGATTCTTTCTTGTCTATCTACTTCTTCATCTAGTGAGGTGAACATACGAGGATCATCGGTCATATATTGTGTGCAACCACTATCAATAACCCAATGACTTCCACTAGTCTTGTAGTTCACCTACACACAAGAGATCAAGCTTTAGGAATCCAAACTTGTTGAGGGCCCTTCACCTTCTCAACAAGTGACTTTGCAACCCAAATTTTCTTAGGCCTATTCTTGTTTGGAGATCCTAAGAACATGACTTTCATCTTTCCACTAGAATCCTTTCTAAGCATGTAATGAGCATTGAAGGCAAACGGTCTAGCATGTTTGGGCAAGGGTTGTGGTGGTGGAGTTTGGCACTCAGGGGCAAAGTGGCCTTCTTGTCCACACTCAAAATATCTCTTTGGCTTTGGCTTTGACTTGTGTTGTTGTTGAGCTTGAGCCTTCTTCTCTTTGTTTGTCAAGTACCCAATGCCACTTCTATCCATCTTCATGACGGTGTTCATTAGTAGCTCACTTTGAAGATGCTTGCCTCTTGTAAACTTGCTCAATCCAATCTTAAGATGCTCTTTCTCTAACTTGAGCTTCTTATTCTCTTCCTTGAGAGTATTATTATTTTTCTCTTCCTTGAGCTTCTTGTTCTCTTCTTTGAGCTTCTCATTTTCAAGAATCAAATCACTAACATGATCAAGAGTTTCTAGCATAATAGTATTATGGCTTTTGATCTTTTCAAGATCTTTCTTGAGCTTTTCATTGCCATTTTTGAGCTTGACAAACTCATCATAATCTTTGGTCTCAACCACTTGCTTGCCCTTGCTACTAGAACTTTGCTCAATGCTCTCAATGATCAAATCATCACATGATATAGCTATATCAATCTTAACAATATTGCTAGTAGCATCATGTGGCTCATTGGATAGAAATTCTTGAGCAATGACAAGATTATCATGATTAATCTTAAGAGTAGTATATTCTTCTTTTAGCTTGTTGTGGCTACTGATGAGCTCTTTGTGCATCCCCTCAAGTTTATCATGTTTATCTTTAAGCTCTTTCTTAGAAGATTTGAGCTCCTTGAGTTTGGATGATATAGCTGAAAGGATCAAGATGCCCAAGAGGGGGGGTGAATTGGGCTAATTCTAAATTCTTTTGCAATAATCAAATCCTACGGATAGCCCAATTAACCCCTTGTGCCTAGAAAAGTGTTTATATCAAACTAATGCATAATAACCTCGCAACCTAAGTTTCAAACTTACTCTAGCAAGCAATTCTATGGATGTAAAAACAAGTATTGAATTGCTCAAAGTAAATGCTCAAAGTAAGTGCTCAAAGTAAATAGAGAGAGAAAGGAACGCGGCGATGTTTTGCTGAGGTATCGGAGAGTCGCCACTCCCCACTAGTCCTCATTGGAGCACCCACGCAAGGGTGTAGCTCCCCCTTGATCCGCGCAAGGATCAAGTGCTCTCTACGGGTTGATTCTTTGACACTCCGTCGCGGCGAATCACCCAAAGCCGCTCACAACTTGAGTTGGGTCACCCACAAGCTCCGCCGGGTGAACACCAAACTCCCAATCACCACCAAGCCGTCTAGGTGATGGCGATCACCAAGAGTAACAAGCACGAACTCTCACTTGACCACGCGAAGCCTAATGAGAAGATGGATGCACACTTTGCTACTCTTGATTTGCTAGTGAGGCTACTCTCTTGGATTCTCAAATCACAAACACCTCACTAGGACCTTGCTCTTCTTGGCACTCACAAACATGTTTCTCAGCTGTTGGAATGAGCAAAAGATACTCCACTCACGAGTGGAGCTACTATTTATAAGCTAGCCTGAAAAACGAACCGTTATGAGCCTCTGTAGGACGACCGGACGCTCCGATCGCTATGACCGGACGCTCCGGTCAGTTCAACCCGCGAACAGTTTTCAAGTGATGACCGGACGCTGTCAGGGTCCGGTCAGTACCGACCGGACCCGTCCGGTCGCTCTTGGATGCTTACTGTAAACGACCGGACGCTGGATACTCAGGGTCCGGTCACACTGACCGGACACGTCCGGTCACTCTTTCCCAAGTCTGGACCCTTACTAGAGTCGACCGGACGCTGGCCCTCAGTGTCCGGTCACATGACCTCCCAGCGTCCAGTCACACCAGACTTGATCTTCACGGTCAAATGAACTGACCGGACCCTGCGACCAGCGTCCGGTTGCACCGAAGCCAGCGTCCGGTCAGTGTTTGACCCTCCATTCACTTCCAACTTTTGAACATATGTGAATGAAGTTTGCTCCAAAGGATCTTAGGCATTCATTGGAGCTACTTAGAGCTAGTTTTAACAAGTGTGCACCACACCTAACTCACTAGACTCAACTAGGTCAAGCTACCCGTTCATACCCCCCTTCATAGTACGGCCAAAGGAAAAACAAAGTCCTAAACTACTCTAAGTGTCTTTCCAACTCCAATTGACACTTAGAACTAGTTATCCTTAACCTTGTCGTCCAACCTTTGAAAACCGAAACGATTTCCATCGTAGGGGCATGACAACCTCGATTGCCCAATCGATCTCCATTACCATGACCTAACTTAATTGTCTCTGCAAAACACACGTTAGTCATAGTAATCTTGTATTGACATTAATCACCGAAATCCAATTAGGGGCCTAGATGCTTTCAATCTCCCCCTTTTTGGTGATTGATGACAATACCACCTCGAGTATGTTATGGAGTGAGGTTTTTGACGGACTTGGTTCATATAAGCTTTTATCAATGAGAGCAAAAGAGTTAGTCAAGCTTATATGACCCAAGCCAACACAATGTACTCAAAGGATATGAATTAAGCATGAGTACAAATAATAAAGCTCATTTGCTTCGAAGTATAAATGCGGAAGCAAAAGCAAATGAGCATTCCACAAGTGATATGACATATAGATGAAGCAAAGTAGAAATCACACATGTCACATATCACAAACACATAGATAGCACTATCACATATATATAATAGTATGCATGAGAGTAAACACATGAGTGCATAAGTAATAGTGTATCACACAAATAAAACTCCAAATGTATATAATAAGCTAATACTAGATAACTAGCTCCCCCTAAAACTCGCTCCCCCTAAGTCTACATACTCAAACCCTCTCCCCCTTTGGCGTCAAACACCAAAACCTAAGGGTCAGTTGGCGGGGCTGCAGCGGACGAGTCGGGCGCTGAAGTACGTGGAGCAAGATGGAACTAGGCGCCATCATCATTTGACCCTGAGCTCTGAACTAACTGACCCTCTAAAGCAGGAAGTGTCGCTGAAGCGGTCTGGGTCTGAGCTGGGGCTGGTGCTACCTATGAAGCTGCAAGTATGTCTGTCGTAGGATCTGACGAGGTGACAGATGAGGGGAGCCTCTGAGTAGTCATGATAGCTGGAGCTACTGTAGACGGACCGGCAGTATGCATGTGAGGCGGAGTAGGCATGCCGGTCAACTCACTAAATGATGCTCCAAGACTCCTGGAGACTGACGACTCAGGCATGAATAGTGAGGAAGTCTGCTCTGGTGAGAAACCCATGTGATAAGGAGTGAACTGTGGGGCTACACCAGGTGAGGCTAACCACTAGGACACCTATACAGGAGGTGAAGGAAACTGAGCTGGAGGCTGTCCCTGACTCTGAAGCCCGATGGGCTGTACTGCTAGAGTCGTCGAAGTGGTAGGAGGCTGTGCAAGCTGGGGCGAAGTCTGTGGCAGTGGAATCCCAATGGCTGTCACTATATGCTGCATGAATCCCATGAGCTGCTGCTGCATAAGTAACTACTGGTGCTGAAGAAGCTGCTGCTGCCACTGAAACTCATCCTAACGAGCCTGAAACTGTGCGAAGTTGGCAGCTATCTCCTATGCCTGACGTGTCTGATCCTGCTGCATCCGCTCAAGAATAGCAATGAGAGCGGGGTCTGTCTGTGGAGCAGGTGGAGCAGAACTGGAGCTACCTGCCTCTGCATCGTGTCTGCGTGGAGGCATCTAAGGTATAGGCTGGTAGTCGTCGTCGGAGCTGTCACTGTACTCACTCACCTCCTGCTGTGCCTCTAGCTCCTCCTCCTCAGTGGCTGTAATCCCTCTGATGATCTCATCCTGCTGAGCTGCGGACTCTGGCACGTCGGGACGACGGCTAGGCTGTCTGGGTGCCGGAGGAGTGGCGTGTCTGATCCTCTGTGACAGGTTGTAAGCTGGGAACTCTGTAGTGGCACCTGTATACTCATCCATCATGCCAGGGGGCTTATCAATCACAACTCTGCGGATGAGGAACGTGATCTAGTGAGCATAGGGAAGCTGCCTGCGACCCTTGAATCCCTCAGCTATAGTATCCTCCATCTCTGAAAGAAGGAGGTCCCAGATGTCAAACACTGTCATCTGCATGATGGCATTGAGAAGCCAGAGCTGTAAGCGAGTCAGGCCCTCCCTGTATCCCAACCTGGGAAGCAGTGTCCTCCTGATGATGGCCTCTAGTATCCTCACTGTAGGAGTCAAGTCACTGGGGTTCCTGCTCAACCCCTCACCAAAAGGCTCCTTGAAGCAATGCCGCACTAAATCTGTAGGGGGCACCTGCCCTCCATGAGGATGCCTGGGAGGCTCCTGATGTCCATAGCAAACCTCATGCATCTTTACAGGCTGCTCCTGTAGTCTCAGTATCTCTCTGGCCCTGCTACTCGTCACTCTATAGTCTTTGCCATTGAAAGCAAAGTGAATGAATCTATGATGTGGATCGATGAAGAGTGAGGCATAAAACTGACGGACCCAAGAAGGTACATATATCCCTGTCTGTCCAATCAGATCTGACAGTCCTGGCAAATATGACAAGTATTGCCGAATGCCCTCTTCGACTGCTGCCACAATGGACTCTATCTGACAGACCCTCTGTGATCTGAACACTGCCCCACTGTTAAGATATGCATTGTAGAAATCCTCCTGCAGTGGCGTGTAGAACCCCTCAGCTGCTCTCTCATCCCTCCTCGGAGGAAACCAAACCTCAAACTCAACAAACCACAGCTGCTGAACCTGCCTGGCTGTAGCGGCCCTCAAATCGAGGTGAACCACTGGAGGCGGACCCTATGGTCTGGGCGGAGGGCGTGAACCCCTGCACTGTGTAACTGGCCTCGGTGGAACTACAGCACTGGTACGACTCGAGCGGTGTAGCTAAGGTGCCGGCTCGGTCTCCTGACTCTCCTGAGTCTCTTGGGTTGGCTAAGGCTCTGCTGGTGGGGGCTGCTGCTGTGCTGACGGACCCTCCTCAATGGCAACCCATCGTCCTGCAAGTGTGGCAGTCCCGGCTGGACTACCGTGACGACGCTCAACCTCCTCAATTGCAGCTCTGACTACGGGTGAAACTGGCTGATCTGTAATGACAACTCCACTGCGGGTACCACCTCTCTCGGCATGCTCTGCGGCCTCTACAACTGCTGTTGCTCTCGCTGTCTCTGCGTTGGGGTACTTCCGCTTCTTGGATGTTACCTGCTTGGTTGACTTGCCTTTAGATCCGGCTGGCTGGCGAGGCAGGGGCCTCCTATCATCATCACCTGGGCCACCACCAACATTCTTGGTGCGAGCCATCTGAACTGACAAGATGGTGAACTACCGCTGATGAAGATCAACTGTCAAACTGCCGCTTTCGAGGCTTGGCCTCGATCCTTACTCGCGAGCTTGGCTCCGAGTTGACTGCCAACTGCCAGACGAAACACAACGGAACCAACTCGCTGCACGATAGAATAGATGGATATACAAATAAATACCATATGTCTAATAGATGCGAAACCCTAGCAGAGAAAGCAATGTAGATGCGAAATTGAATCGAATGGCTTTCTACCTGACGATCAGCGAACCGAGAAGAGATAAGATGTCACGCGGGGGATCCTCGGAACCGGGCTAGGGTAAAAGTCCTGAATGTAATGGAGAATCAGAGACTGCAAATCGATCTAGGTCACCATTAGGATCAAGATTGAGAGAAAAAAAAATTCCTTACCAAACAAGGAGATAGTAGGGCTGGGGCACACAAATTGATGACCAACAGATCGGCGCAAGAGGCAACAGCGGAGCGGCGAGCTAGGGCGCGAGGTGGCCAACGTGGTGCTGAGCAGGCACAGTGGCACGTGGGATGGCGGTGCTGCGAGATGAGCAGGTGCGGGGCTCGGTGGTGCGCGAAGCCGGGGCGCGTAGCGCGGCTGCGGGCTCGGCTGGAGCGCTGGCGGCGTGTGGCTGGCGAGGAGGCAGGGAGCGGTGGCGCACGACTAGGCTATGGTGGCGTGTGGCTGGCGGCTGCTCGGGCTAGGGCACGGTGGCGGCTTGGGTTAGGTCAAGGAAGAAGAACACGAAGGCTTGAATATATAATCCCCCAAACGCGACAGAAAAGGAAATCGAAAAGAGTCCTGAGGTCGCACGAGATCCACTGACCGGACGCTCTGGTGGTAGCGACCGGACGCTACCACCCAGCATCCGGTCAATTCCAGAGAGGTCCAAATCCTCTGGAATCGGGACCGGACGCGTCCGGTGGTCCATGACCGGACGCAGGCAGGGTCCGGTCAGTACAACTTGATCTTCCTCCGATCGACCGGACGCTGAACCCTTTCTGACCGGACGCACAGACGCAGCGTCCGGTCACTCCTTCAACAGCAGTTCACCTCCTGTGAACTGACCGGACGCTGGACAGCAGCGTCCGGTGCAGCGTCCGGTGCACCTTTTCCAGCAAATCTTCAAACTTCCTTCACGCTGCCTGTTCCCAATCAAGTCCCGACTTGAATAAGATCCAAATAAACACCAATTGGGACTGATGTGAGTGACCTCTCTCAAACCCTCATATTTTTCAAAATATTTTGCCTTAGGCTATAATTCTTTTTAAGAAAATAGGCAACAAGAGGGCAAATGGAACAAAACGACAAAACAACATTCATGCATATGTAATACTTGTAAGTAAATCTAGTTGCTTGTCAAGTTTGATCCAAGGTTAAGCTTCTTCACACGCTTTTCGGTGGTTATCTTAACCATGTTAGACAAGCCCTATATGCAATTCCACAAAATAAACAAGTTGTATATTACAATGAATGCAAGGGACAACACAAGCTCAATTTTTAGTGAAGTTACTAAAATCAAGTACATTGAGCTCGTTCTGCAATCTACAAAATGTAGCCTCATCTAGCGGTTTAGTGAAGATATCCGCTAATTGATCTTCGGATCTTACACCTTCTAGTGATATATCATTTTTAGCTACATGATCTCTTAGAAAGTGATGGCGGATATCTATATGCTTGGTGCGCGAGTGTTGAACCGGATTATTTGCAAGTTTTACCACACTTTCATTGTCGCACAAAAGAGGTACTTTCTCTAGAACTACTCTATAGTCTAGTAAAGTTTGTTTCATGTATAATATTTGTGCACAACAAGCACCCGCGGCAATGTATTCCGCTTCGGCGGTGGACAAAGCCACACTATTTTGTTTCTTGGAGGACCAAGACACAAGTGATATACCAAGCAAATGGCACCCTCCGGATGTGCTCTTTCTATCAACTTTGCATCCGGCGTAATCCGAATCGGAATAGCCAATTAATTCAAATAAAGCTCCTTTGGGATACTAAAGGCCAATGCTTGGTGTGTGCTTAAGATACCTAAGGATTCTTTTTATGGCAATTAAATGTGTTTCCTTAGGACTAGCTTGAAATCTAGCACACATACACACACTAAACATGATGTCGGGCCTAGATGCGGTTAAATATAACAAGCTACCAATCATAGAACGGTAGAGAGTTTGATTAACCAAGTTACCTCCCTCATCTAGGTCGAGATGTCCATTGGTAGGCATTGAGGGTCTTGATTGGCTTACATTCATCCATCTTGAATCTCTTGAGAAGATCTTTTGTGTATTTTTCTTGAGAGATGAAGATGCCTTCTTTCATTTGCTTGACTTGAAAACCAAGAAAGAATGTAAGCTCACCAATCATTGACATCTCGAACTCCTTAGACATCAATTCACCAAATTCTTTGCATGAGTCTTCATTTGATGATCCAAAGATAATATCATCAACATATACTTGACAAATGAAGATATGCCCATCAAGCTTCTTGGTGAATAGTGTGGTGTCGACCTTCCCAATGGTGAAGCCCTTCTCAATAAGGAAGTCTCGAAGGCGCTCATACCAAGCTCTTGGGGCTTGCTTAAGCCCATATAGTGCCTTGGACAACCTATAAACATGATTAGGATATCTAGGGTCTTCAAACCCGGGAGGTTGATCAACATAGACTAGTTCATTAATAAAGCCATTTAAGAATGCACTTTTCACATCCATTTGATATAGTTTCATTTCATGATGTGATGCATATGCAAGAAGGATACGGATGGCTTCTAATCTTGCAACCGGTGCAAAGGTTTCTCCAAAATCTAAGCCTTCAACTTGAGAGAACCCCTTTGCCACTAGTCTTGCCTTGTTCCTCATAACAACACCTTGATCATCTTGCTTGTTGCGGAACACCCACTTTGTTCCAATCACTCTTGCACCTTTTGGTCGCTCTTCAAGATTCCAAACTTCATTGCGAGTGAAGTTGTTCAACTCTTCATGCATGGCATTGATCCAATCCGGATCTTTTAGAGCTTCTTCTACCTTGGTAGGCTCATAGCAAGAGACAAAAGAGTGATGAGCAATAAATGAGGTAAGTTTTTGAGATCTAGTCATCACCCCCTTTGTTGGACTCCCTATGATGAGATCTTGTGGATGATCTTGTAGGAGAGGTGTATTTCTTCTATTGACCACTTGAGGAGGAGGTTGTGGAGCATCAACATCTTGTGCTTGTACCACCATTTGCTCATGGGAGATATGAGTATCTTCATTTTCTACTCTCCCAACTTTTTCACCATCTTGTGGTACATTTGATGAAGAAGGTTGGTTAATGACTTGTACATCATCTTCATCATCTTTTGGCTTGATGTCTCCCACCGGAATATTCTTCATAGCCTCCCTCAATGGTTCATCACCTACATCATCAAGATTCTCATGTGCTCCTTGGGAGCCGTTAGATTCATCAAATTCCACATTATATGTTTCTTCAACCAAGCCGGTGGCATGATTAAATACTCTATATGCTTTGGACTTCAATGAGTAACCAACAAGAAAACCTATATCACAACGCCTTTGAAACTTCCCTAGGTGTTGCCGCTTCTTGTAGATGTAGCACTTGCAACCAAACACCCTAAAGAAGGAGACGTCCGGCTTCTTCCCATTGAGCAACTCATATGGTGTCTTGATAAGGAACTTTTGAAGAAATAGGCGGTTGGATGCATAACATGCGGTGTTGATTGCTTCCGCCCATAGAGCTTCGGGGGTGTTGTACTCATCTAGCATTGTCCTTGCAAGAGTGATCAAAGTCCGGTTCTTTCTCTCAACTACACCATTTTGTTGAGGAGTATAGGTTGCGGAGACTTCATGTTTGATTCCAACTTCATCACAATAAGCTTCTATGTTTGTGTTGTCAAACTCTTTGCCATTGTCACTTCTTATCTTCTTGAGCTTCACTTCAAATTCATTTTGAGCTCTCTTGGCAAACTTCTTGAAACAAGATGCAACTTCGGATTTGTCATGAAGGAAGAACACCCATGTATATCTTGAATAGTCATCCACAATCACAAGACAATAGAGATTTCCTCCCAAACTCTTGTATGTTGTTGGTCCAAATAAATCCATGTGTAGGAGTTCTAGCACTCTTGTGGTTGACATGAAAGCTTTGGTTGGATGAGTATTTGCAACTTGCTTGCCGGCTTGACATGCACTACAAAGCTTGTCCTTCTCAAACTTCACATCCTTCAATCCTCTCACCAAATCATTCTTCATAAGCTTCTTGAGTGAGCTCATCCCAACATGAGCAAGCCTTCTATGCCATAGCCACCCAAGTGTTGTTTTGGTGAATAGGCAAGTCTTCAAGTTTGCATCTTCGGAGGTAAAGTCAACTAGATATAAATTGTTGTATCTAAATCCATTGAATATCACTTGATTGTCATCTACCTTAGATACAACTACCTCCTTCTTGGTGAACAAGCATTGGAAGCCAAGATCACACAATTGTCCAATGGATAGCAAGTTGAAACTCAATGAAGCAACATAGAGCACATTGGAGATGGAATGATCATTTGATATTGCCACTTTGCCCAATCCTTTGACCTTGCCCTTTGAATTATCTCCAAATGTTATTTTCTCTTGTCCATCTACCTCTTCATCTAGTGAGGTGAACATATGAGGATCACCGGTCATATGTTGAGTGCAACCACTATCAATAACCCAATGACTTCCACCGGTCTTGTAGTTCACCTACACACAAGAGATTCAAGCTTTAGGGATCCAAGCTTGTTGAGGGCCCTTCACCTTCTCAACAAGTGACTTAGCCATCCAAATTTTCTTAGGCCTACTCTTGTTGGGGGGACCTAAGAACATGACTTTCATCTTTCCACTCGAATCTTTTCTAAGCATGTAGTGAGCATTGAAAGCAAAGGGTCTAGCATGCTTGGGCAAGGGTTGTGGCGGTGGAGTTTGACACTCATGAGCAAAATGGCCTTCTTGTCCACATTCAAAACATCTCTTTGGCTTTGGCTTTGGCTTTGATTGTTGGTGTTGAGCTTGAGCCTTCTTCTTCTCTACACTTGCCATATATCCAATGCCACTTCTATCCATCTTCATGATGGTATTCATGAGTAGCTCACTTTGGAGATGCTTGCCTCTAGCAAACTTGCTCAATCCCACCTTGAGATGCTCTTTCTCCACCTTGAGCTTCTTGTTCTCTTCCTTGAGAGTATCATTGTTCTTCTCCTCCTTGAGTTTCTTGATTTCTTCTTTTAACTTCTCATTCTCAAGAATCACCTCTTTGTCATGATCAAGAGTTTCTAGCACAATGGTGTTGTGACTTTTCATTTCTTCAAGATCTTTCATGAGCTTCTCATTGTTACTCTTGAGCTTGACATACTCATTATAGTCATTGCATTCAACCACTTGCTTGCCCTTGCTACTAGATCCATGCTCAATGCTTTCATCAATTAAATCATCACATGAGGTAGCTATATCAATCTTAACAACATGGTTAGTAGCATCATGTGGCTCATTTGGTAAGAATTCTTGTGCAATGATAAGGGTATCATAATTGATCTTTAGAGTTGCATATTCATCTTTTAGCTTATTGTGACTAGTGATAAGCTCATTGTGCACCCACTCAAGTTTATCATTTTTATCTTTAAGCTCTTTCTTAGAAGATTTGAGCTCCTTGAGTTTGGATGATATAGAATCATTTGTTTCCTTGAGCTCATCATTAGCCTTTTCTAATGTATCACACTTAGCTAAGAGTGAATCATTTTTAGCATCAAGTTTTTCATTTGTAGCTCTACTCTTTCTAATGATCTTAGTATATTTTCTTAGTATTTTGACAAGATCATCATAAGTAGGTGAGTCATCATCATCGCTATCACTATCATCATCACTAGCATGTTCATCATCACTACTATCATCACTCTTAGTTACCTTGCGTTCACCTTTGGCCATAAGGCATAGGTGTGTAGAGGATGATGGCGATGGTGGTGGTGAAGATGCAAGATCAATAGCAATGGCGGCCACTTTTTCATCGTCACTATCATCATCGGATGATCCACTTGATGAATCAATGTCCGTGAGCCAATCACCGACAATGTAGGCCTTGCCACTCTTCTTCTTCTTGTAGAAGTCCCTCTTTTTGCCATCTCTCTTCTTGTATGGCTTGTTCTTCTTCTTTTCATCTTCATCACTTGAATCATCTTTCTTGCCCTTGTTCTTGAACTTGTCTTTCTTGGGCTTGGTGCATTGATGAGCTAGGTGGCCAAGTTCGCCACAATTGTAGCAATCCATCTCGGAGATTGGCTTTCTTCTTGAGCTTGTGAAGAACTTCTTCTTCTTGCCATCAAACTTGATGCCACTCTTGTTTAGCCTTTTTAGCATCTTGGTGGTCTTCTTCACCATGAGGGCAAGGCTTTCTTCATCATCTTCATCACTTGAGCTCTCATACTCAAGTCTTGCTTTGCCCTTGTCTTGACTAGCTTTGAATGCTAAGTCCTTCTCTTTCTTCTTTGTAGAGGATGAGCCATCTTGTGGTGTGATGTGCATGTACATCTCATGAGCATTGATCTTTCCCAAGATTTGTGTCGGTGTAGCGGCAGAAAGATCACCTTGATGTAGCACGGTCACAATGTGCCCATATTTGTCAATGGGGAGGACACTCAAGATTTTTCTCACAACGTCGGATGGTGACATTTGAGTGAGTCCAAGCCCATTGACTTCCTCTACAAGAACATTTAATCGAGAATACATCTCATTAGCACTTTCTTTGGGAAACATCTCAAAAGAATTTAGCTTTTTAATCACAAGATGATAGCGTTCCTCACGCTCACTCTTGGTTCCCTCATGGAGTGCACAAACGTCCGACCATAGTGCATGGGCATCTTTGTGGTTCCTTACATGATTAAACACATCTTTGCAAAGGCCTCTAAAGATGGTGTTGCGAGCCTTTGCATTCCATTTTTCATAATTCACTTCATCGCCTTGAAGTTGTGCGGCATTCCTAGGTGTTGGGAACCCTTGAGAGGCGGCTTTAAGAATTCCAACATCTAGAGCTTCTAAGTAAGCCTCCATGCGGATTTTCCAATATGGAAAATCATCTCCCTCAAAGATGGGAGGAGGTCCATCCCCGTGAGACATCTTGCTCTAAGTGATTAAGCTTAAAAACGTGAGCACGAGGCTCTGATACCAATTGAAAGGATCAAGATGCCCAAGAGGGGGGGTGAATTGGGCTAATTCTAAATTCTCTTGCAATAATCAAATCCTACGGATAGCCCAATTAACCCCTTGTGCCTAGAAAAGTGTTTATATCAAACTAATGCACAACAACCTCGCAACCTAAGTTCCAAACTTACTCTAGCAAGCAATTCTATGGATGTAAAAATAAGTATTGAATTGCTCAAAGTAAATGCTCAAAGTAAGTGCTCAAAGTAAATAGAGAGAGAAAGGAACGCGGCGATGTTTTGCCGAGGTATCGAAGAGTCGCCACTCCCCACTAGTCCTCGTTGGAGCACCCGCGTAAGGGTGTAGCTCCCCCTTGATCCACGCAAGGATCAAGTGCTCTCTACGGGTTGATTCTTCGACACTCCATCGCGGCGAATCACCCAAAGCAGCTCACAACTTGAGTTGGGTCACCCACAAGCTCCGCCGGGTGAACACCAAACTCCCAATCACCACCAAGCCATCTAGGTGATGGCGATCACCAAGAGTAACAAGCACGAACTCTCACTTGACCACGCGAAGCCTAATGAGAAGATGGATGCACACTTTGCTACTCTTGATTTGCTAGTGAGGCTACTCTCTTGGATTCTCAAATCACAAACACCTCACTAGGACCTTGCTCTTCTTGGCACTCACAAACATGTTTCTCAGCTGTTGGAATGAGCAAAAGATACTCCACTCACGAGTGGAGCTACTATTTATAAGCCAGCCTGAAAAACAAACCGTTATGAGCCTCTGCGGGACGACCGAACGCTCCGATCGCTATGACCGGACGCTCCAGTCAGTTCAACCCGCGAACAGTTTTCAAGTGATGACCGGACGCTGTCAGGGTCCGGTCAGTACCGACCGGACGCGTCCGGTCGCTCTTGGATGCTTACTGTAAACGACCGGACGCTGGATACTCAGGGTCCGGTCACACTGACCGGACGCGTCCGGTCACTCTTTCCCAAGTCTGGACCCTTACTGGAGTCGACCGGACGCTGGCCCTTAGCGTCCGGTCACATGACTTCCCAGCGTTCGGTCACACCAGACTTGATCTTCACGGTCAAATGAACTGACCGGACCCTGCGGCCAGCGTCCGATTGCACCGAAGCCAGCGTCCGGTCAGTGTTTGACCCTCCATTCACTTCCAACTTTCGAACATATGTGAATGAAGTTTGCTCCAAAGGATCTTAGGCATTCATAGGAGCTACTTAGAGCTAGTTTTAACAAGTGTGCACCACACCTAACTCACTAGACTCAACTAGGTCAAGCTACCCGTTCATACCCCCCTTTATAGTACGGCCAAAGGAAAAACAAAGTCCTAAACTACTCTAAGTGTCTTTTCAACTCCAATTGACACTTAGAACTAGTTATCTTTAACCTTGTCGTCCAACCTTTGAAAACCGAAACGATTTCCATCGTAGGGGCATGACAACCTTGATTGCCCAATCGATCTCCATTACCATGACCTAACTTAATTGTCTCTGCAAAACACACGTTAGTCATAGTAATCTTGTATTGACATTAATCACCGAAATCCAATTAGGGGCCTAGATGCTTTCAATAGCATCATTTGCTTCTCTAAGCTCAACACTAGCCTTTCCGGCTACATCAATTTTAGCTAAAAGAGAATCATTCTTAGCTTCTAGTTTTTCATTTTTAGCTCTACTCTTTCTAATGATCTTAGTGTATTGATTTAGCAATTTAACAAGATCATCATAAGAAGGTGATTCATATTCATCATCATCATTATCGCTATCATCATTGCTAGCATGTTCATCACCACTACTATGATCATTTGATATCTTGCGATCACCCTTGGCCATAAGGCATATGTGTGTAGAGGATGATGGTGGTGGTGGCAGTGAAGATGATGAAGAGTCAACAACAATGGCGGCCACCTTCTCGTTATCACTATTATCATCGAATGAGCCACTAGATGAATCAATGTCTGTGAGCCAATCACCGACGATGTATGCCTTTCCACTTTTCTTTTTCTTGTGGAAGTCCTTCTTCTTGCCACCTCTCTTCTTGTATGGCTTGTTTTTCTTCTTCTCATCTTCTTCTTTATTGCTTGAGTCATCTTTCTTGCCCTTGTACTTGCTCTTGAACTTGTCTTTCTTGGGCTTGGTGCATTGGTGTGCTAGATGACCAAGTTCTCCACAATTGTAGCAATCCATCTCGGAGATTGGCTTCCTTCTAGAGCTAGTAAAGAACTTCTTCTTCTTGCCATCAAACTTGATGCCACTCTTATTGAGCTTCTTTAGCATCTTGGTGGTTCTTCTCATCATGAGAGCAAGACTTGCATCATCAATTTCATCATCACTTGAGCTCTCATACTCAAGCCTTGCTTTGTCCTTCTCTTGGCTAGCTTTGAATGCTAAGTCTTTATCTTTCTTCTTAGTAGAGGATAAACCATCTTGGGGTGTGATGTGCATGTACATCTCATGAGCATTGATCTTTCCCAAGATTTATGTTGGTGTAGCGGTGGAAAGGTCACCTTGATGAAGCATGGTCACAATATGCCCATATTTATCAATAGGGAGGACACTCAAGATTTTTCTTACAACATCGGATGGTTGCATTTGAGTGAGTCCAAGCCCATTGACTTTCTCTACAAGAACATTCAAACATGAGTACATCTCATTAGCACATTCTTTAGGAAGCATCTCAAAAGAGTTAAGCTTTTTCATGACAAGATGATAGTGTTCCTCACGCTCACTCTTTGTTCCCTCATGGAGCGCACAAACGTCCGACCATAGTGCATGGGCGTCCTTGTGGTTCCTCACTCGGTTAAACACATCTTTGCAAAGGCCTCTAAAGATGGTGTTTCGAGCCTTTGCATTCCATTTCTCGTAATTCACCTCATCGCCTTGTAGGTGTGTGGCATCCCGAGGTTTTGGGAAACCTTGTGAGGCGGCTCTAAGTATTCCAACATCTAGAGCTTCTAGATATGCCTCCATGCGGATTTTCCAATAAGGAAAATCATCTCTCAAAGATAGGAGGAGGTCCATCCTCATGAGACATCTTTCTGTAGGCGGTTAAGCCTAAATACATGAGCACGAGGCTCTGATACCAATTGAATGGATCAAGATGCCTAAGAGGGGGGTGAATTGGGCTAATTCTAAATTTCTTTACAATAATTAAGTCCTACAGTTAGCCCAATTAACCCCTTGTGCCTAGAAAGTGTTTCTATTGATCTACCGCACAAAAGTTTTAGCAATCTATGTTTCAATCCTACTCTAGCATGGCAATTCTATGAATATATATGACAAGAAGTGAATTGCTCAAAGTAAAGAGAGAAGGAGGAACACGGCGATGTTTTGCCGAGGTATCAGAGAGTCGCCACTCCCCACTAGTCCTCGTTGGAGCACCCATGCAAGGGTGTAGCTCCCCCTTGATCCACGCAAGGATCAAGTGCTCTCTACGGGTTGATTCTTTGACACTCCATCACGATGAATCACCCACAACCGCTCATAACTTGAGTTGGGTCATCCACAAGCTCCGTCGGATGATTACCAAGCTCCTAATCACCACCAAGCCGTCTAGGTGATGGCGATCACCAAGAGTAACAAGCACGAACTCTCACTTGACCATGACAAGCCTAATGAGAAGGGTGGATACACACTTTGCTACTCTTGCTTTCACTAATGAGGGCTCTCTTTGGGATTCTCAAATCTCAATCACCTCACTAGGACCTTGCTCTTCTTGGCACTCTCAAAAGTGTTTCTTAGCTGTTGGAATGAGCAAAAGTACCCCCACACATAAATGGAGGAAGTATTTATAACCATGGCTAAAAAAACGAACCGTTATGTGCCTCTGTGGGGTGACTGGACGCTCCGGTCAGTTCTCCCCAATCTCCAATGTTTAAGTTGTGACCGGATGCTGGACAGCGTCCGGTCAACATTGACCAGACGCGTCTGATCATGATTTTCCCTCTCTAGAACCTTACTAGAGTTGACTGGACACTGAGACCCAGCGTCCCGTCACTTCACCTCTCAGCGTCCGAACGCACCAGACGATTTCACCTTGATCAAATGAACTGACCGGACTCTATGCCAGCGTCTGGTCACTCTAGAACCAGTGTCCGGTCAGCATTTGACCCTCCATTCACTTTCAACTCTCGATCATATGTGAATGAAGTTTGCTCCAATGGATTTAAAGGCTTTTTAGGAGCTACCTAGTGCTAGATTTAGCAAGTGTGCACCACACCTAACTCACTAGACTCACCTAGGTTAAGCTACCCATCCATACCCCCCTTAATAGTATGGCCAAAGGAAAAACAAAGTCCTAAACTACTCTAAGTGTCTCCTCAACACCAAACGACACTTAGAACTAGTCTATCCTTAACCTTGTCATCCAACCTTTGAAAACCAAAATGATTTCCATCGTAGGGGCATGACCACCATGATAGCCCAATCGATCTCTATTACCGTGACCTAACTTAATTGCCTCTACAAAACACATGTTAGTCACAATAATCACGTATTATCATTAATCATCGAAACCCAACTGGGGGCCTAGATGCTTTCAGTCTCCATCACCGTGATCGGATGATGGACCCAAAGAATGAATAAGACTGGAGTAAAGTCCTGTCCGGAGGACTTAAAAATCCGAACCCTCATCGTGAGGTAATATTGGTTGTTATCCATTTTTATTTTCAATATTGTATGAATTGCTCTTACTTTAGCATATGTACTTTTCTACATTAGCATTGCATTAGTTAAAAATATATGCATACATCTAGTTATATTTCATTTTCTGCATATAAAGAAAAATAAAAAGTTTTATTACTGCAGATCATCATCGCATAAGAAAAGAAAATAAAAATATTATTGTATCTTTAAGCCCCATGTGAATAATTTTCATGGTATAACAAGCCCAAGGAATATTCACCGTGGTGGCATAAAAATTATATATATATATATATATATATATATATGCCTACATATTTTCTTTCTTGCATATAAAAAAATAGAAAATCCAAAAATATTAGATAGACATCCTGTTAAAATTCTGCCATTAGAAAATCTATCTAAACCCACAAGAACAAATCTCTGAATGGCTGACCGCTAACCCCTTATCTTAATCGAGCCACGAGTTTGTTCTTGTTGGAGTATTTTGCAGGATGATTCACATGATCAAGAGCAAGTTCAGTCGGTTGTTTTCATCTCACTCCACTCGTGGATGAGAAGGACATACACCGACAAATCTGCTCTGAGAAAGATAAATCAACATCCAACAATCGACCACGGCAACATCTAGCTTGGGGGAGGAGCATACCCCATGTATCTAGCTAAGTATTTCCTTCCTTTAGTTTTACTATTAGTAAGTTTGCTTTATATTAGCTAAAGAAATAAAAAGATGCATAACAAAATAAAAATTTATCTTAACCAGTTATATAAATATTATTAAGGTGTGATCTTAAATCTTGAAAATAAAATAAAAAGTGTGTGTCTAGTTTTCTGTTTTTAAGAGCTAAATAAATAAAAGGACTCTGAAGATAATCTCTTGCAATGGAAATGATGAATAGTTGCTCTGTCGTAATTCCTTTCAAGTACCTAGTTTTCAGCCTTGAATTCTTCTGAGTTTTGGATAAGACTATTTTGATATAAGAATTTACTCTAAACTTGAAACTCATGGGTAACATATGCTTGATCTAAGTCTGGGTAACTGACGTATATGATATGAGAAGGTTTGAGCTGTTGTTTATCTTGTTCCAAGTGATACCAGAGTTTTAAAGATTTATCTTTTGAAAAATATAAAAATGCTTTATGATGAGTTCCTTGTATGACAAAGCTTGAATTCCTACCAGAGCCATAAATGATATTTAGAAAAGGAAAACTTCCATTCATATATGTTGCTTGCTTTTGTATTGAGTTTAGTCAACCTTTGTTGACCCTTATGAGAGATTTGTCATGCTCTTAAAATCAAGATCATGTACACACCACCCACATATGCACTACTCCTATATTGGGGTTAGACGCAAAAACATGTCATTCTATTTAGATCCACTAAAAAATGTTTTACTCCTACACTAGGAGTAAACACCAAAAATATACCCTATATGATATCCTCAAATAAATGCTCCAAAGTTCCTATTGCTATCTCTCAAAAGTTTTGTTGCAGAAAAAGAAGCATTGGGCTATGCAAAAGTTATTCATAAAAAAGAGAGAGTATTGAAAAAATGAACAAGTGTCCGAGATATCTAAAACAATGGGTACTCAGATGTCCGCCTGAGAAAAAAAGAGATGAATAAGATAGCCCATGTTTTCTTGCAAAATTATTTCTAAGTTTAAAAAAAAGATATATGTTTTTAAGAAGCAAAGTAGAATTAGGTTAGCCACCATATATATCCACCATACATCCATTCACACATGCACATCTTGATTTGATTGTATAACTTAATTCTCTTTGGATCCGAGGTTTGACTTTACAATATAGTATTGCAAGTATGCTTTTTCATGCTTTTTCCACTCCTATGAGCTCCATATAAGCCTTAGTTATAGAAAAAGAAAGGGATAACATTATTATTGTCTTAGTGAGGATCCATAAATACCACATACATTGAGAGACTTGAGAGTGTCATACAATGGAAGCTCTGAGTTTCATTTTGAAAACTTAAAAAAAACCCTAGAATACTGGTTGAACAAATAACTTGAGACATAGTGCTTGACTTAATCGTTCTGTCTTTCAATTGCTCAAGACCTAAGTGAAGGCTAAGGATCCCCATAGTTGAAGGTAATATGGGTAAGTTTGAAAGTCAGATCAGTTCATTTTAATTCGGAGGAGAATTCTTGTTTGAACACATGTGTACTTTTAAGGAGTTGCTTCAATATTTCAAAACTCTTGATCCAATTTTTGCTAAGTTTAATTTTGCTAAGGGACTAGCAAAGGTTAAGCTTGAGGAAGCTTGTTGACGGTAGTTAACAACTATTATAAATCATCAATATAATATGCATAAGGGCATAAATACGATCACCAACAAAGGTCTAGAGGTTTAAACTAATAAATTTCACGAATTTTGATGAATATGTATTTTCTACAGGGTTTAACCAAAAAACCATCAAGGTGGATCTACATGTCAGATTTCATTGTGCTTATCCGTCGTGAAACGGACACTAGAAGGTTTCAGAGGACACCACGATGAGGCAGAGAGGCAGAGGATGCCAAGTGGGGGGCCCACCTATAGGCCACCTGGCCTCTAGGCCCACCTGTCGGTCTCCGCATTGCAATGTTGGTTCTCCACCGCCTCCTAGGTTGCATCTATGTCGTTTCTTAAGTCGGTTTGATCCAAGGGCTCACGTTGGACGCTCCAGCCTATATATACCAGCCCTTGCCAACCCCTCAGGCATAACCCATCATCAAGTCATTTGAGAAGACAGAAACCCTAATCATCCTCAGAGCTCCATCAATTCTAGGGCATAGCTAGTTAGGTTAGATCTAGAGGGAGGCAAACAAGTTTCGCTTGGATTCCCGATCGTGTCAAGAGCGTGATTTAGTATAATTATTGAACCCCCTCTCTTTTGTATCTTCATTATTTTTATATGCTTGCTACAATTGTTATGACAATATTAGTATTCATCTTATTCATATTCTTTGTTATAATATTCTTCGTCTACTTTGATTATATACTTATTATATCTAGTTTATCATTATGTTTATGCATAAGTTCGTATAGCGCTCACTCCAAAGTACACGGGGTGAGTGGTCGACATTGTGTAAGCATGGTGCTTATACGTTGTCTACCTACGGATACACCCTATATTCCGGGTCATGTAGTAGATCGTGGATGTGACACTCCCATTGAGTCCTTTGTAGTTCACTCCCCGAATATAGGTATAAAAGTAGGATCTAGTTACGAAGGAAGACAAGCTCTGTTCTTAATCTTCCTTAGTAATATCCCTTATGTGTAGATATAAAGATGATCTTAGTCATGATTACTAGGTGTAATTGCACTAATCAATCTATGTTTTGACTTGTAATTAAGAATGACTTAGGAATTATTCCTTTAATATTCTACCTGACCATACTAATGCCATAGAAAAAAGTATTCTGAGTGATTTATCATTATTGATGATCAATACTTATCATATATATATCTTATCATATGACTTACCGCTATTATGAGTAGAATATTGGTTATGGTTTATTTCTCCATCAATAATATAAGTTATCAATACTTGTCCATGCTAGACCTTCTCTATGATAAAAATATAAATTCATGGCATGAGTGCATCACCTCATAAAGCATGAGGTGACTCCACAGACCTAACACACTACTTCTAACGTGTTAGAGATGATGATATCTGAATCTTCCTAATTTGCAGGGCATGCATCTATCACGCCCTTATATATTTGTGAGCTTATATTTTCGGTCCATGTAGTTCCCTTGGATGATTGTGAATCAGCAGTCAGTATAAATAAACCGAATATTAATGCTTTCACCGTTGGTACTGTGGCATTCATACTCCAGACGATGGCAACCTAATTCTTCTGAACATTTCTCAGGGCACACTGTACACTCCACGTAGAGCCTCTCATAGCGATGAAAATCCATAGGCTGACAGTGACACAGTTGCAATGCAAAAGTACTTAGTTGAGAAGTTCAGACACGTGCAATACAAACAAATAATGTGTCGTGGCAACACTGGTCCGGCAATACTGTCAATCTGTAAGTGCCATTTATTTAGCATAAGAATTTACAGCCTGTTTGCTCGTTGGTTTCAATCATGGCTTATTAGCCAGCCAACCGTGTTTTTCTCTCACAACAAACCAGCACCTATCAAGCTTATCAATCCAGAAACCAACAAACGAACAGGCTGAACGTGGGTTTTTAATAGTCCCGAAAAGAATCCTTTCTCATGGATGAAGTACACGCCATGAATGTGTTTGTGTTATCTCCAGGTGACTTGCTTGTTGCCTGAGTTTAAATATTTATGTCCACTACCAATATACTGTTCCCTTGGTTCAAAACACATGTCATCCAACATGACTGAAGTCTCAAGTAATCACCCTTGTCCCACGACCAACAAGATTGGAAACATTATATATATGTCCTGACCGATAAGGCAGGGAGATCACTATATTTCACGACCGATGAGGCTGTGAACATTTGGTATAGAACGACGACCCGTTTCATTCATGATCGACGAGGTCGAACACACATTAACATTCCCGTGAATAAAGATAAGAGTTCCATGAATTTTGTTGTCTCTTTTGTTATTCATTTTGTATGTGATAGTATACTAACATGCCCGTGCACTATCTATGTTTATCCACGTATTAAGATGTCTTCCTTCATGGAGCGGGTTTACTTTTTGGTGAAACAAAACCCCTTTTGCTACTCATAATTGTGAGTCTAATGAGTAATTCTATTGATGATCTATTAAAAAAACCATGCACATCCACTAATTATTTTTAATATAAACTCAAAAATCAGATCAAATAAAAGCTAAGATGGGCTAACAGTAGTAATAGTAAGTATTCGTTACGTTTCAAATTAATGACCATGTTCGCTTCTCTTATAATCTGTTTTTTTTCAGCTTGTTTTTTCAACCAGAACAGTATTTTTCTCTCACAACAAATCAACCGGACGTGGACGCGTGAGCAGGATTCAAGATTTGCTATCATCAGGTAGATGATGACTTTAGAGTCTTTTTATGTATATATATAGAGATAGATGTATATAAAAATCCAAAATAATTTATAATTTTAAACTGAGATAATCAAATGAAGAACCACATTTGCCTCTTTTTTTAAACTAAGAAAAAAAGCCATTTCTGTTGAATAGAGTCGGAGCGCCGATAAAAAGATCCTAATAAAAAAGGAATGTCCTGTGGCAAAAAAAAAAAAAAAAACAGAAAAAGCCATTCTACGAAGCATCAAAAGTTTTAACTCTAAAAAACCATTTATCTTGAATAGACCTAGAGCGCTAGTAAACAGACCATAATAAAACAATAATGTCTCTTGGTAAAAACAAAAACAAAAGAAAGCCATTCTGCCAAATATTTTTCAAAAGTTTTAACTCTAGAAAAGGTCATTTCCCTTGAATGGAACTGGAGCGCCGCTAAATAGACCCTAATAAAACAGTAATGTCCTCTAGCTAAAAAATAGTGAAGAAGCCAATCTGCTAAATATTTTTCACAAGTTTTAACTATAAAAAAGGTATTTTTCTTGAATAGAGCTTGAGCGCCGGTAAACAGACCCTAATAAAATAAAACAGTAGTTTAGTTTTTTTTAGAACAATAAAACAGTAGTTTAGTGTCCTGTGGCCAAACAAAAAAGCGGAAATGTTGTCAAAAAAAAGAAAAAAAAAACGGCAAAGCCCAACTACCGAAAGTCGTCGGTTGTTGTCTGAAATTAAGCTGGACACCACTCCCGCACCAAACCAAACTAATCACCTCTTCCCGCGACCTCCTCCCCGGCTCCCCGGCGTACCTCCGGAGATCCACCCCGACCCACCACCGCCTGCCTCGGCAATGGCCGCCGCGCCGCCCACCGTAACGAAGTCTCCGCCGTCCCTGGTCCCGCCGGCGGGGCCCACCCCGGGCGGCTCCCTCCCGCTCTCCTCCATCGACAAGACCGCCGCCGTCCGCGTCTCCGTCGACTTCATCCAGGTCTTCCCCGCCCCTACGTCGGGGAAGGAGGAGGACCGGAGCCCCTCCTCTGCGATCGCAGCCATGCGCGAGGGCTTCGCCAAGGCGCTCGTGCCGTACTACCCCGTCGCCGGCCGCATCGCCGAGCCCGTGCCTGGGGAGCCTGAGATCGAGTGCACGGGTGAAGGGGTGTGGTTCGTGGAGGCCGAGGCAAGCTGCTCCCTTGAGGAGTCGCGGAACCTCGAGCGCCCGCTGTGCATCCCCAAGGAGGAGCTGCTCCCGCGTCCGCCGGCCGGCGTGCGCGTGGAGGACACCCTGCTGCTCGCGCAGGTCAGTCCGATTCCCATTCCCTGCTGCTTTAGTCCCCTCACTTCTGATCATTTCGGCTAGTAAATTTGGGACGCGAGTTTTTGGTCTGGATCTGAGGGGGTTTACTGTTCGATCTGTGGATCTGAGGCGGAAGCAGGGTGTTGACTAACGTTGACTAGTAAATCTGTGAATGGCTTACAACCGTAAATAAAAGGTGTGAAGCACAATGTGTCATCCACGTCTGCCTCAAAATAGATCGATGCAACTGTGAGTGACTGTATCTGTGTATCATGGACAATTGGCCACAAATTGTTTGAGCTGATCTAGTTATCAAGTTAACAGCCATCGATAGCAACCATCTCAGAAAACATTAGCATGCTTCTGGGTGCGTCCACTTTTGCTAAAGTGGGTGTTGCTGCAGCCAGCTGCTGATGCTGCGGATACAGGGATGTCTTGAAGGGGCTGCAGCTGCAGCACCTCATTTTAGCACTACAGAACACGCTCACTGGTAGCTGCTTATAATTAGTGGTAGCCTGGTAGAGAATGCTGTTGCGGTGCTAATGGTTTCATCAGAAGTAGGCAGCATGGTTCCTCCAAGGATGGAAGCCAAGTATTGATTGGTATTCTATATTTGCTGCCTACCTTGTTGACTAGCATTGCATTCAGCCAAGTTTTTAGCATTCACTACATGTTGTTGCCTTGCTGGTGGCAAACAACATAACAAAATGATGAAACAACTGTTGTTTCCTTTTGCATTAGAGCAAAACCTGCATTCAGGTATCTAAATTCTAAAAGTTGGATGATGATCCCTGAATCTAGGAACGTTTATGTTGATCTAACCTTGCTTTGAATATTTATTTTCCAATTATGTAGTCCCAAAGTTCATTTAGATGGAAGCATATGCTATTGGAGGGGAACTACATGTTTTTGTTGGAGCTTATATGCTTAAGAAAGATAGGTTTTGGCATGTGTCCTATACTCAGACAACAGAGTAGAATTTTGCTCGGAAAAAAAAAACTCGACCCAAGGAGAGAGACATCCTGAAGGCATTGCACTTAAGGTCGAGAAAACCCCCTGAAAGCTGGCTACCAAGCACATGTTTTCGCTTTAGAGACTGCCCCATGACCACGGGGGAGCACACAGCGAGGAGGTTTTCATTGTGATAACCAGGGTTTGAGCCCTGGTTGGCAGACACACACACCTAGAGATCTTATTACCATGCTATGTGCATGTTCTCGAAATTTAGTCGCACATCCTTAGTTTGAGCACTTAGTACTTACTCTTCTCTTCACCACCTAGTGTTCAAGTTACGTATTTGTATCTGCTACATGACCTCTGCAATGACTAGTTACTGAATTACATTTTATTTAGTTGATTAACCACCCACTGCTATTTTCTGTGTGTTCAGGTTACAAAGTTCACATGTGGTGGATTTGCTGTGGGCATTTGCTTCAGTCACTTGGTGTTTGATGGGCAGGGTGCTGCACAATTTCTGAAAGCAGTTGGTGAGATGGCTAGGGGCCTCCCTGAGCCATCGATCAAGCCAATCTGGGCTCGGGATGCCATCCCCAACCCACCTAAGCCACCCCTAGGCCCACCACCGTCATTCACCGCATTCAACTTTGAGAAGTCAGTTGTTGAAATCTCTCTGGACAGCATCAAGCGTGTGAAGGATCAGGTTGCAAGTGAAACCAACCAGAAGTGCTCCACTTTCGACGTGGTCACCGCCATAATCTTCAAATGTCGTGCCTTGGCAGTCGACTTTGCACCTGATGCCGAGGTTCGCTTGGGCTTTGCAGCCAGCACTCGCCACCTGCTGTGCAATGTGCTGCCCTCGGTCGAAGGCTACTATGGGAACTGTGTGTACCCAGGTGGCCTCACCAAGACCAGCCAGGAGGTGAAGGAGGCTTCACTTGTGGAGATCGTGACCGCGATCAGGGAAGCCAAGGAAGCTCTGTCGTCGAGGTTCCTTGACTGGTTGAGCGGCGGCGCCAAGGAGAACCACTACAACGTGTCACTAGACTATGGCACCCTCATCGTGACTGACTGGAGCCATGTGGGTTTCAACGAGGTTGACTACGGGTTTGGTGAGCCGAGCTACGTGTTCACCCTGAACGACGATGTGAACATCGTTCCTTCCGTTGTGTACCTGAAGCCGCCCAAGCCAAAGCAGGGCATCAGGCTGGTGCTGCAGTGCGTGGAAGGGCAGCACTCTGCCGTGTTCAGCGAGGAGTTGCAGAAGCATGCATAGAGTGAGTGTATTCCATTCCGCAGTGGGAATTGTTGTATTTTGTTGTGTCAAATTGCTGCTCCTGTAATTTGCTTGCAATAAGACAGGGTTGGTCATGTTTATACTTTGTACTATTATCAGCACGTTACGTTATACATGTATTGAGTAATTGACAGAGATGAAATAATAATAGTGTTCCATTTGAAACAAATTATTTCTGACTTGTTGTCCTGCTGTAAGTTCATGATGTCTCGAGTTTTAATGTGTCTATATGCCATAAGGAACCAGGCTCCAGATGAACATTGGTTGAATTGGCACTGCTTGATGATTGATCAGCAGCAGGAAGAAGCTTCTTGTGTGACCAATCTCTGAACCATAAAGAAACGGGCCTGACGAAACAAGCATCAAGCTCTGCCTCACGTAGTCAGTTAAGCATTTAGCGAAGAACTTGAGCTGGAGTGTCACATTTGTGAGCTGCAAAGTTCAGAAATTATTTGGAAAACAACTGGTCATGTGAGCTCTACTATTCGGCAACCGCAAAGCCACCAACCCCACTCGCCTTCAGGTCGACTTCCCTGCAGGTTTCAGATCAGCCTCGCCTAACAGACAAGAAGAAAAGAACCCGACGACTTCCATCGTTGAGCTCGTGGCAAACGACTGAAACGAGACCGCAGCCGGCAACAACCTCCGCTCCACTTACTGCTGGTGAGTGGTGAGCACCGCAAGCACCAACTCCGCTTCTTGCTGCTACTCGAGCCCACCGCTCCGCTCCACCAGCCGACACCGTCATGTCTGCCGCCGCCGCCGCCCCCACCGTCGTGAAATCGGCTCCGGAGCTCGTCGCGCCAGCGGGGCCAACCCCCGGCGGCACCCTCCCACTGTCCTCCATCGACAAGACCGCGGCGGTCCGCGTGTCGGTGGATTTCATCCAGGTTTTCCCCCCGGCCGCAGGAGCCGGCGGGGACCAAGACGCCGCCGTGGCCGCCATGCGCGACGGCTTCGCGAAGGCGCTGGTGCCGTACTACCAGGTGGCCGGCCGCATCGCGGACGCGAGCCCCGGGGAGCCCGTCGTGGACTGCACCGGGCAAGGCGTCTGGTTCGTGGAGGCCGCTGCGAGCTGCGCGCTCGCCGACGTGAACTACCTCGAGCGCCCTCTGCTCATCCCCAAGGAGGAGCTCCTCCCGCGCCCTCCCCCCGAGGAGAAGCTCGAGGACCTCGTCCTCATGGCTCAGGTTCGATCGATCGCCTCCAGATTCCCCTGTCTTATCCCAGTATCCGACAACTAGGAAGATTAGCCGGATCCGGGGAGAGATGGGATCGTCTTCGGGTGCTGAGAATTTGTGCTCTACAGGTGACCAAGTTCACCTGCGGCGGGTTCGCGGTCGGGATCTGCTTCAGCCACCTGGTGTTCGACGGGCAGGGCGCGGCGCAGTTCCTCAAGGCGGCTGGCGAGATGGCGCGGGGGCTGCCGGCGCCGTCGATCGCGCCGGTCTGGGACCGCGACGCGATCCCGGACCCGCCTAAGCTGCCGCGCGGCCCCCCGCCGTCGTTTACGGCGTTCAGCTTCGTGACCCAGGTGGTCGAGATCTCGCCGGAGAGCATCGCGCGCATCAAGGACGAGTTCAAGGACGCGACGGGGCAGACCTGCTCCACCTTCGACGCTGTCACGGCGGTGGTGTTCAAGTGCCGCGCGCTGGCAATGGCGCTCCCAGACGACGCCGAGGTCCGGCTCGGCTTCGCCGCCAGCACGCGGCACCTCCTCCACGGCGTGCTGCCGTCGGTGGACGGCTACTACGGCAACTGCGTGTACCCCGTGGGCATCACCCGGACCAGCAAGGCGATCCGTGAGGCGTCGCTTCCGGAGGTGGTCGGCGTCATGCGGGAGGCCAAGGAGGCGCTCACGACGCGCTTCACGGACTGGATGCGCGGCGGCGCCAAGGACGACCACTACAACGTGCCGCTGGACTACGGCACGGTGACGGTGTCGGACTGGAGCCGCGTCGGGTTCAACGAGGTGGACTACGGCTTCGGCGAACCGGGGTACGTCTTCACGCTCAATGACGACGTCAACATCGTCGCGTCGGTGATCTTCCTCAAACCGCCCGCGCCTAAGCGCGGCATCCGGCTCATGCTCCGCTGCGTTGAGGAACCTCACGCTGCGGCGTTCGCCGACGAGCTCGCCAAGTTCGCGTAGATCATGGTTGTTATTGGGCTTTAGCTATGGCCATGTGTGTGGTATCTCATCTTTTATAAAAGATTTATACTTCACTAGTGTCAGACGTTCACTGTCAACGACATTGTTGGATGCAAACGGCGGTACTTGCATTGCATCGTGCCGGCGAACTTGCTTGCTAATAGTATCTCCGGCGGATTACCAATGTCTTGATATGGTGGATAGAGTGTAGAAATACGTGCTCTAGCTTATAAGAGCCTTGGGTCAATCAATTAATCCATCGCTGTTAAGCAAGTGTAAATGGTACGAGTAGTTTCCAACCGATCGACCAAAGGGCTTCATTATCCGAGAGAAATATATCGTATCCGAATATAGAGATAGTATACTTCGAATACTCAGATTTGGAAATATATGATGTTGACCAAATAATCGGAGGGCTTCATTATGCAAAATAAATGTTTTGAATCCAGAGATTTAGTATTCGTACCTTATCGGTATCCAGATACTCAAATTTGATATATATATATATATACAATGTTGATATCCAGTCATATCTTAGCCGAAATATCGGTAACAGATAATTATCCCGTATTCATATTCGTAGGTAACCGTATTCGATCCGTTTACACCTCTACCGTACCTAATATACATCCCAACTCAACCAATTGAACTAGACTCACTTACAAAACATTTGAATTTGTTCCTCGTATATACTCGCATGGCTAGAGTAATTTAGGTGTTGGTGAAATGGTGATCATTTTTTATAGGTGAAATTTATTTATCAAATTCCTTAGCAGCGTAATAATCATTTGTGTCAGGATGACTTGTAGGAGTATGACACTCCCACGGGATGTCTTTGTGGTCTTTTACGACTCCACGTAACGTTTTCGAGTTGTATGCACGCCAAAGCAACGTCCAAACTCCAACCAGGGGGCAAACTAGAAAAAAAAAGGTAAAAACAAAGTGCAGTGCCGCTCGCCGTGCCGGCGGAGGGAAGACGGAAGACGAGAGGTATGGCGGGTGCCGGTGCGGTGGGCTTCCCACGGGAGCTGATGGTTCAGCGCATCCAGAGCTTAGTGGAGGAGGGGTTCTGGGACGCGCTCCGCCGCCTCAAGCTCGACGTCCTCGGCACCGACGACTCCCCCATCCCAATCACCGGTCCGCGCGCCCACAACCCCTCTCTTCGCTGTTTGTTTGTAGAATTCGCGATTTAGGGCAGGGAACGAACGCTGATCCCTTGCATTTCCGCGCCCCGCTTCCCGACTTCCGTAGAGCCCAACCCGCCTTAAGTTGCTTGCCGGTCACGATCCAAGTTTGTTTGGTTGTTGAGTGGGTTCGCCGGAGTGTGGCTGCTAATTACTCTTTGCGCTCTGCTGTGTCCACTCTTAACACGCAAATTTTGACTCCGAGGCTGAACTGTTGCGTTTTATCGGAAGAAATTCCCAATAGAGAATTTCAGTTTTGTGTTTTTCCTTAATTTTATTGACAGTGAGCTAGACTAGAGATCTCTGGATGAGCTAGACAGTTTCTTTTGAAATATATCAGGTTATTATACTCCACGCCAGCGTCGCCCGATGGCAAGCTTCTTCAACCTACGGTCAGGATCATTGGTGCCGCCATCTCACAATTCTGTTGGCGACAGAAACAATTGCCCAGTCCCAGGGACCCTCATAAACACTAATAACATGAGGGGATTTCAAAACCTAGATAGAGTACAGCTTCTGAAAGCAGAAGCAAAGAAGGTATGGTTGACCTGGAATTTGCTGTTGTTTACGCATTTCTTTTACTTGTCTGGTTCTAATTTGTATGTGGGGCCAGATCTTGCAAGACATTGTGTCTGGTAAAGTGGAAGAGGATCCTTCTATTCTACTTAGGTTCCTTGTGGCATCATTTGCCGATTTGAAGAATTGGAAGGTCTATTACAATGTTGCATTCCCCTCATTGGTTTTCAACTCAAGAATGACCCTGCTCAGCCTGCAACCTGCCTCAAAAGTGCTCACTAAAGAAGAGGTCATGTTCATGTGCACGTAGTATTCAACGACACTAGTTTCCTTGTTTAATGCTCTCAGTTGGTTCTGAAATCTGTTGATTTGTTCCTGCAGGCAGCATCCATGTATACATCATTGCAAAAGTGGCGCGCTTCTAGTGAAACAACAGGTTTGAGAACTATGCTTAACAGCAAATGCATATGCTTGACACCATATTATTAATTTGTTATGTTGATCTGATTTTCTAATTTATTGTTGCATTGTATTAACATCTCTGCAGTTATTCCATTCTTTCTGGTTAGTATATCCTCAGATTCCTCTGCCTCTATAAGACAACTTAAGGACTGGAAAGCTTGCCAGGGGAACTATCAAAAGGTATGTTCGTGCCATCCATTTGATCATCTATACTAGCTGAAGTTTGATAATTCCTTTAGAAGAATATCTGTTTTTTTACCCTTCTTCATGTATATCTTTGTGTGAAGTAAATTCATTGCTTTGCTGTTGCAGCTACTATTTGGATTTTATGATCATGGGTGTCGCTCAGATTGCCCTGGTTGGGTTATTAGAAACTATGTTGCCTTTCTGAGCATCCGATGGAAGATTGAGAAAGTCCAGTTTTTCTGCTACCGTGAATATAAAGGGAACCCTGATCTGGAACAGTCCCTCATTGGTGAAGCGTCATTTCCATCACCTTGTGGTATAAATATGGTGGATTTAAATGTCATTCTGCACTTTCATCTATGATTTGTCCATTTGTAACACTGGTTGTTACTACAGGTTGGGATGACCCTGATTTTCTACCTGATGCTATTGGATGGGAAGGAATAAACCCAGGGAAGGGAACAAAAGAAATGAAACCAAAAGAAATAGATCTTCAATCAATGAATCCAGCAAGGTGGTTTTATTGTATATTTTGCCTTCGAGTTTCGATATAATCAACAGTGCATAAAAAACTATCTTGATTGTTTATTTCATGCACAGTCAGGATGAAGAAAAACAATTGATGCACTTAAAGCTTATGGGGTGGCGCCACTTTCCTGTGAATATAGACAAGTTATCTCATGTTCGAGTTCTTCTTTTGGGTGCTGGAACTCTTGGATGTGAAGTTGCTCGCCTTCTTATGGTTAGTGCTTTGAGCTGGTACTAGATTCCTCACAACGACAACAACAACAACAACAAAGCCTTTAAGTCCCAAACAAGTTGGGGTAGGCTAGAGTTGAAACCCAACAGAAACAATCAAGGTTCAGGCACGTGAATAGCTATCTTCCAAGCACTCCTATCTAAGGCTAAGTCTTTGGGTATATTCCATCCTTTCAAGTCTCCTTTTATTGCCTCTACCCAAGTCAACTTCGGTATTCCTCTGCCTCTCTTCACGTTACTATCCTGACTTAGGATTCCACTACGCACCGGTGCATCTGGAGGTCCCCGTTGCACATGTCCAAACCATCTCAATCGGTGTTGGACAAGCTTTTCTTCAATTGGCGCTACCCCTAATCTCTCACGTATATCATCGTTCCGAACTCGATCCCTTCTTGTATGACCGCAAATCCAACGCAACATACGCATTTCCGCGACACTTAGCTGTTGAATATGTCGTCTTTTCGTAGGCCAACATTCTGCACCATACAACATAGCAGGTCTAATCGCCGTTCTATAAAACTTGCCTTTTAGCTTCTGTGGTACCCTTTTGTCACATAGGACACCAGACGCTTGCCGCCACTTCATCCACCCTGCTTTAATTCTATGGCTAACATCTTCATCAATATCCCCGTCCCTCTGTAGCATTGATCCTAAATATCGAAAGGTATCCTTCCTAGGCACTACTTGACCTTCCAAACTAACATCTTCCTCCTCCCGAGTAGTAGTGCCGAAGTCACATCTCATATACTCAGTTTTAGTTCTACTAAGTCTAAAACCTTTGGACTCCAAAGTCTCCCGCCATAACTCCAGTTTCTGATTCACTCATGTCCGGCTTTCATCAACTAGCACTACATCGTCCGCGAAAAGCATACACCAAGGGATGTCCCCTTGTATGTCCCTTGTGACCTCATCCATCACTAAAGCAAACAAATAAGGGCTCAAAGCTGACCCTTGATGTAGTCCTATCCTAATCGGGAAGTCATCCGTGTCTCCATCACTTGTTCGAACTCTAGTCACAACATTGCTGTACATGTCCTTAATGAGCCCGACGTACTTCGTTGGGACTTTATGTTTGTCCAAAGCCCACCACATAACATTCCTTGGTATTTTATCATAAGCCTTCTCCAAGTCAATAAAAACCATGTGTAGGTCCTTCTTCTTCTCCCTATACCACTCCATAACTTGTCTTATTAAGAAAATGGCTTCCATGGTTGACCTTGCGGGCATGAAACCAAATTGGTTCATAGAGACCCGCGTTATTGATGGTGGTACTAGATTCCTATTCGTAATAAATCCAACAGATTATATGTCTTTATATCCTGCTTCTAATTTATAGTGGCAACTATTTCTTTTTTTTTCAGACCTGGGGTGTACGGAAACTAACGGTTGTTGATAGTAATAGTGTCGCGATGTCTGACCTTGTCAAGCAATCACTCTACATAGATAAGGACTGTGGAGTTCCAAGAGTAACTGCAATAGTTCCACATCTAAAAGAAAGATGTCCTGCAGTGGTGAGGACAGTCTTTTCCGTGAAACATATGCTTTCAAATTTCTACTGTGGATAAACGATGGTGATTGCTGTCATGCAGGATGTTGAAGGCATCCAAATGGAAATACCGGTGCCTGGGCATCCTGTTTCTTCCAGCAAAATGGCAAGTGTGCTTGATGACTGCAAGCATCTGCAAACATTAGTGGCTGCCAATGATGCAGTCTTCTTGTTAACTGACAAATGGGAGAGCAGGTGGCTTCCAACTCTTCTCTGTGCAAGTGAAAACAAGGTAAACCTTGAACACAGTATCCATTGGCTAAGGACCTTTTCAGCTGTTCTTGTACAACAATGTCTAAGTACTTAGCCTATGGCTGGAGGAGGGAATCCAGATAGATTAACCACACATGTCTTAGTTACAAAAATTACTCTTAACCTCTACTTTTTCATTGTGTATAGTGTGCTATTTACTAATGATATGTTATACTTCCACTGCAGATTGCTATTAGTGCAGTATTAGGATGTGACAGTTACCTTGTCATGCGGCATGGTGCTGGGCCAGGAACAAGTGGGGGTGCCGATGAAGTGATTACTCAGATAGAAAATTTGTCCACAGAAGATGCTCTTGGTCATCAAAGATTGGGCTGTTGTTTCTGCAATGATGCCGCTTCCCTTATTAACGTACATGTTCTCCTGTTGTTTCTGTTTTATACTTTATTATTGGCCTTTCATGTTCAGTTTTATTCTTTTGCAGCCAATTCCTTATGGAACACTACCTGGACTTACCTCAGTTGCATCTGGCAAAGCAGTGGAGCTCTTTGCTAGGATGTTACATCATCCTGACGAGTAAGATGCCTCAAAGATTATTGCTGAAATGCTGAGTCCAACTTACCCCCTCCGTCCAAAAGAACACAATTATAGGATCTGTGCCAGTCGAACTAGCTCAAGTTTGACCAAATTTATATTAAATAGTATTAGCATTTACGTCTCCAAATAAATTTATTATGAAAATATACTCTATAACTAATTTAATGATACTTATTTTGTATCATGAATGTTGATACTTTTTTATATAAATTTATCAAAGTTCAAACTGTTTGACTTCTCGAAAAGCGAGAATTGCATTCTTTTGTGGATGGAGGGAGTATGTTTGTGTAGCATTGATAGTGAATATTAGTTTTTTACAGACCTAAGTGAGCTAAGTAGTAGGGAAGTTGAAAAAAATATTCAGTCCACCATGTGGTGCCATAAGTATCATACCCTTTTGCAGGATACATGCCCCAGGCGATACTGCTGGTATGGAAACAGAACATCGGCTTGGTCTATTGCCGCATCAGCTACGAGGATCACTCCCGAAGTGTGTTTTATCTATGGAACTGAGCAATTCCTCAGTCAATTGTACTGCATGTTCTGTTGCTGTAAGTAAATTCTACCGCATGACATTACATTCACAATTTTATGGCTTCTAATGTTACTCCGTGCTAAACATTCCAGGTATTGTCAGAATATAGAAGAAGAGGATTGGATTTTGTCATGCAGGCCATCAGCTATCCAACATATCTGAAAGATTTTACAGGCATTTCTGATTTGAAAAGGCCAGATACTTGTCCTAAAATACCAGCCAGCATCTCTGTAAATTCAGACAAGATTTCTGATGTCCGATGTCTACTATTGGGTGCTGGAACTCTTGGATGTGATGTTGCTCGCATTCTTATGGTCAGTGACTCACTATTGCGAATGATGTTACTTTTATGTCAAATACAACATCTACTCATACACTCTGGTGGAAACCAACTTTGCAGGACTGTGGTGTACGGAAGCTAACAGTAGTTGATAGTGGTCGTGTAGTTGTGTCAAATTTAGCGAGACAATCACTCTATACTTCTGATGACCGTGGTGCTCCAAAAGCAACTGCAATACTTAGGCATCTAGTGGAGAGATGTCCTTCAGTGGTGAGTCTTCACTTTGTTGCCCTTAAAACTATATTACTTCCTTTTTCCTTTTACTGTTTTCTCATCTTAATGAATTTGTGCCATGCGCTCATGTAGGATGCACAAGGCATTAGAATGGAAATACCTATGCCTGGGCATCCTGTGTCTCCTGGTGAAGCAGCTGGTGTGCTCCAAGATTGTGAGCGCCTTAAGGAATTAGTGGCTTCCCACGATGCTGCCTTCTTGTTGACTGACACAAGAGAAAGTAGGTGGCTTCCAACTCTCCTCTGCACTAATGAAAACAAGGTGAACCCTCTAGGCATCCTTGAATAATGTAGACCTTGGAATGTGTTATATGCTAATGCCCCTCTGCACTGCAGATTGCTATTACTGCAGCATTAGGGTATGATAGTTACCTTGTTATGCGACATGGGGCTGGTCCTGGCATAAGCTGTGAAGCTTCCAGTGTGGCCACTGCCACAGATAAGCTATCCACAGAGGATGCCCTTGGGCGTCAAAGGCTGGGGTGTTATTTCTGCAATGACGTCATTGCTCCTGTTGATGTAATGTTCCATGTTTTGGAAATCGTACTTGTCTTACTTTCAATATGTTACCTACTACAATCATGGCATTATGTTTAATGCAGTCAGTTTCCAATCGGACACTGGATCAACAATGTACAGTGACACGACCTGGGTTGGCCTCTATTGCATCTGGACGCGCCGCAGACCTTTTCACAAGAATGTTACATCATCCAGATGGGTAAGCAACTGGGCACCTGCTGGAAGCTGGAACGATACCATGACTTCCTGTGTTATCATCTCCAAGGAAGATGCTAACTGCATCCAGTGAACAAAAAGCAAGGAAGTCTGATAAATTCTTCTACCTGTTGCAGGATACATGCTCTAGGAGAGATTGCTGGTACAAGCAGTGGTCATGACCATGGCCTATTACCTCACCAGATGCGTGGATCACTATCGCAGTACAACTTATTAACCCTGTTGGGCTATTCCTCGAGTAATTGCACGGCATGTTCCAATGCGGTATATATACTTTCTACTCTTGCACAACATGCATGTTAGCGCTTTCCATGGGTATGAGTTTTAGAGTATCTACATGAGTTAATACTCCCTCCGTTCCAAACTATAAGTCGCTTTGACTTTTTTGGTACATCAATTTTGCTATGCATCTAGACATTATATATGTCTAGATACATAGCAAATTCTATGTACCAAAAAAGTCAAAGCAACTTTTAATTTGGAACGGAGGGAGTATGAGTTAGTAGTGGATACGTGTCTTGTACGTTTAGAGTCTCTGCATGTCTGTTGCATGTACAGTACAAGTTAGCTTGTTAGCCTATGCTATGCTAGTCAGAAGGGTGTGCGTTTGGGCATGTTATGAGGCCTGGCTTGATCAGGGCACATGGGTGAACTGTGTCATTGCGGCTTACGCTGATGCAGAGCGTGCTTGCGCGAGATCAGGGCAATTGATACATGCTCCCTTGCGCATGTAAGCAGTAAGCTGGACTATGAGCCAAGTACTCGGCATGGTCATTGCTTTAACTGAGAATACAGAGAAGACAAAAGGCGTGCGTCGCCACAAATACCTCTGCTCTCGTGTCTGTTGGCGTAGCTTCTGTTTTAGTTCTGAGAGTGCTCGAGTTTGTTGTCATGTGAGTTTCATCCTTTTCCAGTTCCAACAATGCAAACGATACTAAAGTTTGCTGACAGCTATGCTACGGATCTCTTATTTGATTACATGCAAAACATCACAGGTATTGTCTGAATATCGGAGGAGTGGAATGGATTTTGTGATGCAAGTGATCAATGAACCAACTTATTTGGAAGACCTAACTGGCCTCACGGACTTGATGAAATCCACATCTTACTCACAGGTCGAGTGGGTGGATGAAACTGATGAAGACGATTTCTTCGAGGTCTGATATATTACAATGGTTTTGACTACTGTAAATATCATTTCCTACTACAATTTGATACAAGAGATGGCGAAATGACATTGTGGAATGACTCAGTCTCAACAATAAGCCATGTTGCTAGCTTTTATATACTTGTAACGCACAAAAACAAGTCTAGCCGAATACTGCTTATTTTCTGCATGGCTCGATGTCTAGTTCAGTTGGTTCGATGTTTGTTTCCTTGGCTCGGTGTTGGTTTCTGAGAGTTATAGATGTATTGATAACTGAATGTGTAACGTTCGCCTTGCTTACATAACTACATAAGACTAGAGGTAGCTCCTCTTGCTTTCTCTTCCTCCTCCCTCCTTGTCTGCGGAGACATGTGGCATCCTCTTGCTTTCTCCCTTCCTCGTCTACGGAGACATGGGCGGTAGCCCCTCCCTTTCTCTCTTCCTCCTGCTGCCCCCGGCACCGTCTTCGTTGATCTCCAAGAATAGCTGAGACAATGTTGATATGCGATTTTTTATAACTCCATGGCCCGAATACAAAAACTGAGATGCTACGTCAAATGAAAAGGTACAGCGTTTGTCCATGTATTTGTGAAAAGGTACAGCGTTTGTCCATGTATTTTGTATATAGGTTATGAGATGGAAGCTCTCTATACAGAAACACAGGGTGCCGGCAGAAGTCACAACTGATTGAAAGAAGATAAACCAAAAATGAAAATGTGGTCTCAGTAACATTCTGTATGTACAAGATACATGATATCACCCAGCAGCCTGGAAGTCCCCGAAGTCATCATCCAAGGTTTTTTGCTCCATCTTCTCTGCAGCAGCTGGCAGCTCCGGAGCAGGTTCACTTTTGGAAGGGAGAGCGCTGGTTCTGCTGATGGGTTCAGCAGCTGGTTGCCCTTGGGGAGGAAATTCTGCTTTGAAAGGCGAAGCAGCGACTCCAGAATCCGTTGGAGAGACAGGCGAAGGTGGCGGTGGTGGGAGTTTAAGGGAGACGGGGGCCTCCTTGGTGTTTGTCTTTTCGTTCACTGAGAGCTTGTTTAGGCCTTGCTCAAAAAATGCTGATTTTGTCTTGGTGCCAGTTTCTTTCTGCAAAGAATAAAAGCAAAGCCAAACACCCAGGAAACATTACACAAAGATAAATGTATTTATAGAAATTGAATGAAAAAGCGATGCACATACGTGTTACAAAAAATTATGAACAAACGTTTTATTTACACAAAATTTGGCACCACTGCAAATACCCTTCAATGTAGTACAGGAGCGCTCAATTTTTTTCAGGTTCCTATGAAAGAGTAGCTCAAAGCCTCAATTAAATATATCTACAGATATGCAAGGATGTGCTGCTCAAATGCCATAACAGAAATCTAGATGGGAACTATGCGTAAACAGAACTGAGATTCAGTTTAGAAGTGGCTGTACATTTACATGAATATATTCTAGATAAACACGGCATAGATCGACCATGTTTTTTTTATGCTCTCATAGATTAGCAAGGATCCAATGATCCAACAGTTTATTGCTATCTATCCAATGAACATATCCACCTAATGCGGTACCACATGCCATTGCTTGAGTAACCTAGGGTACTATGGAGAAAAAAAAATCCAATATTCTAGTTTTGCACACCTTAGAAGACAATCTATCATCAACGGGCTCTCTGATTTCATTTTCTTCCAGAAAACTTTTAGATGAAAACTTACATTTTTAAGCTGAAGAACCAATGTCTCTCCTTCTTTGAGGCTGTAATCCACTGATGATTGCTTCTCATAATGCTGAACCATCTCTTCAGCAGCCTTCTTCTTGTTTAAATATCTTTGACAATGTAAGAGAAGAACAAATCATAGAGGCAAAATAGTGCATCATATAAAGATACTGGAAGCATGATCACAAAATGATGATCGCAGGAAATGAATTGGATTCCTTGCGGAAAACATAAAAATATTTCATAGAACTCACATTAAAACACACTTGCCAAATAAGCTAAGATCTGAATGCATGGGTAGAGGATCTAATAATCAGATATTAAAAGGTCCCAGACAGCAATCCATCATGCACATTGCTAATCGATAATCAATAGTCAATGGCCATATCAAATAGAATTCCACATATAGAACTCCTAGTCATTGAGGAATCGCACAGGAAAAGAAAATCACGTGATTTTGCAAATTATGAGATTCATAACATGTTTGAATGAACAGAAGGATACTTCATATGATCATGTAGAGCAGCTTGGAAGTCATATGCTTCAGGTCTTTCCCGGAAGCCTAAACCTATGAAAGCATGACGCTGACGCCCATCTGAAGTTGACGATAAGATTTGTTATGATAATATATTACCCAACATGAGACTGAAGTGGCCACACCAATTCAACATTAAGTACCAAGTGCTATGAATCCTCAAGACCTCAACTCAACACTAACCACTAAGTAGAACATTAAGGCACAAGGAATATCATAGAGCCCACGAAAGAGACAAGGAAGCTGAGCCTAGCTCAGCTGGTTAAGGGTGTGGATGCACACCCACAAAACCTAGGTTCAAGTCCTCGTTAGGTGAATTTGAGTGCTTATTTTCTTCTTAATTAATACTAAGATAATAAAGCCACCTATTCCTTTTAGGATTGGTCAAGTTTTATCAATGAAGTGTCTCCTGAACCAAACACAGTTTTTTAAGCTGAGTATTGCGTTCAGATTTCTTTAGGTAATCCCTAAGGCCTTGTTTGGATGCATGTGTATCTACTTCAATCCACATGTGTTGCAGTGGAATGGAATGGAATTTAGTTTAATTTCACTCCAATCCACTTCAACACATGTGGATTGAGATGAATACATGCGCATCCAAACGAGGCCTAAGTGGGTCATTTATACTATGCCCGTGGTGCATATGCTGTATTGTTAATGTTATTAATGGGCAGTTAGGGCCTGTGAACTAACAAAAATTTCTTCTTCTATATTAATGAAATGGCAGAGCTCTCTGTGTGTTCGAGAAAACAATAGAAAGACAGTCATCACCTATATTCTCTTCAATGCGTAGTACAAAATATCTGCAAGAAAAATATTCAAGCAGCAAGAATCATGTCAGGATCTGCGTATAATCTTCGAGCAGTTTTCTTATGGATAGTGGAAAATACAAATGCACATATTTAATAGTAGGATTGGATTATATTTTGTGGCAGCGCCAGATACAGACCTGCTGCTATCAATTACAGGTTCCACTGGATGTGGTTCACCCTCTCTGAGAAATGCCCTAGCGTAAAGCTCCCCTGAAACACATTCACTGAATCAATAACTCAATACTGTGATGAAGAAAAAGGAAATTGACCAAAAGAACTAAAATGACTATAATACCAGTGTTCATATCTTCCAGTTTAATGATGCATTCTTCTCCCTTGCTGACAACCTTAAGCGCCCCTTCCCATGCCCACTTGTTGACGTTCCACTCATCCGCCCTGGATTTTACCACGAGTTTAATCGATTATTTCCATGGAACAAATTAATCCCAACTTGTACTGAATCAGGAAGGAATGAGCGCAATCATGAAGTGAACCGCTCCAATGGTCTCTGAGCAAATGTGGGGGAGCAACTAAGCATAGGTGAAACGTGACGGCCCTTAGCCAAGTTTGCTTATTATTAAGATCGATCTAGCACATAGCACTGACAGCCACTCCTAACCGTGTCTGCATTCCAGGCATAAAGAATTGCATTCCAGATCCTACTCCTACCAAGTCGACTACAACATCCTTGGTGAGACAAGAAGTGCACCTGTAGGAGGCAGCCGTCATCCTCGGAGGTATCTGCGCATAAACCCAAAACCTAATTAGCACGCTTCGGACGAACTTCGCCGCCCAAACCTGCAGAGGGGTGCTGGCATGGGCAGAGCACATGACACTACACTACAACTATCCGTGAATGAAATAGAAGGAACACGAAGTGTCGGAGGCAGGGCAAGGGGGGCGAACCAGGTAGACGTAGCACTCGGCGACCTGGAACAGCACGAGCTCCAGCGGCTCGGCCTCCGCCGGCGGCAGGTCGGTGCCGCCGCCGGTCGCCATGGCGCCGGCCGCAGAAGCGCCGGGAGCTCAGCGGCGGACCGGTCGTGGAGAGGGGGCGGATCGTGCCGAGCGGTGCAGGGGACCGGGGCGGGATCGGGAAAGGCTCAGGGCCGGATCCGAACGCGGCGTGGCGGAGCAGTGAGTCAGGACGTCGAACCAGAGGGAGACGGAGCAGCGGAGAAGAAAGTCAAGAAACGGTGCGGGGGTAGGATTCTGGTGCCGGATCGGGCTCGCGACGGCAAGCGGTTTGGTTAATCAGATGAGGGGCCCGGGCCGGGCCACATTTGCAGTCGTGGAGACTAATAAAGTACAGTACTATATTCAAGAACATCTCTTGCTTCTTTTGCAGTTCCTTAATTTCAATCCCTAACGGGAAAAAAAACTGCTCCATCTATTTTAAATTATGAGTCATTCTAACTTTTTAAGATACATTATTTATTGAACGTTACTACAGCACGAACGCGCAGTATTTAAGATATCCGGATGCACATTTCATATTACGGCGTGTTTAGTTCGGAGAATTGGGGAACTTGGGCTACTGTAGCACTTTCGTTTTTATTTGGTAATTAGTGTCTAATTATGGATTAATTAGACTTAAAATGTTCGTCTCGTAATTTCCAACCAAACTGTGTAATTAGTTTTTTTTGTCTACATTTAATACTCCATACACGTATCGTAAGATTCGATATAATGAATACTGTAGCATTTTTTTTTTGAGAATTTGGGGTTGGAACTCAACACGAGCGCAAACTACTATCCCCCGCTTTCCATTTTCAGTTGGCGGGCACCACACCCTACTGCGCACTGGAAAAATAATTTCCGCTAGCACCTTTCGAGTTGGGGCCACATCTAGAAAACCGCGCAAGGAAAAAGACGATCGCCTTCACTCCTGACTCCTCAAGCCCCCAGAGAAATTTTTTTCATGCTCTGGAGAGAACGAAAGAGTATAAATGGGGATCGACGTCTGAGTGCTAACTTTACGTGCCTGATGTTCCTGTGACCCCACGTACGGTACGTATCAGTATATGATATGATATGCTCACCGTACGGTGAGATCGGAAGGCAGCGAGGGCTGCGCATGCCATGGCGCTAAAGCGCGCGTCCGAAATCTAGTATTTAGGTTATTTTTAATATAGAACTAGATATAAGGTGCATGTAACAAAGGAATATACTTATAAAAGACAGGACATATTACAATTTGGAATAGAGGGGTGGTATTTAAGGATTTAGCTGCTCCTGGGATTTTCCTATTTCATCTTTAAAATAAAAAAAGATCCTCAACCGCGCATATTACAATTTGGAAGTTTCTCCTCCTCTGATACCTCTCGCGTGAAGCCAACTGTCGTGTCTTTTGTTCTTGAACTTCACAAAGTTATACTCCCCAATTTCCAAAATAGATGATCTTATAGGTCATGGCAAGGGAATTAAGTAAGAGTGATTAAGGATGTGTTTGGTTTTGGACGTGCCTTGCCTTTGCTTCGCTGACATAGGAAACAATAAACTTGCCTACCCAAGCGAATCAAATCGGTCTCTCATTCGAGCAAGGAAAAACTAGCTCACACGGACTTTGAGGCACTGAGGCAAGCCAATCAACACACACATCCTAGTTGTGTATCCTCACTCTACAAGGTGGTATAGTAACAAGTAGAGAAACTAAGCAGCTTGAAAGTGTGATGCACATAAAACAAAGAGAGAGAGATAGACAAAGAGGTAGAGATATATAGAGATGTATTGGAAGAGAAAAATGTGTATTAGAAAAAGAGAAAGGTGCATTGAAAATGAGAAGGTATAGTATTTTGAGCTAAAATTTGAATTCTATAAGGTCATTTATTTTTGGACTTAGGGAGTATAAGTTCGGACCTAGAGTTCTTGGAGCAACTCTGTGCAGCCAACTGCCTATGCTAAATTTGGCCCTTTCTTCATTCTCAAATAACCGTGATGGATGTATTAAATAGCAGTCGGTTTGTGGCATCACAAGGAAGGTCCACATATCGACCTAAGGTTTTGAGTCATTAACCACTTGTAGCTAAAGCCACCGCAATCTTAGTGCTCGTCCATTTTTTTTTAACTCCAACACACCTAATCCATGTTTCTCCAGCCTATTTGCGTTTCCCCAGTTGACGAGGCAGTGGCCACGTTTTCTCCCTTTTTTCCTTTCCAAATGAAGGACCTGTGAATCCTATCAAATTCTTTGTGCGCCCATGCTGATAGAGCCATAGAGGGATAGAGAGAAAATAGTGAAAGTGTAAGTAGGTATGGAGAACCAAACTGGCGTGTCCAAAGTAAGTGTGCCAGTCCTGTTTTAAAAAGGGACCTCGCCACGCAACAATCTCTTATCAATCTTTTCAATTAAAGGCACATGGACTCTTTGAAGCAGCTGCCGCGGGCGTGGGTGCATAAAGATGAGCAATCCGGGCCCAGCACGGCAGGGGCCCGTGCCAGGCACGACACGATTGAGCCTGGCACAGTAGGGCCGTCGTGCCATCGGGTCATGCCACAGTAGTCCACCGTGCCTAGGCGGCCTTCGGACTATTTTTCGGGCCGTGCCAGCCCAAAAGACACGGGCCCAAAACCCCACCGTGTCAGCTCGGAGCCTGCATCACAAAAAAAAAACACCAGATTCAATACATATTTCAATATACAAAACTATAGAAGTCTCAATTCAATACAACTATAGCAGTCTCACATTCACAATTCACAGATCAAATATGAAAGACAAGATGATCAAATTTTGAGTTGTTTGTGCAATGCCGTCTCATTAAAAACTTTTCTAGATAAAACTCACACCTCGTGAAAAAACCTAGAAAGGAAAAAAGAGTACGGCCATCTCTTTTTAAAGTTCAAATGTTCAAAGTTATTATAAACCAGAGTTTAAATGTTCACTCACACTCTCACAAACAATCAGACTCACGGTCATAGACACTCTAAGAGTCTCAGACTCACAGACACTCAAGACTCAACCAGCAGCAACATCTTGATCTCCACTCTCCAGCAGCAGCAACAACACAAGCACTCAACCAGCAGAAGCATTCTGTTCCTCATCAAGCCATAGGTTCTTGAAGTAGTCTTCTAACTCCTGGTCCTCCACAGTATGCTGTGCTCTTTGCTGGCCTAACTCCTAGTCCTTGATGCAAACCAATATCTCCACTATCTCTGAGCTCAATCGTCGTCGCTGCTCCTCAATGATCCTGCCAGTAAGACTAAAGCAAGACTCCAAAGAAGTAGTTGAGACAGGAACTAACATAATATCTTTAGCTATGGTAGAGAGAACTAGATAGGTTAGTTTATGCTCATGCCACCAATTAAGGATACCAAAGTCATCATCATACGCCACAACATTGTCACTGTCAAGGTAAACAGTGAGCTCAGAAAGATTAGGAGTCACAGTAGTAAATAATGAACCAGTGGCAGTTGAAGGACCAGAAGCACCTGATCCTCCAAAATTTTTGCTCCATGCCTGCTTTCTCTTACCTGTCAGTCCAGATGGATGTGTGGTCCTAGCTAGCCTGGCTGCACCAAACTTGGATTTATACTTGTCATACAGATTATGCAGCTCAGTTTTAACCTCAACAAAATATGCATTGTAACTCATATTGTTACACTGAGCAAGCAGTTCAAGAACATTATACAAACCTCTCATCTTAGCCCTAGGGTCCAGAACAAATGCAAATGCATATAACAGTGGTATAGACTTCTAGTACTTGAGAAATTTAGCCTTCATTGGCATACCAACAACACTAAGATTATTGTCATGTTCATAGTCATGCAGATGGCTAGCAATCTCAATTATGTGATGCAGTACCAAAAGACTAGTGGGGTAATAAACACCAGAAAGAACAACAATTGAATCATAGAACGATTCAAGGAACTCCAATACCTTTTCAGCAACAAACCAATGATGTTCATTCAATAGTGGATAGCCACTGTGAGTATTTATGAACACAGAAAACATAGATCTATATGGCATTAGATGCTTTAGCATAAGATATGTTGAGTTCCATCTAACATCCATATCCAAAGCAAAATTTATGAGGCCGCACACCCTTAGCATTGCAGTAGTTTTTGAATTGTGCAATGTGCTGGTTAGATGAATTTAGAAAGTTAATTGCAGTTCTAAAAACTTCTATATAAGGTTTAAGCCTTTTCAAACCAGATTTAACAATCAAATTAATTATATGGCAAGCACAGCGCTCATGCACAACATGATAAATCTTTTTATTAGCATTTACTGGATCAACATCAAAACCCAAGTAACCAGCAAGCATATGTGTCAAAGTAAGCATAGCAGTTGTATTAGAAGATGCATTATCAAGGCTAATAGTGAAAACTTTGTCAAGCAGACCAAAATCTCGAAGCACACTAGCAATACATTCAGCAATGTTAATACCATTATGAGACACTTCAATCAGTTTAAAACCTATCACAGATTTCTTAAGTTCCCAATCAGCAGTAATATAGTGAGCAACAACAGTTATGTAATCTTCCTTAGCATTACCTAACCATATATTAGAAGTCAAACAAACAGAAGACACACCAGGCATAACAATAGTTTTAAGGTGATGCAGTTTTTCATTGTAAAGCTTAGACAAGTCTCTAGCTATGGTAAATCTAGAGACTCTATTATACCTAGGGTTGTGAGCACGCTGAATGTAATCATCCCAGGCATCAGTGTCAGCTATTGCTAAAGGAAGATCAAGTCTAGCAATCAAACGACATAACTCGGCCCTAGCAACATCTAGTTTATATTCCCAATTTCTATAAGATCCATCAGGGTTTAAAGCAAGACTAGTTTGAACCATAGCAGCATGATCTGCCTTCTTCCTGCATGATTTCTGATGTCTAAGCAAATGGCCAATGCCAGCATTTGAATTAGCAGACAACGTAGCCTTACAGAACTTGCAAACTCCAATAACATGCTTCTTACCATCAATGTTTTCTATAACTTCATCGAAGTCTCCCTAGATAGTAGATCGATGCTTACCAGTGCTAGACAATGCTAGAGTCGTTGTCATTAGAGGCCACAGCACCACTAGCCGGCGCTGCCTCCTTTAGGTTGATTGGAGCAGCATTGCTACCGAACAAGAGCGCAGCAGCATCTCCCATGCCGTCGACGTCGTTGGGAGCTGCCCTAACTCGACGAGCTCTTCGTTGATGGTTCTAGGGTAGTGGCCATCTTCGTCGTCCATGGCCACCCCAACCTCGTCTTCTTCCCCTCTCGGCACCGTACCTCAACGACTCGTGCGGCACCAGCACGACGCACCATACATCGTCCGATGACCTGCAAACAATGAATAGAGAGATCTAGGGTTAGGGTTCATGTGAAGATAGAGAGATTAGGGTTAGGGTTCATGTGAAGACATATAAATCTAGGGTTCGTGACGAACCTACACAGCCAGAGCCAGGCACCGGAGAGGCAGAGATGAAGACGCGGCGTCAGGAGCACCACCTCGACGGACGGAAAGTGACGAGATCAACCGGTGGAGGACAACGACCGATTAGAGAGAGGCCAGGACAAAGAAGAGAGTATGAGAGGAGGAAGACGAGAGGAGATCTGCAAGATCCGGTGGTGGAGACGTCACCGAAGACGGGCAGGACGACATCAGTTGCAGGTGGGCGACGACGAGGGCGAGAGAGGCGAGAGCGAGTCAGCGAGAGAGGCGAGAGCGACTTGGCCCAGCGGGTGGGGAATGGGAATTAGGGTTTGGGGAGGGGAGCGGCTACGGCGGCGGGAGGGGGGGGGCTTATATTGCCTCCCCTGGGAGCCGGGCCTAGCCGTTAGAAAAAGGGCCGGGCCGTGCCGCCCGCCGGGCTAGGGTGACGGCCCAAGCACGGCCTGTGCTTCGGGCCATACCTGGCACAGGCCCAGTGAAGGCCGGGCCGGGCCGGGCCAAAAAATGGGCTTTGGGCCGTGCCGCGGGCTGCATGCTCATCTTTACAGGTGCAAGTGGCCACCAAGTTCGGGATACGGCGTAACGAGAGCGGCACACGGACCATGTGTGGACGGCCGGAGTACATTCACGCCTGCTGCGAGGCCAGCCTGCGCCACCTCGGCATCGACTGCATCGACCTCTACTACCAACAAGAATCTAGATTCCAGCATTGACTCCTTGATGGTGAAACGGACAGACGAAGATCTGAAAGAAATCGGGAGCCAGGTACGTGAAGAAGATGTGGCAGGTGGAAGACACTACTCTTTATCTGCAGCACTTGCCTCCTGGAAGCATGCTGATACACCAAAGAAGCAGAGCTAAAAATACTTCAAAGCAACAAAGATGCATGCGATTGGTGTGGCACTCTCCCTGCAGATGTGCTCAGTAACATTGTGGATGTGTCTTTGTGAATACTCTAATGTATGAGAAAGAACAACAAAGTCCCCCAGTCTTATTTGATGTACGGGCAGGAATTTGATTTGGTGTGTACTTATATATGGAGCTAAGACTCAAGTGTACAGTTTGCTCATGATTGTATGTTGTCGTATGAATTGTGTAAACCTACCATAAAGTTACAGTAATGTGTGCGAGCTCAATCAACATCTAGGCAGGAAAATATGCCACCATCTGTAGTACAGTACATGTATTCTGACATTTAATCGGCATTAGGACATGAGAAGGCAAAACAAGGAAAAACCAAAAACAACTTGCTGAAACCGCGCCAAGAAATGTGAAATATGTTGCCGCATCTTATGGATGCAACAGTGTTAGTTTAGGTCCTTTGAACATGGGAATTGTGTAGGAATTTTATAGGAATCAATTCGTCAATTTCATAGGAGTTATAGGAATCAGTTTAATTTCATTGGAAAATGTAAGACTCAGAAAACTTTCAATTTCACAAGAACAACACAGACTCGGGAAACTTTTCTGCATTTCAAAGGGGGCCTCGGAGTTTTAGAAAAGGGAATGCTGAAGCTTCTACATTGCTTCTAGCTTCTAGCTGTGACGGATTAACCATCAGAGTACAGAATCATGTTCCTGATTTCTAGAGAGGATGAAAGGTGGGTTTGTTTTTGCTGGTACAAACTATTCCTTTGTTTTAATCTGCATCAGACTCTTTAGCGCCCATGAGGAAACCATGCTTCCGAACAACGCATGTAACCTACTTTCTCCATCCCAAAAAAAATATAATCCAATAGTTCAAAATTTATCCCAAAAAGAATGCAACCTAGGAGTTCTATTAGGATATGTGGGACCCACTTGTAAAAAAAACCCTTCGCAAGCCACTTCTCTCGTCCAGGGCGCATGGACCACCCAGAAACCTCCAGCCTCACTGTACAGATAGTTAATAAAAAAAGGGAAATATTCTCGTCCACTCGTTTCTTGATGTACGGACATTGTTTAGTCTTTTCGTTTCGTTATATTATTTATTGCTGGCTGGTTTATGTAAGAAAAATACTATTCTAATTTATAATTCACGATTGTATATGAGCAAATGAACAGATTGTTACCGTCAGAGCTTCTTCCATCATGACAAGGTGATGCACCTTTCAAGGGGTATTTTTGTAATTTTATAGTTGGCGTTGGTTTTCGTACCTGGTCCTTACATTCTTTTTCGGACAGGAAGTACCTACCAGTAGGCAAGTACCAGTGCAGAATCAACGAGGGTGGAGCTACTATACAAGCATCTTGCTCCTCTTCCTGCTTTCTGAGACTTACACTACAGTCTGTAGAGCATTTGCAGGGAAATGTAGAAGAAGAGACTGAAACCCGGAGCGCATATGAACATGTATGATAACAGTCTAGCTCAATTCCAAGCAACTATTTTACTATCTAATAATCATCCAAACTTTACAAGATACCGTTGTTGACGGCGAAAGCGCGATAGGCCGGGCCTTGCTGCCAACACGCGAAGCAAATTGGGAGAAACCACGTGGAGCAGATCCCAAGCTCTCCCCAGGCTTAAGGAAACACCAGACCAGATGGTCGTGATCTAGGGCGTGCCAGTCAATTTGACCCTGTAATTGACAAGGAGAAAATATTTGATCAGTAATTTAAGGTGAAACATATTGGTATTGCTCCAGACAGTTCTAAATATGCGGCTAAGTAGCCGATGATATAAGGCTATCGACTAAAGAGTCAATATCCAGCATGTTCATGATGCAAAGCCAATAAAATAAGCATGCCGACATCAGATATTTAAGTATATAGATCTTAATCAACCGATGATCATGAGAACATGTAAAGGTGTAATGAAAGCATCTATATTAATTGAGAATCATACTTGCCTTTAACCAAGATAAGAACAAGTACAAATATATAAATAGCAAGTGTATTATCAATAAGCAGGCTATCAGCTAAAATAGTCTATTCCAGTGAAAATAAGCTCATAACATGCGAGCACTAAAACATTGAACGTGGACAGATCCATAAACCTATCAAATCTAATCTATTATCTCTAACAGTGGGGTTCGACCAGATCGATGGTAGCCATAATAAAGATAACAAATTAAACCTTCAAAGAATATGAGTCGGTTCACACTCAATGGAATCGTGAAAGCATGTTACGATCGTAAAAGCGCAGGTGATCAGCTAAATAGCCGATGCGAACATAACATGTAGCTAGAGGCTATGTTTGACCATAGGCAAGACTTGTTAATTGATAATTTCTGATCTATAATGCTAACAGTGGGGGTCGACCGAATCGATGGCAGCCATAATAGCAGTTCTCGACCAGATTTTATCAACTAGCAAGCTTACTTAGGATCAAACACACCTTGACCACGTGCTATCTTCGATCAAGATTGAAACAAAACGACTAATCTAGCCGAAACCATCGTCAAAATGGGATGTGAACAGGATAAAGCAATAAGACGATAGTTCAAAGAGATATAAAGCCGATCCCTTTCAATCTTAATCGGGTAAGGGGTGATGTTGTTACAAATAGTAAGAATACTAATTATAACAAGATCGATAACTAGCAAATCTATTAAAAACAACATGGAAACCCTACCAATCTTAATAGATTTAACCGATAACTAATTTGTATCAAAATTTATACGAGATTGAGCCAGAGTGTCATTCTCCACCACAACTATAGTTACCTATACTTGATGGAAACGGGCCCCGTTTCAATCAAGTACAGGTAACTATAGTTGTGGTGGAGAATGACACACCGATTCGGCTTCAAATCGAAAGATCGAACCCTGCAATCTTAGAACCACAACTCCTCTAGTTATCAACCGAGACATGTATCCGGTTGACCTCGCCAAGAAGGCTAATCCTTGCCTACGCAACAAAGAATACAAGCAAGAACAAGAAAGAAAGCAACCAAATTGCAGATGAATGATTACTCTCACGAAGTTGGGGTCTCACAAACCGATGAACGGCGAAACTGTTCTTAACAGATTAATCTAAGCAAAACCCAAAACCTAATAACGGCGGCGGCGTATGATTATAAAGGTATTAGGTTCATCGCCTACCCTAGACGCGCCCCCTAATGGGCCCAAACACGATACACGGTCCAACGGACCAAAAGACGGTGTCGCAGCACCCTGGCAGATTCTGGACGCTGACTTGTTTTGACGATTCCTGTTGATTCTGAAGGCCTTTTGACATGGGACCACTTGGATTGGATTCCTTATCAAATTAGCTTTCCAACCATATGTGGATCGTCAAAAAACAGAGTCCGGATGCGTCCTGGGTGACTAGTTTAAGGCAGATTGGTCCTGGAGGCTGAGGCAGACTCGAACTTGAGTTGTTTTGGGCCTCCACCTCAGGGACTCGAACCGAATTAGCCTCGGGCCTCCTTCTTGACTTGGACACCCTTGCTGGCCTCCTACCCCTCCATACCATGTGCCAAACATGGTCATATGCATGGGTGTCATGTCCTCATCACCTACCATGCCCCTTTCATCTTCACTCCTCCAAGCGCTTCTAGCTCTACCGGATCTTCCATGGATCATTGCTCCATCATGAAAACCCTTTGTGGCTAGAAGAAATTTTGTGCTTAGGGTGATTGTGTCACACATTTTAACTCCTTGTCAAGCAAGGGAATCAGCTGTTGTGGCTAGAAAAATTCTTGTGACATCACCTAAGTCTTCTCACCTTCAGTATGAGGCTGTTCTAGTGTTTGCAAGGGTTTTAATGTGTGGAAACCTTCCCCTTGTTTGCTCTGCCTATGCCAAGAAGCTTGTGAAATAAATCAGCACATTCTCCATAGGCCTATTACCTTTTCTCCCTGATGCTACTTCCATCTTTAGCCTATGTGATCTCCGTCCACATTTTTTGGCTTCACGGGGCCAGGACTCCCTTCAATCCAATAAAGCCTTCTCGGGTTGGTTAGTCGACATCAGGTGTAATCTTCTTTGTAACAAACCCTGAGATCTAGGATGTCCATGATTATGGAAAGCAATAATTTTTGAATCTTTATTTACAATTATCACGTCCGTCACATTCTTTATCTCCTCGTGATCCATTTCCTTAATCCTCGGTATGATGATTTGTTTCCATAACCGAATCTGATTGCACATCTCCAAGGAGGTTTACCACCATGTCTCCCTAGGCTATAAATATGGGCCATGGTTGCGACCGAGAAGCCAATCTGCCTTCTCTTAATCGCTTGCGCCTCTTGTGTGGATCGTCTTTCTCATCTTCACATCCAAAAACCATAATCTCTTCCAAAGAGATGGACAACAGCAAGCGGCCTGCCGATGAGATCCCTATCGAGCTTGTACCGCCACACCAGCGTTCTCACCTCCAAGAGTAAGGATGAATATGATCTCATGGTTTTTGAGTGGGTTGGCTTAACTTTTCATATATGTAGGGCCAATTCGAATGGTGGCGTTCCTTCCCATGTGATCATCGGCCCTAGCGGTGTGCACATGATGGCTTCAGTAAACTCCTCCCTAAAACCCTCTGGTTCCTACAACAGGGACGACACTCGCCGTCTTCTTCAGGAGAGAGATGTGGCTTGGACTTTGTATTCTAACATGGTTTGGGATCTTGGACGAATGGACTTTCACCTAAACGCGATGCAAGATGCCCTCACCATCTCAGAGAATAGGGCCAACACTATCCAAGCGAGGTTCACTACTAGAAATCTCTACTTCTATGATGAAAATCTTAATGACGAATCCAAAACCGTCAAAGAAGATCGCTTTTTATGACAAATATTTCCATTTCGTCATAGATCAGTGGTGACGATCATGCAACCCTCCTTTTCAATGACGAAATCAAGCATCATCACAAAAACATCATAGAAGAACATAGGGTTTCATCACAGATCACTCGCGCAACTCAACTATGGTGATCTCCTTTAAAACTATGACGAACAGGGATTCGTCATTGAACTAATTACCTATCTATGATGAACAATATTTGATCTGTAACGAACGGCTTCGTCATAGATCTCCACATGGTACTTTCTCCATCTGACGTGTACCTGTGGGACCTATAGTTACTCATCCATGATGCTTGCAATTGATCATAAAAGTCTTCACTCGATCCTTTCTCCATGTGACATGTACTTTTGGGACCCATCTCCATCTGACGTGTACTTGTGGGACCTGTAGTTACTCATCCATGATGCTTGCAATTCATCATAAAAGTCTTTGCTTGGTCCTTTCTCTATCCGACGTGTACCTACAAGACCCTTCAGCATTCGACCTGTGGGACCCAATGGCTTACGTGTCATGTGTACCTGTGAGACCGTTCTCCATCTCCATCTGATCTGTGAGACCCAATGACTTGCGTGTCACATGTACCTGTGGGACCATCTGACCTATGGGACCTAATGGCTCACATGTCATGTGTATCTGTGGGACCTTTCTCCATCTCCTTCCGACCTATGGGACCCGATGGCTCACTTGTACCTTTTGTGCCGTCGGGGTCTAATAAATTCAAAAAAACTTCAATGCCTAGGAGTTGAACCCAGGACCAGGAGGATGGAATGCATGGTCTTTACCATTGCGCTAGATGCCTGTTTGTATTGGCATATCTTTGGAGTCTTTATAGTATTATATTCTCTCTGTAGATGCCCTATAGGTTGACCTATATTGGATATTTCCCATTCAAGTGGAAACAAATCTATGCCCGTTAGACTAGAGGTGGTGGTGGACTATCCTTGGTGTGCTGTGGTGGCTCTAGTATCCTTTTGGAGGCTAGGCGGCGGGGCTTGCCGGTGGAGCATGGCGGCATTAGCGTCCGTGTCAATTGTGTGCCACGACAAAGGTGACAGATCTAATCCATTGGTATCCTTTCTCGCCTTTTCCTGTTTGCTTCACTATTTTGGTCCTTGCTTGAACATGAGGTATACAAGAAACATTCTAGCATTAGAGATCTGGTTAGGCCAATGATATGATGATGAAAAGAACTAGGAGATGGCACTGGTTGGTTTTATACTGATATCTTGGTTTTCTGCATATGTTCAATTTTGTTACTGTAAATGCCTATGTGCAACTAGGCCTGTTAATTATGAAGCGCTTGCTTGATTATACCTATCTGTCTAGGCAAACAAATAGGCCCATTGCTTCTGCCTTCAAAACTATTGTAATTATCGTCCTCTTAATCTTTATCTGTCTCCTATGGAAGAAGTTCTGAGCTCATGTATTGATTGTAAGTGTGATGGATAGACTTGATTTAGCTAGAATTGTAATGGTTATAGCTCCATTAATTGCTACTCTAGTTTGAGTTATATATATCTATGTGGTGCTACTCTAAATTTGTTTGAGGTCGTACCATAAAAATTGTTAATGGTTGTTAAAGTTGCACTTTGGTATGAGTAGTGGACTTCACTATTGGATCTTTGTTGGATTATTTTTACTCTTTAGTGATCTCATTACTGACAAAATGGAGGAGGCCCCCAACAAGAGGAATGCACTAGCCAGCCTCATGGATGATGTCGTTGTTGAGATCCTCTACCGCCTCCCTGCCCGCTCCTTGTTCTGCTATAAATGTGTCTGTTGCTCCTAGAACCACCTCATCAAAGACTACAACAACCATAAGGTGCTGCCCTAGAATGTGGTAGGCTTCTTCTATGACACCAACCAAGGCTATCGATGCTACACCAGAGTCGCTGATGAACACCCCTCCTTGTCCTTCTTGCCCTTCACCTTGGCCAATGTAGCTGTCTTAGATATCTGCAACGTCCTCATCCTATACTAGTGCCGAGGGGCTAATGGATCATACTGCTATGTCGTCTACAATCCGACAACCAAGGAGTTTAAGGAACTGCCGCCTAACATCCATTCTATTTGTGAGGCTCGATTGGGGTTCGATTCGAAAGCCTCCTCACACTTCCATGTGATTGAATATATATAGGAGTCACCATTTGATTGGTGTAGGGGTGTGGACATCTACTCATCTAAAACTACAGCATGGATCTGTAAGAAATCTAAATAGGGCAGGAATGCTTGTGTGACAATTAAGAGATCAGAAGAAATGAGATCATCAGAAACTATATATCTTAACAGTTGTCTACACATTATGGGGTACTCGGGGTTTTACCCTAAGATACTTACTGTGGATATGGAGGGAGAGACATGGAGGAAAATTCCTTGCCACATCGTTCTAAAGGTTCCATCCATCAAGCTCAGGGTTACTTGTGTGTGTACTATTCATGGTTGCTATATGCCTAAGCTTAACATCTGGATCCTTGAAGACTATGGTACTAATAAATGGACATTGAAGCTTATTATCAGCACTCTAGACGTGTTTGCGGAGACTAACATTGAATTTGGTTACTGGGATGTTGATTAGTACTACTCAACGGTTCACCTAGAATGGAATTTGCTTCTCTTTGTTGGGGTTGGGGACGAAAATGACATCATCACATATAACATGGACAGTAGAAAAGTTCATGTTGTCCCTACACATTACAGTGCATTTTTCAGACATGATGTCCTGCCACAAAACATCTACAGTCCTTACTATCTTCCCTATGTTCCCTTGTTCTCGGATTTGGAGTCATTAGCAGAGGAGTAAATAAAGTTCCATGATGTATCTCTCTATCATGACATGTTTAAATGGATCAATGTTGTTTGATTGTCTATGGACATGTTAATTTCCTTTTGGATGGATGCTATCATTATTTTGTAGCAAGTTTAACTTGTTTGTAATATAAGCTAAGGTCTATGCAGTGTGTCAGATGCGTTCAAACATACAGAGGTTGGAATTTCTTGCGTGTGTAGTAACATTTCAACACCAATGGCTCCTCTTGGTTTCCAAAAAATAAAAAACACTAATGGCTCCTCTGTAGTAGTGATATATTAACTGCCACGATCTCTTCCGCAACTCCACTTGTTTTTCTTCCTTCCCCGAGCCCTCCCATTCCCACTGCAAATCTAAAATCACTAGGAATGTGCAGTTGCCTTCTCCAAATCTAGTGCACTCTTAGCCACCACCATAGTGAAGGGAGAGCCTTCTACGAAGCGTGCATGGGAGGGGGATGATGCCGTGCCCATGGTGAAGGAGGATGACGCTGTGCCCATGGTAAAGGAGGATGACGCCGTGCCCGTGGTGAATCAAGATGAAGCTCCGGTGGATCCCTTTAGAGATAGAGATGATTGGGCCATTGGCATCATGAGTAAGGCTTTCTTGAAGACCAGGCATGTGCTATAGAACACCAGTCTGGGCACCCTCAACTCGCTTCGGGAGGAAAAGGTGAGCTATTACGTCTTCATTTTTCACCAACTCACCGATGTCCTAGAAGAACTGCTAGCCTACCTTAATAAGAATCACACGGACAACGCAGAGTACATCCTCGCCTGCTACTGGAGCTAGATAGATTGTTTCAATAGTAGCATCATGACACAAGGAATCAACACCGCCCACAGCACTAAGAAGCACTAGCGCAACCTAGTTTGTGCCAATGTTTGAGCAGGTGGCCAACCGCATCACCACTGACAAGGACGACGATGACATTGATACCAATGAGGAGGATGAGGATGAGGACAGTGATACCAACGACGTGTAGAGGAGTAAATAAAGCTCCATTTGATGTATCTCATGTTGCATTTGATGTATCTACCTTATGTTGGGAGTACGTAGGGAGTACATGTTGTTACTCTTTCCTTATGTAGTTACTCTTCCTTATGTATCTTCCCTTGCATTTTATGTCGGACGTGTTCAAATGTACAGAGGTTTTGATTTGCAAAGTCTTATTTGCATGTCTATGTTTACTATATTGTTGAACTTTGTATTAATTAGGTGGGTTAAACTCTGTTGAGCATGGTGTAGATTAGGTCCTTTGGTCATTTGGTAGCCAGTTTCTAGCCGCTGTTGGTTGGTTTTGCCTACAGGTTTCTTTCTGGCTCTCTTTCTGATCTGTAGTTATGGCAAAAATGCATAACGAAATTCATCTGATCAAGTCTTGTGTTGATGTAATGCCTAACGGAGGAGCCACATAGCTATTCAAATTTTACAGCACACGCAAGAAAGTCTAAGCATCGTAAATCTGACCGGGCCGAACACATCTCACGTTATACAAGGAAACCTATTTCATACGAATAGATTCATTGAATTCCTAAAGAAACAAATGAAATTTAGAATCTTTGAGGGAAGGGGGACGCTCCTCCCATAAAGACCTTGCACGGTTGCCAGAAGTGAAGTGAATGTACTGGAAAGCTGGACACAAGAAGTGCATCTTAGAAGAAGAGCTTTTGACCACCATAACATGCTTAAGACTTGAAAGCCTGGTGCGGCTGTGAAGAGGGCTGTTGGTATTTATAAGTGCAAATAAAACATGAAGGATTCTGCAAGCGCACAGAATACCATTGTAGCATTTTACTGGGAGTATTCCTGGTATCGTTATTTATATTTTACCGCAGGGAAACAATGGAGTAAAGACTTATTGAATATCAAAGGAGTATCTATCTATCAACATACCAGTATGGCTAGAGCAGGGGTGAAGGTAATGATAGAAATTAAGGATAATGATACTCAGGGGGTAGATCTATAAGATAATGTAAACCAGTCAACTTGAGAGAACAATGGGTGACTTAGATTCCTATGATGTTCCTATTACATGGTCAAAGTATATATACATCCAACTATAGCTAAGACTAACACTACTCTTGTGCACTTTGGGACACTGCTTAGACGGTAGAGTACCCACAATAGATAACTCTTTCGACGCGACTACGGTCCTATAATTTAAGAACCTACTCAATTTGGAGTGGACTACATAGGATAGATGGGGCTATCACCTCCTACTGCTACCACCCAACCAGAGAATAGGGTGTACTCATAGGCAGAGCATCATATAAACACCATGCTTACACAAGGCTCATCTACTTAGCCCAATTGATAAACTATAGCAAGCTAAGCGCTATATGAACCCACACACAAAAGCAATGATAATCTTAACTAAGCAAGATATATATTCAAGGTAAGCATAGTCATGTAAATAGGAATATAATGAATTGATAATAAGTCTTACAAGATGTATAAGTGAAGATACAAATCTTTGCTGAGCCTCCAAGACTAGATCCAGAACTTGAGCATGAGCCCAACTCGACCCTCACTCCTGAGCTACTAACCTACTACATTGGAGAGTCTAGACCTAATCCTCCTAGTGTATCTTGATCTCTGAATGAGAGATATGAATTAGGGTTTCAGGGATGGCCTGAGGGAGGGGGTAGGGGCTAGTATATATAGGCCGAAGCATCCATCATGAGCCCTTAGATCAAACCAACTTAAAGGATGGTGTAGATGCATCCTAGGAGGTGGTGGAGAACTGACATTATAAAGCAGAGGCTGACAGTGGGCCCTAGGGGCTAGGGTAGCCTATCGGTGAGGCCTGACGACCCCACATGATAGCCACCTACCCTCCGCTTCGGTGGTTTACCTTCTAGAGTCTTCTAGAGTCTTCCTACATTGGTTTCGCTGTGGATAAATGTGATTTGCTTTGACGAATAGGCCCTCCTTGATGGTTTTCGGAGTAAATCCTCCTATAAACACAGATTCACCAAAACTTGTGGAATTTATTAGTTTAAATCCCTAGACCTATGTTGGTGATCCTTATTATGCATTTATGTAAGTTATATTGATGATTTATGATGAATGTTAACTACCAACAACAAGCTCCCCCACATTTAACCTTTGCTAGTCCCTGAGCAAAGCCAAACTCAATAATGGATCAGGACTTGCTATAATGCTTTCACTCCTCAAAAGTACATAGGTGTTGAATAAAAAATTCTCCTTCGTATTAGAATAAACTGATCTAACTTTGAAACTTACCCATATTTCCTTCAACCATGGGGCTTCTTAGCCTTCACTTGGGTCTTGAGCAATTGAAAGACAAAATGATCAAGTCAAGCACTATGTCTCAAGGTCTTTGTTCCACCATTGTTTCTGAGTTTTTATAAGTTTTCAAAATAAAACTAAGAGATTCCATTGTATGACACTCTCAAGTCTCTCAATATATGTGGTATTTGTGGATCCTCACCAAGGCAATAAAGATGTTATGTCTTTTCTCTTCCTACCACTAAGGCTTATGTGGAGTTCATAGGTAGGGAGAAAGCTAGAGCATACTTGCAATACATATATTGTAAAGTCAAACCTCAGATCCAAAAAGAGTTAAGTCATACAATTAAATCAAGATATGCATGTGTGTGGATGTATATGGTGGATATATATGGTGGCTAACATAATTCTACTTTGCTCCTTGAAACCATATGTCTCTTTTGAAACTTAGAAATATCTTTGCGAGAGAACATGAGCTATCTTATTCATCTCTCTTTTTTGTCAGGTGGGCATCTGAGTACCCATTATTTTAGATATCTCAGACACTTGTCTATTTTTTTCAACTCTCTATTTTTTATATGAATAACTTTTGCATAGCCCCTGCCTCTTCTTTGTAACAAAACTTTTGAGAGATAGCAACAAGAACTTTGGAGCATTTATTTGGTGGATGGAAAAACCTATCAAGCATATTTTTGGTGTTTGCTCCCAGTGTAGGAGTAAAACATTTTTGGGTGGATCTAGATGGAAAGCATGTTTTTACGCCTACCCCTAGTGTAGGAGTAGTGCATATGTGGGTGGAGTGTACGTGATCTTGATTTTAAGAGCATGACAAACTTCTCATAAGGGTCAACAAAGCTTGACAAAACTCAATGCAAAACAAGCAACATATATGTGGAAGTTTTCCTAGCTTAAATAACATATATGGCTCTAGTAGGAATTCAAGCTTTGTCATACAAGAACTTATCATAGCATTTTTGTGTTTTTCAAAAGATAAATCTCTAGAATTTTAGTGTCATTGGAACAAGATAAACAACAACTCAGACCTTCTCATATTATATCCATCAATTACCTAGACTTAGATCAAGCATATGCTACCCACGAGTTTTAAGTTTAGAGTAAATCCTTATATCAAAACAATCTTATCCAAAACTTGGGAGAATTCAAGGCGGAAAACTAGGTACTTGATAGGAATTACAATAGAGCAACTATTCACCATTTCCATTTTAAGAGATTATCTTTAGAGACCTTTTATTTTATTTAGTTCCTAAAAATAGATTAAAGCAAACTAGACACACTCTCTTTATTTTGTTTTCATTTTTTAGATCACACATTATAACTATATATATATTTTTATAAAAATGACTTTTACTACATTTTTAGTTATTCATCTTTTTTCTAATATATATAAAGCAAACTAAGAATAATAAAAGGAAAGAAATACTTATCTGGATACATGGGGAATGCCTTCTTCCCCAAGCTAGTTGTTGTCGTGGTTGCTCAACGAGATGGCCGGATGTGGAGGTGCTAGAACAGAGCCTTCCAATTTTGATTTTGTTGTTGCTATTGTTGCTGGAAGCTGGCCATCTCCTGTCCCATGCTTACCTGCCATTGTGTATGATTGTGTAACATACCTTTGATGGCAGGTGTCCTCTCATCAATGGTTGTGAGCTTGTTGTCGAATTTAGAACTTCCACTTGTAGAATTTGGGGGGTCGACTCCCCCACACTTTACTCGAAGTGTGTTATGCTCATAAAGTCATGGTAGAGTCAAGTGCATGGGCTCTATTGGTGGGAAAACACCAATAGAACCAAAACTTTATTTACTCTTCTCTAGCCTTAAGCACATTGAATCATGATATAGGTAATCTTATGTGCATTATTTATTCTTATAACATGGGTGATAAGATTAGAAGGATGTAGTATTTTGACTGTGACAAAAAGAGTGAAGTTGCTTAACCTATGGAAACATTGTCAATCTTTATAATGTATCAAACTTTATATGATTATGACTATTATCTTCCAAGGGTAAGATATGCAAAATTTTAGCTCAATTGGTTAAGGCTATGAGATCAAGAAAGTGGTAGTATGAACAAGCTTAAGGAACAAAACATGTTGAGTTAATTAGATTGGATTAAGCAAAATTGTAACTCAAACATGTTTGTTTCTTCATTTATGTGTATACCAAGATTAAGAGGAAAATGACAACCACTTACCTTAAGATGTTACCTTCACTATTGGAGCATGATGACACCATGTGATGAAGGGTAAATGACTTGTGGTGGTCTTCTCTTCCTGCTTGAATGTTCCCTTGCTTGAGCTATTCATGAGCATCTTGTCTCCTATGTCGCACTCCTTCTTTCTTATTCTTTTGTCATGCCATCTTTTTGTCCTTTCTTTTGTGGATCATGGCATTGTGTTATACCTTCTGCTCTACTCATTGTTTCTTCTCTTCAAAGGATTAGTGGACAACACATACCTAAAGGAGTATACAAATGATTCAAAGCAAGGATAGTGTTGTCATAGAGCAAAAGGTCACCTTCTATGCTACAAAAAAGTTGGTTTTAACATTTTAATTTGCATAGAATCTTTATCCCATGTTTTAAATAGTGTACCTTGATTGTTCACCACTACTTCAAATTTTCAACAAGGTTAAGGCAAAGATGTGTAAAATTGTTTTGAAGAAGACCTCAAACCTTGATTTGTTTCTACAAATGATCTCCTAACACTTCCAAAAAATTTGAATATTTTCCTACAAGGGTTAGTCTATATATACAACCAAACTCTATACAAGTATGCTTTGATTCAATAATCATGTTTGAATAATATTCCAAAGCATACTTATAACATAACAAGGAAGCTTGAAAGACTAAAGGGATTCATTAAAGTAGAAACAAGAATATGTATGGTGACCCAAAGGAGCATGATTATTTAAATTTTTACTTGTTAGAGATTTAGCAATTTAAGCTCATCATAAAGGTAGGGATGACCAAGACAAACTAGCAACATGACACGAGATGTTTTGAAGAACTCTATCCCCCATACTTGAATTTTGTAGAATGCATAATCAAGTTTGGATGATAGAATTCTCCTGTGAATGAGATTTTATGTTGCATAATGCTTGGTTGGATATACCTTATGTTTTTCTTCTTTTTATTGAAATGATTAGTGACAAACATACCTGAAGGAGGCTTATCCAATTTACCTATTGGCGAGAGCTCATAGTCCATTGAGCAGGACCTTTCCTTACATTAAGCTTTGTCTTTGCACCATCCGATGAGGATACAGACAATTGCATGCTCTTCTTCCATCAACCTTTCTTGATTTTTGTTGATTCTTGGTTGATGAATTGGGGTTCATTGGAGATGCAACTCAAGTTCCTCCTTGATTGTCTAACGGCGTGGTAGAGAGTTGTTCTTTGTTTGTTAATGATACGCCGACCGTCTTGATGGTCAAAGAAGGAACCTCATTGGTATTTGCATGAAAGCTTCATCTCCGATGACTTAGGGATGTCTTCTTGTGCCCATGGTTGTTTATGATTCCACAAGACACCATCGATAGACCACCACTGATTGATGACATTTTGTTAACACGAGATTGCATGCCATGATGTAGTGGCATCTCATTGTCCTGGTTCTTGAAGTCAATGTGTGAATCAGTGTCTCCAAAGATGATGGGAGCATATGTATTCTGGATAATACAAGGTGGGTTACATCATGCTTCTCATCAGCATCCAAGCTTGAGTCTTGGGAAAGCTTAATGCTAGGTTGTCGTTTGATGTGGCTCTTAGCCTATCGATTTGCTCATCCACTTCCACAGCTATAGTGGTGGTTTGGTAGGTTCATACCAAACCTTGAACAGGCATAGCTTATATTCATTCTTCCTGCAAAATGTTAATGGACACATACCCGAAGGAATATAACAAATTTGAAATATGGGTTGTTATCCATAATTTGTGTGAGTACTTTATCATTTTAACAAATTTTATTTGTCCGCTACATTCTAGCATGGTTCAAGGCAAAAGTAACTTTTAGCAAAAGACAAAGTGAATAAACTTTGATACTCACAGATATTCCATCCAAGAAGGATGAACTATGTCTTCTTTGTGCTAAGTTATTAGAGTTCATCATGTGCCTTGCTTCATCTCTGGGGTGAGTTCATCTTAGGACTTTCCCAAATTAAAATATGAGAGTTTTCTACAGGGGTTAGTCCAACAAAATATCTGCCATCTACTAGAGCATATTCTTGGTCAAGCATTTTCAACCTAAGCACCACACTTAATTTAAAAAACCTTTAGAAGTAAGATCAGCACTCCTAAACTAAGCACCACGCTTAATTTAAAAGATATATGAAGATACCCCAAATCCAAGCATACTATAGCAGACAATAGTAGCATGAAAGCATTTTATAGATTTACTAAAAAGAGATGAAAGAGCATGATCATGGTGAGAGATTTTGTTAATAAAAGATGCAAGTGGCATGAATGTATGCAAGGAACTAAATATGCTGTGGATTTGATATGAGAGAATTTAAACTAAATGAGATAGATGCATGGATTATTTAAAGTAAAAATGTAGTGGAATACAAAAATTAAAAGATAACTATTCATTAAGTTTAAAGTCCATGAGCAAGACTATCTCACCTTTATTGATCATACTATCGGGGACTAAATACTAGGGTACCCAAAGAGAAGGAGCCAATAATAATCAAACATTGATGCTTCTGAATAGACAAGAACACGACTACACCTCTTGCCCAAAGACCGAGGGTTAAACTCCGTCTCATCCGACCCCCAAAGGTTGACTCCGCCTCACCCAACCCTCGACGGCTGGCTCTGCCTTGCCCAACCCCTAGGGGCTGGCTCCACCTTGCTCGACGTTTGAGGGCAGACTCTGCCTCACCCGATCCCCAAGGGCTAGCTCTACCTCACCCGACATTCGGGGGCTGGCTCCACCTCGCTCGATGTTTGGGGGCTAGCTTCGCTTCACCTGACGTCTGAGGGCAGACTCTGCCTCGCCCAGCCCCTAGGGGCTAGCTCCGCCTCGCCTGACGTCTAAGGGGCAGACTCCGCCTCACCCGATGTCTAGGGGATGGCTCTGCTTTGCTCGACGTCTGAGGGGCAGACTCTACCTCGCCCGATGTCTAAGGGCTGGCTTTGCTTCACCCAACATCTGAGGGGTAGACTCCACCTCACTCGATGTCCAAGGGCTAGCTTCGCCTCGCCTAACATCCGAGGGTGGACTCTGCTATGCCCGATGACTACGCGCTGCTCCTTCATAACTACACACGTAGATAAGAAGGGGCACTCATGTCAACCACAATACCGAGGACTATACCCTACACGCCTATAGGAAAGTACCATTAGGATATGACAAGATGGGTGCTTTAAGCCCTTCTAGGTAGGTTAGAAGCCCAAAAAGTGTTGTGGGCGCCGACATTTGTCTTATAGTGTTATGGGCACCGACATTTATCCTCGGGCACGGATCCTAACCAAGGCATACGACAACCACTATGGTCTAGGAGGAGACTCATATCCTCTACAGTGATGGACGTGCAGTCACTGCGCTGTCCGCTCCCCATAGGGTTATGGTTCAACACCCTGGTCCATTGCGCCACTCACCAGGGTGGGATGGGATGTGACCACTTGTTGATCAAGCTAGAGCATGGCATCATCAGTGGATAGACGCCCAACATGGAGCTATCCCTAGCACCATCTGCCGTGTCAGGAGGGCTCGCTTAGAGGAAAAGGAAGACCCAACACCTTCGAAGGACCTTCTTTGCCTCTGGTTTTTCTTATTTCTCCCATCTATAATCCCTGCCTCCCCTTGGTCCATAAAAGGGAAGGCAGGGCACCCCACTAGGGGGGAGATGAATAGAACACACCATGCATCACATAACACACAGCTAAGCAACAACCAAGCTCTTAGTGTCCTTTCAACCTTTCCATTAGAGACTTGGGACCTATCCCTCTCTCACGTGTTTGTAACCCCTACTATGAACCTTTTAGTGCTAATAACATGAGCAACAACCGCAAACTAGATGTAGGGACATTCTACCTAAACCAGTATACACCTTGTGTCTTTTAGCACACCATCCGGGTCCAACACGCAATAATACAAATTTACTCGTTAGTGTTTACTCGAAACACCGATAGTTGGCATGCCAGGTAGGGGACCTTTGTGTGTTCCGACATTAACATCGGGCCACAGATGGCTAGCCACGATATCAGCTAGGTCCTAGGAGCACACGCGCACTTTAGGGACCTAGACTTCATCGTCATGGTGGAGGAGAGTTGGCATTGGCTCATGCCGCCATCCAACCTCTCCCTTCCATTGGCCTTGACTTTAGGAGGCTTGAGCACTAGCTTGGCGTCTTCCTAGGACCCCAGCTGTCTAGGGAAGACCCATGCCGCCTCGCCTTCTCTAACGCCAATGTCATGGCATGACTCGCTGGAGGGGAACCCCTCTCTCTAGAACACCTCATACAGAGCACCCTGATAGTGCTTCCATTTGGTCTCCACAATGCCATGGCGACCGTTAGCACCTTGTGGAACAAAGCATGTTCCCATCTCCCATGAACGATGAATTTGTGGGGATGATCGAATGTGTCACGGAATCTTTCCATGACCTCCTGGCAGAGGAGCCTGAATTGCTCTCTGGCTCTAACTCTAGAAGGGGAAGCCATTGTCCCTCCCATGAATGTTTCATGATGGGTGTCCCTGAAGGACATGTTGAGAGCATTCATGAGGAGGAGGCTACCCTAGTGAACAACCTTGGTGACAAGGTCGAGAGGGATACAATGGCCCCACCTCGCATGCGGGTGGAGTAGCTAAAAGTCTGACACCAGGAGATAGAGGAAGCATGGCTCTAGCTCGAGCAAGAATGCGCAGAGCTCGATCAGGAAATTGAGCACCATAGAGATGGTGGGCGCGCACACACCATGGATCATGATGTGACCGAAGGATCATCGCTGACGATGAAGCCCTTCCTCGCTTTGCCTGTGTGGGCCAGAACATCGCCGCCATGGTGGTCTTGCTCCATGGCCTTCCAGAGGCCGCGACGCCTAAGGATCGTTGGGCCCACCATGATATTCGCATGCTGCTCGAGCGTGCGGCAGTGCAACAGGCCGAAAGCTCATTATCTCGGCAACGCGAGCTCAATGCTAGCCAGTGCACACCCTTGGAGCACCCCATTAGGGACGTGTCGGTCCACTAGGAGCCACAAGGAAGTAGGCAGCGCACCACGGTGCTAGTGCATCAGTGTCTTGGCCACCATCATGACGCACGCAACACCCTAGACACCCATAGATGTGCCTACGACAACCCAAGAGAGGGAGCAAGACGCGGCTATCACCCTCATCATGGTGGATGCTACAACAGTGGCAAGGACCCAAGCCTAAGCCCTGGCTTGCTGGGGCCTCAGGTGATGGAAACAGGGATCTCAATCTTCCATCAGGTACAGGTAACTATCGTTGTGGTAAAGAATGACACACCGATCCAGCTTTAGATCGAAAGATCGAACCCTGCAATCTTAGCACCACAACTCCTCTAGTTATCAACCGAGACATGTATCCAGTTGACCTTGCCAAGAAGGCTAATCCTTGCCTATGCAACGAAGAACACAAGCAAGAACAAGAAAGAAAGCAATGAAATTGCAGATGAATGATTACTTTCATGAAGTTGGGGTCTCACAAACTAATGAACGACAAAACTATTCTTGATAGATTAATCTAAGCAAAACCCAAAACCTAAGGATGGCAGTGGCGTATGATTATAAAGGTCTTAGGTTCATCACCTACCCTAGACGCGCCCCCTAATAGGCCCAAACACGATAGATGGTCCAACGGACCAAAAGACAGTGTCGTAGCACCCTGGTAGATTCTAGATGCTAACTTGTTTTGATGATTCCTATTGATTCTGAAGGCCTTTTGATATGAGACCACTTGGATTGGATTCCTTATCAAATTATCTTTCTAACCATATGTGGATCGTCAAAAAGGAGTCCAGATGCGTCCTGGGTGACCATTTTAAGGTAGACTAGTCCTAGAGGCCAAGGCAGACTCGAACTTGAGTTGCTTTGGGCCTCCACCTCGGGGACTCAAACCAAATTAGCCTCGGGCCTACTTCTTGACTTGGACACCCTTGCTGGCCTCCTACCCCTCCATACCATGTGCCAAACATGGTTATATGCATGGGTGTCATGCCCTCATCATTAGGCCTTTGGCCATCACATCCTCAACACTACTTTCCCACCAAGGTACTGACCACTGACCAATATCCAGAAGTACTCTGGGGAAACAAACCCCAGACTATGGCTTGAAGACTATCTATCGGCTTGCTTACCAAGCTAGTGGTGTGGATAATGATGACTCCATTATCCACAACCTTCCACTGGTCTTGACCGATTCGGCATGAGCGTGGTTGGAACACCTACCGTCCAACGGAATCTAGAGTTGGGCATATCTAAAGGAGATCTTTATGGGGAACTTCTAGAGCACATACAAGTGCCCTAGAAACCCATGGGACCTTAAGAACTACCAACAAAAGGCTAGTGAAACCCTCCATGGGTACATCCGGCGCTTCTCCCGGTAGTGAAACGAGCTTCCTAACATCGCTAACACCGATGTTATAGGAGCTTTCCTGTCTGGGACCACCTATGAGTGTTTGGTTCATAAGCTAGGATGCAAGGGCCCATGAACCACCAAGGAACTCTTGGACATCGCCACCCGCATGCCTCTGGAGAAGAAGCGGTCAGAGCAATCTTTGATCGTCTCGAAGGCAAGGCAAGGTGGGACAAGGACGCCAGCGAAGGTGCCTCCAATCATTCTACCAAATGGAAGAATAAGAAGCAATGGCACGAGGGCTCACTTATGGCCGCCACTGACTGCAAGGGTGGTCGAAAGCCCATGGAGGGCACTCTGAACCATTTTTAAAAATTTCTCGAGGGTCCATGCCCGAACCATGCCTTCCCAGTCAAGCATCTATACAAGGACTATAGCCTCATGAGGTGGTTTTTGTTCGGAGGCTCCAACAAAGGAGAGCATAGGAAGGACCTTGACCCCACCATGGATGACACCGAGGGATAGGATGGTGGCTTTCCAACACCGTACGGTTGCCTCATGATCTTTGGAGGATCAGTGGCCTATGACTCCAAATGTTGTCAGAAGGTCGCACGCCATGAGGTCTATATGACCAAACTGGCCTCACCTGCCTTCCTCAAGCTGTCAGAGTCCACCATAACCTTTGATCAGACTGACCACTCAGAGAGCATACCACATCTGGAGAGATATTCGCTCATGGCTGACCTGATCGTTGGCATGAAGCAGCTCACCAAAATACTGATGGATGGAGGTAGCAGCCTCAACATCATGTATGCCAAGACGCTCGACGAAATGGGCATCGACCGAACACGCGTCCGCCCAACCGGAGCACCGTTCCATGGCATCATGCCCAGACAGTAGGCCATGCCACTAGGGCTGATCGATCTGCCTGTTACCTTCAGGGATCTGTCTAATTATAGGATGGAAACCGTCACCTTCGAGGTGGTCAGGTTTCCCAGAACCTACCACGCCATTCTAGGACGTCCATGCTATGCAATGTTCATGGCCATCTCCAACTATGCCTATCTCAAGCTAAAGATACCAGGCCCTAGCAGGGTCATCACCATCAGCACCTGCTTCCAACATGCCTATGAGTGCGAGGTCGAGTGCTACGATCATGCCCCAACAATCATCGCCTCCAGAGAACTCATCGCCATCAAGAAGGAGGTCACCAAAGAAGCACCCGACCCTAAGAAGTTGACCAGGTCTTTTGAGCCTATAGAGGGCTCTAAAGAGGTCCTCATAGATTTGGAAGCCCCGATGGTAGGGTGGTGCACGTTGGCACCATGCTTTCCTCTAAATAGGAAAATGCACTCGTCGACTTCCTCTATGCCAACAAAGACATCTTTGCATGGAAACCCTTGGACATGCTAGGCATCCCAAGGGAAGTCACCGAGCACACCTTGAAGATCCATTTAGGCTCCAAGCCAGTGAAACATTGCCTGTGTCACTTCAACAAGGGGAAACGCAGGACCATCAGTGAAGAGATCACAAAGCTTTAGGTGGCCGAATTCATCAAGGAAGTGCACCACCCAGAGTGGTTGGCCAATCCCGTTCTTGTATGAAAAAAGAGTGGGAAATGGAGGATGTGTGTTGACTATATGGGTCTCAACAAAGCATGCCCAAAGGATCCCTTTCCTTTGCCATGCATAGACCAGATAGTTGATTCTACCTCGGGGTGCGAAACCCTCTACTTCCTTGATGCGTACTCCAGGTACCATCATATTGCGATGAAAGAGTCCAAATAGCTTGTGACATCGTTCATCACCCCCTTGGGATCATTCTACTACATCACAATGCTATTCAGTCTGAAGAACACTGGGGTTACATACCAGCGTTGTATGCTCAGGTGCTTCGGGGACCTCATTGGGTGGACCATTGAGGCCTACGTTGACGACATCATGGTTAAAACCAAATAAGCCAACCATCTCGTCGTCAATCTTGAGCAGACCTTTACAAAACTTTGAGTGAACGGCATCAAACTCAATCTTGAGAAGTGTGTTTTCAGGGTCCCAAGGGGCATGTTGCTTGGTTTCATCTTCTCTGAGCGTGGCATCGAAGCCAACCTAGAGAAGATCTCAGCCATCACGAGGATGGGCCCGATTTAGAACATAAATGGGATACAATGGGTTATGGGGTGCCTCATCATGCTTAGCTGCTTCATCTCATGCCTCGGTGAATGAGGTCAGCCCCTTTATCGACTCCTGAAGAAGGCTGATCACTTCAAATGGACATCCGAGGCCTAGGAAGCACTTGACATGGTTAAACAGCTCCTGACAAAGGCCCCAATCCTAGTTCCTCCCACCAAGGGAGAACCCCTTCTGCTCTACATCATGGCCACCACACAAGTAGTCAGCATCGCCCTAGTAGTGGAGCGGGAAGAAGAGGGGCATGCCCTCAAAGTACAGTGCCCTATGTACTTCATCAGCGAGGTCCTATCTAACTCAGAGACCTACTACCCCCAAATCTAGAAACTTTTATATGTTGTCCTCATCACTAGGAGGAAGCTACGCCACTACTTCGAGTCACATCTAGTTATGGTCATGATGTCCTTCCCCCTTGGTGGGGGCATCCAAAACCAGGATGCCACGGGGAGAACCACGAAATGGGCACTCGAGCTGATGGGTCAGGGCATTGCGTATGCCTCTCGAACAACCATCAAGTCCTAGGTGTTGGCTAATTTTGTCATGGAATGGACTAAGGTCCAAACGCCATCAGCAGTTGTCGATCAAGAGTACTAGACAATGTACTTCGACGGATCACTTATGAAGAAGGGTGCCAGTGCGGGGCTAGTCTTCATATTGCCCCTTGGGATATGCATGAGGTACATGGTCCATCTCCATTTCCCCTCCAACAACAACGTAGCCGAGTATGAGGCACTCATCAATGGCCTACGTGTTGCCGTCGAATTGGGCATCCGATGCCTCGATGTTCGAGGGGATTCCTAGCTGGTTGTCGACCAAGTAATGAAGGAGTCAAGTTGCCACGACACCAAGATGGCCACATACTATCGAGAAGTCCATCGATTGGAGGACAAGCTCGATGGCCTTGAACTCAATCATATCCCAAGGCGTCTTAATGAGGCAGCTAACATGCTTGCAAAAGCTGCATCCGGTCAAGAGCTGGTACCAATGGGCATCTTCGCTAGCGACCAGCACAAGCCCTCGGTTCACTACGAGGAGTCAAAACAGGGCGATGATGGTTCATCCAATCCTAGCCCGGGGGCTGAACAACCATCGGCCACATCTAGCTCCGTAGTCATAGAGCTTGAAGAGGATCTAGCGATAGAGCCTGACCCTCTGGCTAACTAGAGAACACTCTACCTCGACTACCTCCTCCGTGACACACTACCAACAGATAAGATGGAGGCCTGATGGCTCACACATTGCGCCAATGCCTTTGTTCTTGTGGAGGGTGAACTCTACAAGCGAGGCCACACCAGGATCCTATAGCATTGCATCCCCTTCGAATAGGGGAAGCATTTGCCAAGCAATATCCATGGTGGGGTCTATGGTCACCATGGTGGTCAGAAACATGTTTCGATAGGGCTTCTACTGGCCTAGCACGGTAACCAATGCTGAGCAAATCATACGCACCTACGAAGGGTGCCAGTACTATGCTCAGTAGACTCACCTACTGGCCCAAGCACTTCAGACAATCCCTGTCACCTGGCCATTCATAGTTTGGGGACTCAATCTAGTTGGACCACTAAAAAAGGCACCCGGGGGCTACACCCACTTGCTTGTCACCATTGACAAGTTTACAAAATGGATAGAAGCTCGGCCAATCTCCATGATCAAATCTGAGAAGGCCGTGTTGTTCTTCCTCGACATCGTCCATCGCTTCGGAGTCCCAAACTCCATCATCATGAACAATGACACACAGTTCACTAGGAAGAAGTTCCTTTGATTTTGCGATGAACATCACATCCATGTCGATTGGGCCTCCGTAGCACACCCCCGAATGAACGGGCGGGTGGAACGCGCAAATGTCATGGTCCTACAAGGCCTTAATCCTAGGATCTTCAACCCGGTTGAACAAATTCAGCGCATGCTAGGTCGCTGAACTCCCTTCAGTACTCTAGAGCCTAAGGACAACCCCTAGTCGAGCCACTGGCTATACGCCCTTCTTCATGGTCTACGGTTCTGAGGCCATCCTCCCAACCGACCTCGACTATAGAGCACCACAGATTAGGGCGTACGACGAACAGGGAGCCGAGGCATCCCATGAGGATGCCATGGACCAGCTGGATGAAGCTTGTGATGTCGCCCTCCTCTGCTCAGCCAAGTACCAATAGGCATTACGGCGGTACCACAGTCAATGAGTGTGGGGCCAGGCCTTCAACATCGGGGAATTGGTCCTCTGCCTCATCAAGAGCAATAAGGACCGCCACAAGCTCTCCTCGCCATGGGAGGGACTATACGTCATCATGGAGGTACTCCAGCCAGGCACCTACAAACTAAAAACCATCAACAGTGAGGTCTTCACCAATGCCTAGAACATCGAGCAGCTACGTCGCTTTTACCCCTAATAAATGCACACTTTTTACTTATCAATTTTGTTATCAAAACTCCCTAATCCTTTGTGACATCCGATCCTAGCAAATACCAGGGGTCAGGCCTCACTTGGGGGCTGATATAAGTACATTTATCCTACAAAAATTCTCTATGCCTGCCCTATGTATGTTAAGTCCTAAGAGCTAGGTTCTCAGGAACAAGCTCTGAGTAAAACTAGGTAGACTACAAGAAACCTACGCCCTAGTGGCTACGGTGCCTTTGCTCATCGGCGTGATCAGAGCTAGCTCACCCGCACTCCTAGCCTTTATGACCTCAACTATGGGAAGGGCTAGAATACACTAAAACCTCTTTTACAAAAAGAGGGAAAATAGCTAAAAAAACTATTTGCTATAACAAAGAGCTCATCCATTTTTGCACAAATTCGATGCTTGGCCTATGTACCAAACTAAATTCTTTCATGGATTGTCCTCATCCTCTATTTCCTTAGGGAAATCGTGTCTTAACAGGTAACGTGAATCGATCATATGGCTTGACCACCAATGAGAAATAGATAAGGAGCAAGTGGGGTCATGCTCATATCAGGGGAGGCTCTCCTAACCCACCACACTTACCATCGAGGTAAAACCGGTTCCTAGGTTGATCAGATGGCTCAAGACCATTGCTAAAAGATAAGCATTCTCACTTACTTACTTTATGTATTAATTTCATTACCAAGCTTCCAACCCCAGTGACGGCAGAAGGTTAGGAATTGCTCGGGGGCTGGTGAGGGTGTCTATTCGCTAGACATTCTCTTTGCCTGGCCTCTCCTTACATTTAAAAAAATTGGAGGCACGGTGTGCGGGCACAAACCTTGAGTAGGCCTGGTTAGACCGCTAGGACCCTATGCCCTAGCGGCTACAACATTTTGGTCCACCAACGTGATCAAAGTCCTTGTCTTTGCACTCTAAACCTCAACCTCTACCTTCTCGGGAAGGACTTGGAGGGGCCTACCTATAGAATTTCCATCAAGGAGAGGCTATCAGGTAGCCCAAATCGATCAACTTGGGCCACTACCGAATGATAGATACAGAGGAATGGGAGTCTCATGCAGTTTATGCCAGACGTTGGACCTGAACCTCATATGGAGATATCTAGTAAAGAGCTCCTAGAACCCATCACTCATGCCATCGAGGTAACATTATTGACCCCCATTTTCTCTTAAACTATGATCATTTCGTACATCCAAGCATTGCACGTGTGATTGCCGCATCACAATGCTTCGCGTCGCGTCATGAAATAGTAGTCGTGTCATTCAATATGAATGGCGACCGGTTGAGGTTTGAAGGCCGGCCAGTGAAGGGCTCATGGCCTCCTCGTGTCAAATAGAGCCAGGGGAGAAAAACCAAGATGAGCCCTAGTGGCCTTGCCCGACTCTGTTTAGAAGCGAATAGGGACATCTTGACCCTTCTCGTTTGATTCTAACCTTGAGCAAAACCCATAGAATCTCCAATTGAGGAGAGGCCAATGAGTCACCTGAGCCTATCAAACTGCTCTAGCATCTGCCAAGAGGCGGGTTAAGAAGCAGTGGAATGCCAGCCAACCCTATCAGCGGATGACGGACCCGGATTCCACTTGAACATGCCCATTAGCGAGCTCACTGAGCGTGACACTCGAGCCATCAAGGCAAGTGTTGTTAGCTTAGCCCCTCTGGTTGCGCAAACTGAGGATGGGGTGATGCATGAAACATGGCCAACCCCTTTTGAACCCCATGGGGCTCGGGGGCTCAAGCCACCTAATCTGAGATCGAGAGACCAAGGTGCGAAGGCCACCCATGAAGGGCCCAAGGCCACCTCGCATCAAATAGATCTAGGGGAGAAAACATAGATGAGCCCCAATGGCCTTCACCCATCCCGCCTAGAAGCGGACAAGGTCATCTCAACCTTGTCGTTCGACCAAAACCTCTATCCAAGCCCATGGACTCCCCATTGAGGGGGAATCTATTGGAAGGTGGGTTAAGGAGCAGTGGAATACCCCCGTGGGCTTTGTCGACCCCATTACAAGCAACGGAACCAAATTCCATTTGAACACACCCATCAGCAAGCTCATTAAGTGCATCACCTGAGCCATCAAGGCAAATGATGTTACATCGACCCCTCCTGTTGCAAAAACTATGGATGGGGCGACAGTCATGAAAAATGAGCCGACCCTTGACCAAATCCCTACCACACATGGGGCTCAAGGAAGGTTAGACTTACAAGGAGACCTAACACGCGGTCGTAGAAGATAGCTAAGATCCTAGGGAGAGGGTACATGCAAATATGAGATGTATTCTCCTAAGTTTCACTGTCATTCCCTTGATTCTCAGTGACATCCAACCCTAGTAGTGGCAAAGGTGTCAGACCTCACCCGGGGGCTGATGAAGGTATAAGTATACCTTTTCTAAAATAGTCTCTGCATTAGATCTCTTCTTCATGCTAAGCCTAGTGGCAAGGTTTGTGGAAACATATAATTGGTCATGTCTGGTTGGACTACAAAACACCTATGCCTTGGTGGCTATGGTGTCTTTGCTCACTAGCATGGTCGAAGTTCTCCCCATACACCTTAGGCCCTATGATCTTAACAAATGAAAGGGTCGGAATATGTGAGCCTTCTCTTTTCACATACAAAAAAGGAAGGAAACAAATTCAATCAAACAAAACAAAATAACAAAGTTATGAATTTGTTCTTGTAATACATAAGGATTGACAATTGTCTAGAGTACAATGACACTTATCTAAGATCACCCAACCTAGTTGACTAACTGTCCCCCTCTAAGGGAGAACTATCTCTTCAACTTTGTCCGCTAGGTTCCACATGATAGGAGCCACTGCCTTCTCTATTTCATCTAGCTCGGAGGCTTCATAGCCAGGCATGAAGCCAAGGCTCATTGTCTCCAAGTTGATACTATCGGCATAGTGGGAGCGGGCGATGGTGAAGGCTTGGGTGATCCTGAAGTGGAGAACTTCCTTCTTGAGCTGGCGCACCCGTGCCGTGATATCTATGGCATGGGCTGCAAGCGAGCTGGTTCCATCCGACTGCGCCACCTCTAGGTCATCGAAGACAACCCCGATGGCAACACGTAGGAGGTCGTGCTCATTGCTCTCTGCCTAAAGGATCCTCTGCGCCTCGGCAAGCTCCATGACTAGCCCGGTGGAGATGCTCTTGGCCTCTAGCCTCTAGGTTGTCATGGTTCCAAGCTTGGCCTAGAGGGAGCTGACCCTCTGCTGTGCATTGTCACACTCTTGGATGGCCTGGTCGCGCTCCTCATAGGCCACACCGCACTCTAAGTAGAGTCTCTCCATAGTCTGGCATAGCTCGTCTTGCTCCTTGCACATCCAGGCTATCATCTCGGTGTCCAGGCTCACCCTCTGCTGTAGGGCCATGGACCTCTCCTTGGCTCCTAGCTTGAGGTCCTGCTCCTTCTCCACCTAGGCTTGGAGGTCGAGGACCCACTGGCGGGCCTCATGGTCCCTCTAGAGTAGCTCGTCCTGCTCCTTTCGGACTCTGGCACCCTCCTCCTTGTCCTACCGTGCCCTCACCGACAAATCCTAGAATGCCTTCTTAGCATCCTCTGCATCCTAATGGGCCTCGGCCTCCCGCTATCGGAGCTCGACTGCTTCCTCGGCCAGGGGAGTCTGCTCGGCCACCCTCTATTAGGCAATAGCAAGCTAGGCGCTCACATCCTCGTGCAGCCAGGTCTCTTCATCGAGGTGGTCCCATTTTTCCTTCTACTAGCTAAGGAACCAGGATTTCTCCTAGCTACAAGCGATAAGGGACTAAAAGAAGATCAATGTCAAAACACAAAGATACATGAAGAAAGAAGAAAGCAAGAGGAGAGATTAAGCGAATACACGGCCTATAGGAATGATGACATTGCATAGGACACCCCTGGCCTGGTTTAGAGCCTCAAGCATGGTCGAGATCCCCTCGTTAAGACTCTCTCGCTCTATGCTCTCGGTAGCATCATCGAGCGAGAAGAGTATCGACGTTGGGTCTTGCAGATCCATCCACTAGAGCAGTGGCTCGCCCTGTGTAGGCGAATGGCTGCCCTTGACATTAGGGCCAAGGGTGACTCCCCACCAGTCCTCTCCACAACTGTCACGATGCCTAGGGACCCCTCGGCTGTGCCTCCCTCCAACCGGCCCGTGTCAGGCTCCATCACTTGGGCCGTCAATGGTGCGGATTGCGCTGCTTCCTTAGGCACTGCCATTGCTACGTCTAGCTACTCATGGCTCATCATAGTCATTGCCACCTCCATCTACATCAGAGGGGCCTCGACTGGTGGCATCACACCCACAGCGGCCGGCACCATGAGTGTGAGCGCCAACTCCGTCCACCCTAACGTCAGCAGTGGAATCGCTTCCATCGCCGGTTGCTCTACGACCTCCAAGGGTGTTCCCTCAGCCCCTGCGACTATTTGTCCCACCGAGGTCATGGGCACCACTGCGAGCGGTGCCTAACCAGCCAATGAGGCTATGACACCAGCCCCACTCCTGCCCGAAAGCAAGAGCGATGTTGTGTAGCACCTAGTTTTAAAGACAAAACCAGATACACACTATATGTGAGCCCAGGAAGTCAAATCTCACATATAGCCACAAATAAGGGTAATATCAAGAGACAATACTTATTACATAATGTATTAGTAAAAAGAAAATAACCTCAGAGTATAGATAGTGGAAAGTCGACTCTGATCTTTAGGCAAAGACTCCAAATCCATAGGGATGACTGACTGGTTGACCACAAGCCTAACTCCTCCAAACTAGCAATCTGGTACCCATTCGGGATTTTTATCCAAAGTATAGAAAAGTAAAGCAAGCGTAAGTACATGTCATACTTAACAATTATATCATGGGGTTCATGAGGCTCAAAAGGCCGACACTTGTTTACTGCGATTAGCTTTAATGGGTCATCTTTTTAAGCAATTGAGTGGCAAAGAAGTTATCATTCCCATAAACACATGATCGGGTAAACATAAATAATGTATAGCATAAACAATTAATCATTAGTACCATTATCCATTAGTGATCATCTCTATTCCATAAGGGTCCAAGGCCGCTCGTGTCCATGAGCATGACTGATATATCAGTTTTATACTCTGTAGAGTTTGTACACTTTCACTATGAGTCGTGATTTACCCTTTCGCCCGAGGTGATCAGCCTCTTGACCCACTACCAAGGAAGGTCGGTAGGGTTCACTATGAAGCCTTTCAAAGGTTCGTCTAACAAGTTAGGGCCGTTAGGCGTATGTGGCACTTCTCTAGGAGTGGCACGCATGGGCATCACAACATGGTACACACAACCTAGCAGAAAAGGAAACATACCCTCATGCGCCACAAAGGTAACCACTAACAAGCTATAAAAGGTCCTCATACTGAGCTAAAGCTAGAGCCATATAGCCCTCATAGCTACACTGTAAGTCCTGGATGATCGCTTACAGATAAGTCCTTAGGGAGAGGAATCTAAAGCATTTAGAAAGTAGCTAAATACTCCAGCCCCCTATTTCCATGTTGCTAAAAAGTCATGTTTTAATGTTTATTGCATATACCATTAGTCAACTTACAAGATCATGGTTTTGATTAAGCACTAGCAAAACTACCTAATGCAATATCCCAAAGGTTTCAAGGTACAAGATATCAAATATCTAGGATATCCTTATTGGCATCAAGGTAGACACATGCAATATGAATTAAGTGATTAAATGTAAATAGGTAACAAGGATGGTTCTATGCTATACTTGCCTTACACACCGATCCTTCGGTAAGCTTTAATCTTCAACGTCCTTCTTCTTCTTCTTGGATCACCACGTGTATCTCACCGACTGGACGTAATCGTAGAACACCACACAAACATCCATACACATACATGCATAGCATACATTTGCATTTATATCAGAATAGTACACCAATTATAGAAAAATAAATAAAAGAGATTGAAACATAATTCTACGCATCGCTATGAACACACAGTCGCGAGAGGCACGCTAATCGAAGCTACGGTTGAGAAGTTACAACTACCAAGAGATTTGCTTAATACATGGAAAAGAAAACTATAGGCTTCGTTTATGTTAACTATATGAATTCATATATAAAAGATATTTTATAAATAATATGGATCGAATTAAGTCAATTTTAGATTTAAATTATAAAACTAAAGTAAATCAAATCATATTTTATTTATAAAATCCATTTGCATAATCATTAATCAAGATATGATTTAAACCATGATTTTTATGAAATAGTAATATAGTAAACATCATTACTAATGCGTAGATCTCATCGTTATGAAACAAACACAACTTGAACGGACTATTTCGGAGTTAAAATAAATAAATTATGATTTAAACAAGTTTTACTTTAGTTAAATAATAGATTAAATCTACCCATGAATTATAAATATTTAAAACATGTCTAACAGTTGTATAAACATGTAGAAAACATAAATACAATCCTAACGCAATTCGAACGGGTCAAATCAGACTTAAAATGCAAAAGTTATGCATGAAATAAGGTGTAATGGCATTTTGGTAAATAAACTAAACTCATTCTTGAATTAAAACAATTAAAATATGAAATTACACGGTTATAGGACTGCGGGTACTATTTTTGGAAAACACACGGTCTAAAACAGAATAAAACAGAACCTAAAAGAAATCATTTTGAACTGATTTGGATTACGGGTTGATTACTTGGAAATCCGAGGGCTAATCTATAAAACGTGCGTGGCTTGACTGCTGGGTTGATCACGTTGCTGACCGGGCAGCCATGTGGCAGTCACTGGTTGGCGCGGTGCCCCACGTGGGTGTGGGCGCGTGTTGACGCGGCGCCGTGGACCGAGTCCACAGCCACGGTGGACCGGTTACACATCCAACCAGTTTGATCTAATCCCGGTCATTCACGCAAGATCTAACGGCACAAGTGAGTGCGGGTGACCTCCGGTGGCTACAAGGCACCTCCGGCGAGACCTCCATGGCCGACGGTGACTGGTGCTCCACGGCAAACGCCGGTACGGCATTCTGGTCCATCCCGATCGAAACAAACTACACGAAAATGAAGTACACATGCTTGCGGACTCAATGGGACGCAAACCAATGATGGGGAACGTGTTGGAGCATGGATCCCATGGTGGCACCATGGCCAGCGGGCGAGAGCTTACTGATATAGCGCTCTAGGGCATCAACTACCAAAATGGGGGCACGAGGAGGTGGAGAAGCTCACCGTGAGGTCGACGGAAGTGATCGCGGCGTCTGGAAGGCCTCCGAAGGCGCAGTCGACGGCGACGGCGATCTAGAGAGAGAGAGAACGCGTGGGCGAAGGGATGTTTGATTCAATCATGACCAAAACTAAGAAATCATAGTACCTATGGGTAAGGGGGACAACGACGAAGCTCTAGGACACGTCGGCGTCGAGGTTAGTGCTCGGGAGTGGGGAACTTGCCAATGGCGGTGAGATTGAGCTCGAGCAGATGGGAAAGGGAGAGGAAGGGGGTCCGGCTAGGGCTTTATAGGCAGGCGAGGCTGCAGCATAGAAGGAAGGGGAGCTGAATATGGTGATTCTGGTCGCTTTCCATGTAGGAGCAACGGCGCAGGGGCTTGTCGAGCATGGCAGTGCCATCGACGGGAGCAAGAAAGGAATGAAGATAGGGGAAAGAAGGAAGGGGAAGAAGAAGGGAGCAGGGCTGGCTAATGGGCGGGGCCTGCGGGCAGTGAGGGAGAGTGGATGGCGTGCGGCGTGGGTGCTGAAGGCCGAAGCAGCTGCAATGCCGAGCTAAGCGGGCCGCCAAGCAGGCCAGTGCGTGGGAGGAGGAGGCACGTGGGACTGGGCCACCAGCAGGCCAGCCGAGAAGGGGAGCAGAGCAGGCCAGCGCAGAAAAGGAGAAGGGAGGGGCTGCTAGGCCGGTTCCTAGCTAGGCTGAAAAGATGGGAAGGAAGATTTTCCAAATCAAATTCTTTTCTTTTTCTTGTTTTTGAATCCTAAGCCCAATTCAAATTGAATTCAAGTATAGTTTCAAATATACTTCCCTATTCAAATAAAATTGAACAATTTGGTTAGGCTTCCCATGATAAACTTTACAACTTTAATAATACTTTTATTTTTCTAATTTTCTTTTTTTCCTTTTATTTCAAAGCCATTTTTAATTTCATTTCAAAAGCATTTTAACTATTTTGACTTTTCAACCACTCAAACAATAAAATCAAATGCAATGGCATGTATGCTCAAATGTGTTGCTACCTTATGATGTATTTTAATTTAATGAAAAAAATTATTTCCTATATTTCATGTGCACAAAAATTTCAACTTAAATTATTTTAACTCTATTTCAAAAGAGGCAAATTTTATGATGTTACAATTCTACCCCCCTTAAGATGAATCTCATCCTTGAGATTCAAAGGACATCGACTAAGAGATGGGAATACTCCATCCTTGGATTCTTCTTTACTTTCTCGTACAGTTCCATTGTCTTGATAAAGATCCACTTTACTTTGTATACCTGTTGCCCTTACTCCAAGTAATTTGCCTCACTAATTCCAAAATTTTGATAGGTACCTTGAACAACTCTTAGGTAACCCTAATCACTAGGCCATAATTCTCTTTCCTCATATGTTCACCTTTCAACAAGGCTCCCTTATCTTCTTGGTCCGAAAAGGAATCTACCACCAATCTTCAAAACATTAATGATCATAGTTAAGTTGCTCGAACTAGGAATACAACTCTTAATCCTTAGTGTCACTCGAACCTTCTTAGCACAATTCTCCATTGCTAAGGGCATTGGCCATGACTTCGCTTCTTGAAGTGACATCACTTTTCCAAGTCATAATCAATCTCATTCCAACGAGGATATCATAAGCTCAAGACCAACTTAGTGAAGATGTCCTATATATTCTTGTGATCCTCCTAGATGTCACTTTTACTTTCAAGAAGATGGTACTTCCATGCTCTACAATGGATAGCTCCAGATAACATGTTAGTTCAACTCACGCTTCCTTAGCTGACTCAATGAGCAAGCCACTACTTTTTTTCCTCGTATAAGGACACATCCCACACCTTCACAAGATGCATTATTGTAGATACAAAGCTCTTGTCCTAATCTGACAAAGCTAATACTTAGGTTTTACTTTGACCTCTTGGACTCCTTCAAACACTCCACACTTGGCTGAAGTCTCTTGATCCAAACTAACTTAAAAGCTTCTCCAGTAGCTCTACCAAAATCTTGATGATCTTGGATAAACCTTTCTTGAACTTCTAACCAAACCTCATTGAAACTCTGAGTTCCTCTTGAATCCTTGGGTACCACCATGCTTCCACTATGCAAACTAGAACGTAGGACACTTCATCTTGCAAATTCTTCAACTTGGCTACCCCCCTTAAGAAAAGATAAAGTAGGGGGATACCAAAGTGTAGATTGCATCGTCTTGTGATTGGAGTCTACTGTTGTCCAGAAATTCCTCATGACTTTTGATCGTCCAAAATCAGAGATATGAACCGATAAAGACAGGCTGCTCCAAAGATGGAATAGGAAAAATAGAAGAAAACCATAACCCAACTATTTATTTCATTAATCCTTATACCTTAGACCTATAAACTAAATGAAATTGTGGGAACACCCAACAAGATCATTGCGATCATTACAAAGATTCAAAACAAGCATAAACATAATGACAAATCAACAAAACACTTAAAAATGCACAACTCATTCATTGACTCAACTTGCGATACTATCATTTTGATTACATAAGGGGCACAACTCCTATCCTTAACTAAGGATCTTGGATAGTCTAGCATAACTTCTTCATTCACCACTCTCACCAAATGCTTCTTTTAGGTTGGTTATCACTGACACTTTCTGGTAACAGACTAGCAGTGATCTGATTCTAGCTACTTCCATGGTGTACTTGTTGATTCTTTTGTGGGCAAGATTTAACATAATGTCCTTCCTGCTTGCAATGATAACACTTTCTCTTAGCTGGATCTTTAGTGATGTCATACTTCACATAATTGTTGCTTAGAGTATTGTCAGCTTGCTGATTCTGTAAGTTCTTCTTTGTTTGACTAGACCACTTTTTTGCTCGCTTGATCTTTTGGGGTTGAAACTCCATGTAGGTGATTGTCCACCCATCTATGCATACCTTATGTGGAAATAGTGGAGTAACGTTAGCTTGAGAAACTTCTAATTCTTTAGAGTCTGAGTTTATCTGACTAGGGATTGGAGCTGGATGTGACGATGTAATAGAACTCAAATGTTGATTGCTTCCTGATTCTGACTCTGTTGAGACCTCCTTTCTCTTCTTATCCACATTGTCCTCAGGTATAGGCTGAATACCTTCATACTCAATTCTTTCTCCTGATGGTGTGGTTAGAAGCACTAAATGCTGGGCATACTTGATCACTCCTTTACATGCTGACATCCATCCCATTCCAAGAATGACATCAATGCCCACTAACTCTAATACAATAAGGTTTGCTTCAAATTTTACCCCATTTATGTCAAGACTAACTCTTGGGCATTTGCGGTTTGCCTTCATTCCTCCTCCTAGGGATTTAACTATCACTGGTTTCCTCATTGGTAGCATAGTTATCTTATGTTCTTTTACATATGCACTAGAGAAAAACAAATGTGATGCACTGGGACCAAATAGCACTATAGCGGGAGTTGAGTTTACTAGAATGAAACCATACACAACCTCCTTAGCTCCATGAGTAGTAGTCATATCCACATTATTCAATCTTCCTTGGATGTAGTTTCTCTTTACTTTACTTCCTTGCTCCTGTTTCTTCTGGACCTTCTGTTCTTGCTTCGGCTATGGTTGATCCTGGCATTCATGTGCCGTCCTTCCAACATCTTCATTGGACTTCATATTCTTCCAAGCTTCTGCTACTTGTCTCTTCACTAGTCCCTTTGGTATGTTGGTTTGACCTTGTGGCAAGCACTGTTGAAAACTCCTAGGTTGAGTCATTCCTTCTGGTGCATGTTGTTGCATAGCTACAAGCTTCTCCTTGTCGAATGTAGTTAAAGACAACATAGCTTGGTCCTCTTGATCTCTGATGCTGGTGGTCTCCTCATTACAACCCATCTATATAAACAAAGATAGAGGATTTAAGAATAGAGACAAAGTTTTAATAATAGACAGGGGCTGAAGTGAGCATAAATTTTAGCAAATAACAAGGTTGGAGAGAAAACAAGAACTAATTAAGATAAAAGCATGCTAAAATATCTAGTTCTATCTAGGCTTGCGTCCTATAGTCAGCATTGCTCTGATACCACTTTGTAGCACCTGGTTTTAAAAACAAAACCAGATACACACTATATGTGACCCCAAGAAGTCAAATCTCACATATAGCCACAAATAAGGGTAATATCAAGAGACAATACTTATTACATAACATATTAGTAAAAGGAAAATAACCTCATAGTATAGATAGTGGAAAGTTGACTCCGATCTTCAAGTGAAGACTCTAAATCCACAAGGACGATTGACTGGTTGACTGCAAGCGTAACTCCTCCAAACCAGCAATCTGGTACCCATCCGAGATTTGTATCCAAAGTATAGAAAAGCAAAGCAAGCGTAAGTACATGTCGTATTTAATAATTATATCATGGGGTTCATGAGGCTCAAAAGGCTAACACTTGTTTACTACGATTAGCTTTAATGGGTCATCTTTTTAAGCAATTGAGTGGCAAAGAATTTGTCATTCCCATAAACACATGATCGGGTAAACATGAATAATGTATAGCATAAACAATTAATCATTAGTACCATTATTTATTAGTGATCATCTCTATTCCATAAGGGTCCAAGGCCGCTCATGTTCATGAGCACGGCTGATATATCAGTTTTATACTCTACATAGTTTATACACTTTCACTGTGAGTCGTGATTTATGCTTTCACCTGAGGTGATTAGCCTCTTGACCCACTACCAAGGAAGGTCGGCAGGGTTCACTATGAAGCCTTTTAAAGGTTCGTCTAACAAGTTAGGGTAGCTAGGCGTATGTGGCCCTTCTCTAGGAGTGGCACGCATGGGCATCGTAGCACGGTACACACAACCTAGCAGAAAAGGAAACATACCCTCATGCGCCATAAAGGTAACCACTAACAAGCTAGAAAAGGTCCTCATACTAAGCTAAAGCCAGAGCCATATAGCCCTCATAGCTGTACTATAAGTCTCGGATGATCGCTTATAGATAAGTCCTTAGGGAGAGGAATCTGAAGCATTTAGAAAGTAGCTAAATACTCCAGCCCCTTGTTTCCATGTTGCTAAAAAGTCATGTTTTAATGTTTATTGCATATACCATTAGTCAAGTTACAAGGTCATGGTTTTGATTAAGCACTAGCAAAACTACCCAATGTAATGTCCCAAAGGTTTCAAGGTACAAGATATCAAATATCTAGGATATCCATATTGGCATCAAGGTAGACACATGCAATATGAATTAAGTGATTAAATGTGAATAGGTAACAAGGATGGTCCCATGCTATACTTGCCTTACACACCGATCCTTTGGTAAGCTTTAATCTTCAACGTCCTTCTTCTTCTTGGATCACCACATGTATCTCACCGACTGGACGTAATCGTAGAACACCACACAAACATCCATACACATACATGCATAGCATACATTTGCATTTATATCAGAACAGTACACCAATTATAGAAAAATAAATAAAAGAGATTGAAACACAATTCTACGCATCGCTATGAACACACAGTCGCGAGAGGCACGCTAATCGAAGCTATGGTTGAGAAATTACAACTACCTAGAGATTTGCTTAATACATGGAAAGAAAACTATAGGCTTCGTTTATGTTAACCATATGAATTCATATATAAAAGATATTTTATAAATAATATGGATTGAATTAAGTCAATTTTAGATTTAAAGTATAAAACTAAAGTAAATCAAATCATATTTTATTTATAAAATCCATTTGCATAATCATTAATCAAGATATGATTTAAACCATGATTTTTATGAAATAGTAATATAGTAAACATCATTACTAATGCATAGATCTTGTCGTTATGAAACAAACGCAACTTGAACGAACTATTTCGGAGTTAAAATAAATAAATTATGATTTAAACAAGTTTTACTTTAGTTAAACAATAGATTAAATCTACCCATAAATTTTAAATATTGAAAACATGTCTAACAATTGTATAAACATGTAGAAAATGTAAATATGATCCTAACACAATTTGAACGGGTCAAATCGGACGTAAAATGCAAAAGTTACGCATGAAATAAGGTGTAATGGCATTTCAGTAAATAAACTGAACTTATTTTTGAATTAAAACAATTAAAATATGAGATTACACGGTTATAGGACTGCGGGTACTATTTTTGGAAAACACAGGGTCTAAAACAGAATAAAATAGGACCTAAAAGAAATCATTTTGAACTGATTTGGATTGCGGGTTGATTACTTGGAAATCCAGGGGCTAATTTACAAAACATGCGCGGCTTGACTGCTGGGTTGATCGCGTTGCTGACCGGGCAGCCACGTGGTAGTCACTGGTTGGTGTGGTACACCATGTGGGTGTGGGCGCGTGCTGACGCGGCACCGTGGACCATGTCCACAGCCGCGGTGGACCAGTTACACATCCAACTGGTTTGATCTAATCCCGGTCGTTCATGCAAGATCTAACAGCACAAGCGAGTGCGAGTGACCTTCGGCGAGCCCTCCATGGCCGACGGTGACTGGTGCTCCACGACGAATGCCAGTACGGCGTTTCGGTCCATCCCGATCAAAACAAACTACACGAAAATGAAGTACACGTGCTTACGGACTCAATGGGACGCAAACCAACAATGGGGAATGCGTCGGAGCATGGATCCCACGGTGGCGCCATGGCCGACGGGCGAGAGCTTGCCGATACGGCGCTCCAGGGCATCAACTACTAAAACGGGGGCACAAGGAGGTGGAGAAGCTCACCGCAAGGTTGACGGAAGTGATCGTGGCATCTAGAAGGCCTTCGATGGCACGGTCAATGGCGGTGGCGATATGGAGAGAGAGAGAATGCGTGGCGAAGGGAAGTTTGATTCAATCATGACCAAAACCGAGAAATCACAGTACCTACGGGTGCGGGGGACAACGACGGAGCTCTGGGACACGTCGGCATCGAGGTTAGTGCTCGGGAGTGGGGAATTTGCCGACGATGGTGAGATTGAGCTCGAGCAAATGGGAAAGGGAGAGGAAGGGGGTCCGGCTGGGGCTTTATAATCGGGCGAGGCTATGACATAGAAGGAAGGGGAGCAGAATACGGCGATTCTGGTCGCTTTCCATGTAGGAGCAACAGCGCGGTGGCTTGCCAAGCATGGCAGTGCCATCGACGGGAGCAAGAAAGGAAAGAAGACAGGGGAAAGTAGGAAGGGGAAGAAGAAGGGAGTGGGGCCAGCTAATGGGCGGGGCTCGTGGGTAGTGAGGGAGAGCGGATGGTGTGCGATGTGGGCGCTGAAGGCCAAAGCGGCTGCAACACCGAGCTGAGCGGGCCGCTAAGCGGGCCATTGCACGGGAGGAGGAGGGACGTGGGACTAGGCCACCAACAGGCTAGCCGAGAAGGGGAGCAAAGCAGGCCAGTGCAGAAAAGGAGAAGGGAGGGGCTGCTGGGCCGGTTCCTGGCTGGGCTGAAAAGATGGGAAGGAAGATTTTCCAAATCAAATTATTTTCTTTTTCTAGTTTTCAAATCCTAAGCCCAATTCAAATCAAATTCAAGTATTGTTTCAAATATACTTCCCTATTAAAATTAAATTGAACAATTTTGTTAGGCTTCCCAAGATAAACTTTATAACTTTAATAATAATTTTATTTTTCTAATTTTATTTTTTTTCTTTTATTTCAAAGCCATTTTTAATTTCATTTCAAAAGCATTTTAACTATTTTGACTTTTCAACCACTCAACCAATAAAATCAAATACAATGGCATGCATGCTCAAACATGTTGCTACCTTATGATGTATTTTAATTTAATGAAAAATTTTATTTCCTATATTTCATGTGCACAAAAATTTCAACTTAAATCATTTTAACTCTATTTCAAAAGAGGCAAATTTTAGGGTGTTACATGTCGGGCGATGGCCGATGTCTTGCCTGAATGGAGACACTCTTCTTGGGCGCCAGCACCAAAGAGTGGCCCCACCTTAGGATGCTGCAAGAAACAAAAAGCGTGAGTCACACTGAGAACAGAGGAAAACAGAGAAAACAAAGGAGTCAAATGACTTACATCGGTGCTGTCGGGCGGAGGATACGTTTGGAGGATGAACTCCTAGGTCCTTGCTCCACCTCATCAGGGCAGGGCCATTTTGAGCCCACCCCCTGCTCCTGGATAGAGGGGCTGGCTACCCTCACACCTAGAGGCATGGTGACAGAGCCATCCCCCTCCCTAGGCACCTCAGGGGCGGTGGTAGATCCGTTCGCCCCTACTGGCTCTTGAGGCATGGCGGCAGGGCCACTCCCCTCTGCTGGCACCTTGGGTGCAGTGGTAGATCCACCCACCCCAGCTGGTTCTAAGGATGGGCTAACAGTCTAGCCTATCTCCACCAGCCTCACAGGCTCACTTCCCCCCACATGAAATGAGAAGGGTCCCTGCACGGATGAGTGGATACCTGTCAGCGTATCCTCGCTCTCTAGGTCGCCCTACTCAGTGTCGGCAACTACCTCATCATCTTCTTCCTCGTCATCATCATCATCACTGTCGGTTTCCTCCCCATGCTCCTGCGCATGTAGCTTCTACTGCTTCTTCCTCCTCTCGTCCTCCTTTGCTTTCTACTGCCACTCAGCCATGGCGCAATTGGCCACCGCCATGACTAGGTCCTTCGATAGCGGGGCTGGGTGATCCATAAGGGTGAGTTTCTTTGGCTGGTCCTTGTATCTCAATATCTGCATCAAAGACATCATGTGTTCAATCGAAAAGGAGGCATAAGGAAAGAACACTTACAAAAATGATATACCCAGGTTCCGGTCGCAACAGGGGCTATCCCGGCACCAGATACACGAAATCGAGGATAGCATCGGTGCTATCCCATGGAGGCTCCATTGCCTCCTTCATGCATTGTGCCACTTTGGAGGGGGGAGTGCTCCCTCAGTGAGCGCCATCCCATCGAGGGACACCCCAGGTGCCATCATATGTAGGAGAAGTGCACGCCTCATCAGTGGTGCCACCCTCCACGTGTGGTAGGCACCGATGATCCTCGACCCCTTCACACCCCTCTCCTTCAGGATATGGATGGCGGTGAGATGGTCTTGGATTTTCTTCTTGTCTTTCTCTAGGACCCCCACCTCCTCCATGATTCTAGGACCTCTTTGATGAGGCGCTCGGTGAACTCTGATAAGAGGGCGACTGCATCATTCCTGATGTAGAACCAATGCAAATGCCACCCCTTATTGGATGTCGACAAACGCATCGATAGGTACTCATTGACCCGGTTGTTGTGGAGCTGAATGCTGGTGCATGCCATTGGCACATTTAGCTCCTGCTTCTTCTCCCGCTTCTTTAGGAGGGTGATGGCGAAGAAGTGCCGCCATAGGTCAAAGTGGGGACTAATCCCCAGGAACCCCTCATATAGGGTGATGAATGCCGCAATGTGTTGGATTTCATTGGGATTAAGATGTTGTAGCTCTACCTTGTAGTAGTGCAACAATCCCCAAAGAAACTTGTGGGCAGGGGTGGCGAATCCCCACTCGTGGAAGTGAGTGAAGGACACGACATATCCCTTAGGCGGTGATGGCGTGTCCTCATCGCCAGGCAGCCGCCACTCCATAGTGGTAGTCCATGCGCAAAGAAGACCATGGCAAATGAGGCCCTCTAGGTGCTGGAGGGTGATGTTAGAGCAACACCACAGCTTCATTGGGGGATTAGAGTGGTGGATGTGAATTCGACGACGACAAAAACATGGATGCAGGAGGCTTAGGTGATTGGCGGTGGTGGTTGTAGATGCAAAGGCAAGGAGGCAAAGTATGAAACCCTGGGGGTGAACCCTTTGGTTTTATAGGGGCAACAGATGTGAGGAAGGCAATCGTCTGTGAAAGCATCTAGGCCCCGAGTTGGATTTTGGTGATTAATGTCAATACAAGATTACTATGACTAACGTGTGTTTTGTAGAGGCAATTAAGTTAGGTCATGGTAATAGAGATCGATTAGGCAATCGAGGTTGTCATGCCCCTACGATGGAAATCGTTTTGGTTTTCAAAGGATGGACGACAAGGTTAAGGATAACTAGTTCTAAGTGTCGATTGGAGTTGGAGAGACACTTAGAGTAGTTTAGGACTTTGTTTTTCCTTTGGCCGTACTATGAAGGGGGGTATGAATGGGTAGCTTGACCTAGTTGAGTCTAGTGAGTTAGGTGTGGCGCACACTTGTGTAAACTAGCTCTAGGTAGCTCCTATGAATGCCTAAGATCCTATGGAGCAAACTTCATTCACATATGTTCGAATGTTGGAAGTGAATGGAGGGTCAAACACTGACCGGACACTGGCTCCGGTGCGACTAGACGCTGGCCGCAGGGTCCGGTCAGTTCATTTGACCGTGAAGAACAAGTCTGGAGTGACCGGACGCTAGAAGGTCATGTGACCGGACGCTGAGGGCTAGCGTCCGGTCGACTCCAGTAAGGGTCTAGACTTGGGAAAGAGTGACCGGACACGTCTGGTTAGTGGTGACCGGACCCTGAGTATCTAGCGTCCGGTCATTTACAGTAAGCATCCAAGAGCGACCAGACGCATCCGGTCGGTACTGACCAGACCCTGACAGCGTCCGGTCATCATTTGAAAACTGTTCACGGGTTGAACTGACCGGAGCGTCCGGTCAAAACGATCGGAGCGTCCGGTCATCCCGCAGAAGCTCATAACGGTTTGTTTTTTAGGCTGCCTTATAAATAGAGGCTCCACTCATGAGTGGAGCAACTTTTGCTCATTCCAACAACTAAGAAACACGTTTGTGAGTGCCAAGAAGAGCAAGGTCCTAGTGAGGTGTTTGTGATTTGAGAATCTAAGAGAGTAGCCTCACTAGCAAATCAAGAGTAGCAAAGTGTGCATCCATCTTCTCATTAGGCTTCGCGTGGTCAAGTGAGAGTTCGTGCTTGTTACTCTTGGTGATCGCCATCACCTAGACGGCTTGGTGGTGATCGGGAGTTTGGTGTTCACCCGGTGGAGCTTGTGGGTGACCCAACTCAAGTTGTGAGCGGCTTTGGGTGATTCGCCGCGACGGAGTGTTGAAGAATCAACCCGTAGAGAGCACTTGATCCTTGCGCGGATCAAGGGGGAGCTACACCCTTGCGTGGGTGCTCCAACGAGGACTAGTGGGGAGTGGCGACTCTCCGATACCTCGGCAAAACATCGCCGCGTTCCTTTTTCTCTCTCTATTTACTTTGAGCACTTACTTTGAGCATTTACCTTGAGCAATTCAATACTTGTTTTACATCCATAGAATTGCTTGCTATAGTAAGTTTGGAACTTAGGTTGCGAGGTTGTTGTGCATTAGTTTGATATAAACACTTTTCTAGGCACAAGGGGTTAATTGGGCTATCCGTAGGATTTGATTATTGCAAGAGAATTTAGAATTAGCCCAATTCACCCCCCCTCTTGGGCATCTTGATCCTTTCAATTGGTATCAGAGCCTCGTGCTCATGTTTTTAAGCTTAATCGCTTAGAGCAAGATGTCTCACAGGGATGGACCTCCTCCTATCTTTGAGGGAGATGATTTTCCATATTGGAAAATCCGCATGGAGGCATACTTAGAAGCTCTAGATGTTGGAATTCTAAGAGCTGCCTCTCAAGGGTTCCCAGCACCTAGGAATGCTGCACAACTTCAAGGTGATGAAGTGAATTATGAAAAATGGAATGCAAAGGCTCGCAACACCATCTTTCGAGGCCTTTGCAAAGATGTGTTCAATCGTGTAAGGAACCACAAAGACGCCCATGCACTATGGTTGGACATTTGTGCGCTCCATGAGGGAACCAAGAGTGAGCGTGAGGAACGCTATCATCTTGTGATTAAAAAGCTAAATTCTTTTGAGATGTTTCCCAAAGAAAGTGCTAATGAAATGTATTCTCGATTAAATGTTCTTGTAGAGGAAGTCAATGGGCTTGGACTCACTCAAATGTCACCATCCGATGTTATGAGAAAAATCTTGAGTGTCCTCCCCATTGACAAATATGGGCACATTGTGACCGTGCTGCATCAAGGTGATCTTTCCGCCACTACACCGACACAAATCTTGGGAAAGATCAATGCTCATGAGATGTACATGCACATCACACCACAAGATGGCTCATCCTCTACAAAGAAGAAAGAGAAGGACTTAGCATTCAAAGCTAGCCAAGACAAGGGCAAAGCAAGACTTGAGTATGAGAGCTCAAGTGATGAAGATGATGAAGAAAGCCTTGCCCTCATGGTGAAGAAGACCACCAAGATGCTAAAAAGGCTAAACAAGAGTGGCATCAAGTTTGATGGCAAGAAGAAGAAGTTCTTCACTAGCTCAAGAAGAAAGCCAATCTCCGAGATGGATTGCTACAATTGTGGCGAACTTGGCCATCTAGCTCATCAATGCACGAAGCCCAAGAAAGACAAGTTCAAGAACAAGGGCAAGAAAGATGATTCAAGTGATGAAGATGAAAAGAAAAAGAACAAGCCATACAAGAAGAGAGATGGAAAAAAGAGGGACTTCTACAAGAAGAAGAGTGGCAAGGCCTACATTGTCGGTGATTGGCTCACGGACATTGATTCATCAAGTGGATCATCCAATGATGATAGTGACGATGAAAAGGTGGCCACCATTGCTATTGATCTTGCATCTTCACCGCCACCATCGCCATCATCCTCTACACACCTATGTCTTATGGCCAAAGGTGAATGCAAGGTAACTAAGAGTGATGATAGTAGTGATGATGAACATGCTAGTGATGATGATAGTGATAGCGATGATGATGACTCACCTACATATGATGATCTTGTCAAAATACTAAGAAAATATACTAAGATCATTAGAAAGAGTAGAGCTACAAATGAAAAACTTGATGCTAAAAATGACTCACTCTTAGCTAAGTGTGATACATTAGAAAAGGCTAATGATGAGCTCAAAGAAATAAATGATTCTATATCATCCAAACTCAAGGAGCTAAAATCTTCTAAGAAAGAGCTTAAAGATAAAAATGATAAACTTGAGTGGGTGCACAATGAGCTTATCACTAGTCACAACAAGCTAAAAGATGAATATACAACTCTAAAGATCGATTATGATACCCTTATTATTGCACAAGAATTCTTACCAAATGAGTCACATGATGCTACTAACCATGTTGTTAAGATTGATATAGCTACCTCATGTGACGATTTAATTGATGAAAGCATTGAGCATGGATCTAGTAGCAAAGGCAAGCAAGTGGTTGAGTGCAATGACTATGATGAGTATGTCAAGCTCAAGAGTGACAATGAGAAGCTCATGAAAGATCTTGAAGAGATGAAAAGTCACAACACCATCGTGCTAGAAACTCTTGATCATGACAAAGAGGTGATCCTTGAGAATGAGAAGCTAAAAGAAGAAAACAAGAAACTCAAGGAGGAGAAGAACAATGATATTCTCAAGGAAGAGAACAAGAAGCTCAAGATGGAGAAAGAGCATCTCAAGGTGGGATTGAGCAAGTTTGCTAGGGGCAAGCATCTCCAAAGTGAGCTACTCATGAATACCGTCATGAAGATGGATAGAAGTGGCATTGGATATATGGCAAGTGTAGAGAAGAAGGCTCAAGCTCAACACCAACAATCAAAGCCAAAGCCAAAGCCAAAGAGATGTTTTGAGTGTGGACAAGAAGGCCACTTTGCTCATGAGTGTCAAACTCCACCACCACAACCCTTGCCCAAGCATGCTAGACCCTTTGCTTTCAATGCTCACTACATGCTTAGAAAAGATTCGAGTGGAAAGATGAAAGTCATGTTCTTAGGTCCCCCCAACAAGAGTAGGCCTAAGAAAATTTGGGTGGCTAAGTCACTTGTTGAGAAGGTGAAGGGCCCTCAACAAGCTTGGATCCCTAAAGCTTGAATCTCTTATGTGTAGGTGAACTACAAGACTGGTGGAAGTCATTGGGTTATTGATAGTGGTTGCACTCAACATATGACCGGTGATCCCCGTATGTTCACCTCACTAGATGAAGAGGTAGATGGACAAGAGAAAATAACATTTGGAGATAATTCAAAGGGCAAGGTTAAAGGATTGGGCAAAGTGGCAATCTCAAATGATCATTCCATCTCCAATGTGCTCTATGTTGCTTCATTGAGCTTCAACTTGCTATCCGTTGGGCAATTGTGTGATCTTGGCTTTCAATGCTTATTCACCGAGAAGGAGGTTGTTGTATCCAAAATAGATGACAATCAAGTGATATTCAATGGATTTAGATACAACAACTTATATCTAGTTGACTTCACCTCCAAAGATGCAAACTTGAAGACTTGCCTATTCACCAAAACAACACTTGGGTGGCTATGGCATAGAAGACTTGCTCATGTTGAGATGAGCTCACTCAAGAAGCTTATGAAGAATGATTTGGTGAGAGGGTTGAAGGATGTGAAGTTTGAGAAGGACAAGCTTTGTAGTGCATGTCAAGCCGACAAGCAAGTTGCAAACACTCATCCAACCAAAGCTTTTATGTCAACCACAAGAGTGCTAGAACTCTTACATATGGATTTATTTGGACCAACAACATACAAGAGTTTGGGAGGAAATCTCTATTGCCTTGTGATTGTGGATGACTATTCAAGATATACATGGGTGTTTTTCCTTCATGACAAATCCAAAGTTGCATCTTATTTCAAGAAGTTTGCCAAAGAGCTCAAAATGAATTTGAAGTGAAGCTCAAGAAGATAAGAAGTGACAATGGCAAAGAGTTTGACAACACAAACATAGAAGCTTATTGTGATGAAGTTGGAATCAAACATGAAGTCTCCGCAACCTATACTCCTCAACAAAATGGTGTAGTTGAGAGGAAGAACCGGACTTTGATCACTCTTGCAAGGACAATGCTAGATGAGTACAACACCCCCGAAGCTCTATGGGCGGAAGCAATCAACACCGCATGTTATGCATCCAACCGCCTATTTCTTTAAAAGTTCCTTGTCAAGACACCGTACGAGTTGCTCAATGGGAAGAAGCCAGACGTCTCCTTCTTTAGGGTGTTTGGTTGCAAGTGCTACATCTACAAGAAGCGGCAACACCTAGGGAAGTTTCAAAGATGTTGTGATATAGGTTTTCTTGTTGGCTACTCATTGAAGTCCAAAGCATATAGAGTATTCAATCATGCCACCGGCTTGGTTGAAGAAACATATGATGTGGAATTTGATGAATCTAACGGCTCCCAAGGAGCACATGAGAATCTTGATGATGTAGGTGATGAACCATTGAGGGAGGCTATGAAGAATATCCTGGTGGGAGACATCAAGCCAAAAGATGATGAAGATGATGTACAAGTCATTAACCAACCTTCTTCATCAAATGTACCATAAGATGGTGAAAAAGATGGGAGAGTAGAAAATGAAGATACTCATATCTCCCATGAGCAAATGGTGGTACAAGCACAAGATGTTGATGCTCCACAACCTCCTCCTCAAGTGGTCAAAAGAAGAAATACACCTCTCCTACAAGATCATCCACAAGATCTCATCATAGGGAGTCCATCAAAGGGTGTAATGACTCGATCTCAAAAACTTACTTCATTTATCGCTCATCACTCTTTTGTCTCTTGCTATGAGCCTACCAAGGTAGAAGAAGCTCTTAAAGATCCGGATTGGATCAATGCCATGCATGAAGAGTTGAACAACTTCACTCGCAATGAAGTTTGGAATCTTGAAGAGCGACCAAAAGGTGCAAGAGTCATTGGAACAAAGTGGGTGTTCCGCAACAAGCAAGATGATCAAGGTGTTGTTGTGAGGAACAAGGCAAGACTAGTTGCAAAGGGATTCTCTCAAGTTGAAGGATTAGATTTTGGAGAAACCTTTGCACCAGTTGCAAGATTAGAAGCCATCTGTATCCTTCTTGCATATGCATCACATCATGAAATGAAACTATATCAAATGGATGTGAAAAGTGCATTCTTAAATGGCTTTATTAATGAACTAGTCTATGTTGATCAACCTCCCGGGTTTGAAGACCCTAGATATCCTAATCATGTTTATAGGTTGTCCAAGGCACTATATGGGCTTAAGCAAGCCCCAAGAGCTTGGTATGAGCGCCTTCGGGATTTCCTTATTGAGAAGGGCTTCACCATTGGGAAGGTCGACACCACACTATTCACTAAGAAGCTTGATGGGCATATCTTCATTTGTCAAGTATATGTTGATGATATCATCTTTGGATCATCAAATGAAGACTCATGCAAAGAATTTGGTGAATTGATGTCTAAGGAGTTCGAGATGTCAATGATTGGTGAGCTTACATTCTTTCTTGGTTTTCAAGTCAAGCAAATGAAAGAAGGCATCTTCATCTCTCAAGAGAAATACACAAAAGATCTTCTCAAGAGATTCAAGATGGATGAATGTAAGCCAATCAAGACCCCAATGCCTACCAATGGACATCTCGACCTAGATGAGGGAGGTAACTCGGTTGATCAAACTCTCTACCGTGCTATGATTGGTAGCTTGTTATATTTAATCGCATCTAGGCCCGACATCATGTTTAGTGTGTGTATGTGTGCTAGATTTCAAGCTAGTCCTAAGGAAACACATTTAATTGCCGTAAAAAGAATCCTTAGGTATCTTAAGCACACACCAAGCATTGGCCTTTGGTATCCCAAAGGAGCTTTATTTGAATTAATTGGCTATTCCGATTCGGATTACGCCGGATGCAAAGTTGATAGAAAGAGCACATCCGGAGGGTGCCATTTGCTTGGTAGATCACTTGTGTCTTGGTCCTCCAAGAAACAAAATAGTGTGGCTTTGTCCACCGCCGAAGCGGAATACATTGCCGTGGGCGCTTGTTGTGCACAAATATTATACATGAAACAAACTTTACTAGACTATGGAGTAGTTCTAGAGAAAGTACCTCTTTTGTGTGATAATGAAAGTGCGGTAAAACTTGCAAATAATCCAGTTCAACACTCTCGCACCAAGCATATAGATATCCGCCATCACTTTCTAAGAGATCATGTAGCTAAAAATGATATATCACTAGAAGGTGTAAGATCCGAAGATCAATTAGCGGATATCTTCACTAAACCGCTAGATGAGGCTACTTTTTGTAGATTGCGGAATGAGCTCAATGTACTTGATTTTAGTAACTTCACTAAAAATTGAGCTTGTGTTGTCCCTTGCATTCATTGTAATATAGAACATGTTTAATTTGTGGCAATGCATATAGGGCTTGTCTAACATGGTTAAGATAACCGCCGAAAAGCGTGTGAAGAAGCTTAACCTTGGATCAAACTTGACAAGCAACTAGATTTACTTACAAGTACTACATATGCATGAATGTTGTTTTGTCATTTTGTTCCATTTGCCCTCTTGTTGCCTATTTTCTTAAAAAGAATTATAGCCTAAGGCAAAATATTTTGAAAAATATGAGGGTTTGAGAGAGGTCACTCACATCAGTCCCAATTGGTGTTTATTTGGATCTTATTCAAGTTGGGACTTGATTGAGAATAGGCAGCGCGAAGGAAGGTTGAAGGTTTGCTGGAAAAGGTGCACCGGACACTGCACCGGACGCTGCTGTCCAGCGTCCGGTCAGTTCACAGGAGGTGAACTGCTATTGAAGGAGTGACCGGACACTGCGTCTGTGCGTCCAGTCAGGAAGGGTTCAGCGTCCGGTTGATCGAAGGATGATCAAGTTGTACTAACCGGACCCTGCCTCCATCTAGTCATGGACCACCGGACGCGTCCGGTCCCGATTCCAGAGGATTTGGACCTCTCTGGAATCGACCGGACGCTGGGTGGTAGCGTCCGGTCGCTACCACCGGAGTGTCCGGTTAGTGGATCTCGCGCGTCTTAAGGACTCTTTTCCCCGTTTCCTTTTCTGTCACGATTTGGGGGATTACTTAACCTACCTGCGTCCTCTGTCACCCGCTGTGACCTAGCCCAAGCCGCCGCCGCAGCCTAGCCACGCGCCACCTGCGCCCGTCACCTCATGCCCGCGCCGCCGTGCCCTCGCCTTGCCACGCAACCACGCTCGGCCCCCGCTCGCCAGCCGTGCTCCAGCCGAGCCCGCAGCTGAGCTACGAGCCCCGTCCTCGCGCGCCTCCACCGGCCCGTCGCAGCCATGCGCCGCCGTCCCGCTCGCCACCGTGCCTGCTCAGCACCACGTCGTGCTCCAGCCTCCTCGCACCCTAGCTCGCCGCTCCACCGTCGCCAAGGCTGTCTGTCTTCACGCCGAAGTGCCCTAGCCCTACCATCCCCTTGATTGGTAAGGCAAGCTTTATTTTTCAATCTTGATCTTCAATGGTGACCTAGATCGATTTGCAGTCTCTGATTCTCCATTACATTCAGGACATTTACCCTAACCCTAGCCCGGTTCCGAGGATCCCCCGCGTGACATCTTATCTATTCTCGGTTCGCGGATCATCAGGTAGAAAGCCATACGATTCAAATTCACATCTACATTGCTTTCTCTATTAGGGTTTCACATCTATTAGACATATGGTATTTATTTGTATCTCCATCTATTCTATCGTGCAGCGAGTCGGTTCCATTGTGTTTTGTCTAGCAGTTGGCAGTCAACTCGGAGCCAAGCTCGCGAGTAAGGATCGAGGCCAAGCCTCGAAAGTGGCAGTTTGACAGTTGATCTTCATCAGTGACAGTTCACCATCTTGTCAGTTCAGATGGCTCGCACTAAGAATGTTGGTGGTGGCCCAGGTGATGATGATCGAAGGCCCCCGCCTCGCCAGCCAGCCGGATCTAAAGGCAAGTCAACCAAGCAGGTAACATCCAAGAAGCAGAAGTACCCCGACGCAGAGACAGCGAGAGCAGCAGCTGTTGCAGAGGCCGTAGAGCGTGCCGAGAGAGGTGGTACCTGCAGCAAAGTTGTCATTGCAGATCAGCCAGTTTCACCCGCAGTCAGAGCTGCGATCGAGGATGTTGAGCGTCGTCACGGTAGTCTAGCTGGGACTGCCACTCTTGCAGGACGACGGGTTGCCATTGAGGAGGGTCCGTCAGCACAGCAGTAGCCCCCACCAGTAGAGCCTCAGCTAGCTCAGGAGACTCAGAAGGGTCAAGAGACCGAGCTGGCACCTCAGCTACACCGCTCGAGTCGTACCAGTGCTATAGTTCCACCGAGGCCAGTTACACAGCGCAGGGGTTCACACCCTCCGCCCAGACCACAGGGTCCGCCTCCAGTGGTTCACCTCGACTTGAGGGCCGCTATAGCCAGGTAGGTTCAGCAACTGCGGTTTGTTGAGTTTGAGGTTTGGTTTCCTCCGAGGAGGGATGAGAGAGCAGCTGAGGGGTTCTACACGCCACTGCAGGAGGATTTCTATAATGCATATCTTAACAGTGGGGCAGTGTTCAGATCTCAGAGGGTCTGTCAGATAGAGTCTATTGTGGCAGCAGCCGGAGAGAGCATTCGGCAATACTTGTCATATTTGCCAGGACTGACAGATTTGATTGGACGGACGGGCATATATGTACCTTCTTGGGTCCGTCAGTTTTATGCCTCGCTCTACATCGATCCTCATCACAGATTCATTCACTTTGCTTTCAAAGGCAAAGACTACAGAGTGACTAGTGGCAGAGCCAGGGAGATACTGAGACTACAGGAGCAGCCTATAAAGATGCATGAGGTTTGCTATGGACATCAGGAGCCTCCCAGGTGTTCTCATGGAGGGCAGGTGCCCCCTACAGATTTAGTGTGGCATTGCTTCAAGGAGCCTTTTGGAGAGGGGTTGAGTAGGAACCCCAGTGACTTGACTCCTACAGCGAGAATACTAGAGGCCATCATCAGGAGGACACTATTTCCCAGGTTGGGATACAGGGAGGGCCTGACTCGCTTACAGCTCTGGCTTCTCAATGCCATCATGTAGATGATAGTATTTGACATCTGGGACCTCCTTCTTTTAGAGATGGAGGATACTATAGCTGAGGGGTTCATGGGTCGCAGGCAGCTTCCCTATGCTCACTAGATCACGTTCCTCATCCGTAGAGTTGTGCTTGATAAGCCCCCTGGCATGATGGATGAGTATACAGGTGCCACTACAGAGTTCCTAGCCTACAACCTGTCATAGAGGATCAGACACACCACTCCTTAGGCACCCAGACAGCCTAGCCGTTGTCCCGATGTGCCAGAGTCCACAGCTCAGCAGGATGAGATCATCAGAGGGATTGCAGCCACTAAGGAGGAGGAGCTAGAGGCACAGCAGGAGGTGAGCGAGTATAGTGACAGCTCCGACGACGACTACCAGCCTATACCTCAGATGCCTCCACGCAGACATGATGCAGAGGCCGGTAGCTCCAGTTCTGCACCACCTGCTCCGCAGACAGACCCCGCTCTCATAGCTATTCTTGAGCGGATGCAGCAGGATTAGACACGACAGGCACAGGAGATAGCTACCAACTTCGCACAGTTTCAGGCTCGTCAGGATGAGTTTCAGTGGCAGCAGCAGCTCCTTCAGCACCAGCAGTTACTTATGCAGCAGCAGCTTATGGGATTCATGCAGCATGTAGTGACAGCCTTTGGGATCCCACTGCCACAGACTTCACCCCAGCTTGCACAGCCTCCTACCACTTCGATGACTCCAGTAGTACAGCCCATTGGGCTCTAGAGTCAGGGACAGCCTCCAGCTCAGTTTACTTCACCTCCTGTACAGGTGTCCCAGTGGTTAGCCTCACCTGGTGTAGCCCCACAGTTCACTCCTTATCACATGGGTTTCTCACCAGAGCAGTCTTCCTCACTATTCGTGCCTGACACGTCAGTCTCCAGGAGTCTTGGAGCATCTTTCAGCGAGTTGACCGGCATGCCTACTCCGCCTCACATGCATACTGCCGGTCCGTCTGCAGCAGCTCTAGCTATCATGACTACTCAGAGGCTCCCCTTGTCTGTCGCCTCATCAGATCCTACGACAGACATACTTGTAGCTTCACAGGCAGCACCAGCCCCAGCTCAGACCCAGACCGCTTTAGCGACACTTCCTGCTTCAGAGGGTCAGTCAGTTCAGAGCTCAGGGTCCGATGATGATGGCGCCCAGTTCCATCTTGCTCCATGTACTTCAGCGCCCGACTCGTCCACTGCAGCCCCGTCGACCGACCCTTAGGTTTTGGTGTTTGACGCCAAAGGGGGAGAGGGTTTGAGTATGTAGACTTAGGGGGAGCGAGTTTTAGGGGGAGCTAGTTATCTAGTATTAGCTTATTATATACATTTGGAGTTTTATTTGTGTGATACACTATTACTTATGCATTCGTGTGTTTACTTTCATGCATACTATTATATATATATATATGTGATAGTGCTATCTACGTGATTGTGATATTCGACATGTGTGATTTCTACTTTGCATTATCTATATGTCATATCACTTGTGTAATGCTCATTTGCCTTTTGCTTCCGCGTTTATACTTCGAAGCAAATGAGCTTTGTTATTTGTACTCATGCTTAATTCATATCCTTTGAGTACATTGTGTTGGCTTGGGTCATATAAGCTTGACTAACTCTTTTGTTCTTATTGACAAAAGCTTATATGAACCAAGCCCGTCAAAAACCTCACTCCACAACATACTCGAGGTAGTATTGTCATCAATCACCAAAAAGCGGGAGATTAAAAGCATCTAGGCCCCTAGTTGGATTTCGGTGATTAATGTCAATACAAGATTACTATGACTAACATGTGTTTTGCAGAGGCAATTAAGTTAGGTCATGGTAATAGAGATCGATTAGGCAATCAAGGTTGTCATGCCCCTACGATGGAAATCGTTTCGGTTTTCAAAGGATGGATGACAAGGTTAAGGATAACTAGTTCTAAGTGTCGATTGGAGTTGGAGAGACACTTAGAGTAGTTTAGGACTTTGTTTTTCCTTTGGCCGTACTATGAAGGGGGGTATGAACGGGTAGCTTGACCTAGTTGAGTCTAGTGAGTTAGGTGTGGTGCACACTTGTGTAAACTAGCTCTAGGTAGCTCCTATGAATGCCTAAGACCCTATGGAGCAAACTTCATTCACATATGTTCGAATGTTGGAAGTGAATGGAGGGTCAAACACTGACCGGACGCTGGCTCCGGTGCGACCGGACGCTAGCCGCAGGGTCCGGTCAGTTCATTTGACTGTGAAGAACAAGTCTGGAGTGACCGGACGCTGGAAGGTCGTGTGACCGGACGCTGAGGGCTAGCATCCGGTCGACTCCAGTAAGGGTCCAGACTTGGGAAAGAGTGACCGGACGCGTCCGGTCAGTGGTGACCAGACCCTGAGTATCTAGCATTCGGTCGTTTACAGTAAGCATCCAAGAGCGATCAGACACGTCTGGTCGGTACTGACCGGACCTTGACAGTGTCTGGTCATCATTTGAAAACTGTTCGTGGGTTGAACTGACCGGAGCGTCCGATCAAAATGATCGGAGCATCCGGTCATCCCGCAGAAGCTCATAACGGTTCGTTTTTTAGGCTACCTTATAAATAGAGGCTCCACTCATGAGTGGAGCAACTTTTGCTCATTCCAACAGCTGAGAAACACGTTTGTGAGTGCCAAGAAGAGCAAGGTCCTAGTGAGGTGTTTGTGATTTGAGAATCCAAGAGAGTAGCCTCACTAGCAAATCAAGAGTAGCAAAGTGTGCATCCATCTTCTCATTAGGCTTCGCGTGGTCAAGTGAGAGTTCATGCTTGTTACTCTTGGTGATCGCCATCACCTAGACGGCTTGGTGGTGATCGAGAGTTTGGTGTTCACCCAGCGGAGCTTGTGGGTGACCCAACTCAAGTTGTGAGCGGCTTTGGGTGATTCGCCGCGACGGAGTGTCGAAGAATCAACCCGTAGAGAGCACTTGATCCTTGTGCGGATCAAGGGGGAGCTACACCCTTGCGCGGGTGCTCCAACGAGGACTAGTGGGGAGTGGCGACTCTCTGATACCTCGGCAAAACATTGCCGCATTCCTTTTTCTCTCTCTATTTACTTTGAGCACTTACTTTGAGCATTTACCTTGAGCAATTCAATACTTGTTTTACATCCATAGAATTGCTTGCTATAGTAAGTTTGGAACTTAGGTTGCGAGGTTGTTGTGCATTAGTTTGATATAAACACTTTTCTAGGCACAAGGGTTTAATTGGGCTATCCGTAGGATTTGATTATTGCAAGAGAATTTAGAATTAGCCCAATTCACCCCCCCCTCTTGGGCATCTTGATCCTTTCAGTCTGCCTAGATCTCCACGTCTGCCATGATCCATCACAACATCATGTTGCGAGATTATGGCACGCAATCCCTATCCTTTCCTTCAAAAAACCCGTCGAACGTTTTGCCTCCCTGGATGGTCTGGGACTCATTACGAGTATGAGGAAAACAAATAAAAAATGCCTCTATGCCTCGTCTAGGCCTAGGAGTCTGATGGTTGGCCCATCAGTGGGTTCAACAGCCGCTTCAAACACCCCTATGACAAAGGGTGGAAAGAGCTAGGCTACAAAAATGGCTTGCACCCAGGCACACGAGCGCCATGGGTATCTTGGCCCATGATTGAATCTTAGCCGGGCTAGATCCCTACGAATGGGATACCAGGATCCCAATTGAGCTATCTAGCTAAACAACAACCAAACTTCATAGCCATACTCATGAAGGGTCCAAATCACCCCTAGGTGACTCTATCCAAATCACCTAGGGCTCAGGTGCTACACCCGATGAGTGCGCTCGTGCGCACCCTCTAGCAAGACGAATCACCCCCAGGCGATTCTATCCAAATCACCCGGGGGCTACACCCATCGGGTGCGCTCATGCACATCCTCTGGCAAGACAAATCACCCCTAGGCGATTCTATCCAAATCACCTTGGGGCTCGGGGGCTACTGTCAGGGACCAAATACTAGGGTACCCAAAGAGGACGAGCTGATAACTATCAAACATTGATGCTTCCGAATAGGCAAGAATGTGACTACACCTCTTGCCCAATGACCGAGGGTTAAACTTTGTCTCATCTGACCCCCAAAGGTTGACTCCACCTTGCCTGACCCCCGAGGGTTGGCTCTGCCTCGCTTGACCCTCGGGGGCTAGCTCTGCCTTGCCCGACACCTGAGGGCAGACTCTGCCTCACCTAACCCCTAGGGGCTGGCTCTGTCTCACCCAACATCTAGGGCTAGCTCTGCTTCACCCAACGTTTGAGGGCAGACTCCGCCTCGCCCGACCCCTAGAGGCTGGCTCTGCCTCACTTGATGTCTAAGGGGTAGACTGCACCTCGCCCGACGTCTAGGGGCTGGCTCTGCTTTGCTCGATGTCTGAGGGGCAGACTCTGCCTCACCCGGCATCTAGGGGCTAGCTCTGCTTTGCTCGACGCTCGACGGCTGGCTCCGCCTCGCCTAACGTCCGAGGGCATACTCTACCTTGACTAACGATTACGCGCTGCTCCTTCATAACTATGTGCACAGATAAGAAGGGGCACTCAAGTCAACCATAATACCAAGGACCATACCCTACACGCCTATAGGAAAGTACCATCAGGATATGACAAGATGTGCACTTTATGCCCTTCCAGGCATGTTAGAAGCCCGAACAATATTGTGGGTGCCGATATTTGTCTTATAGTGTTATGGGCACCAGCATTTGCCCTCGGGCATGGATCCTGATGGAGGCATACAACAACTATGGTCTAGGAGGAGACTCACATCCTCTACAGTGATAGGCGTGCAGTCGCTGCACCGTTCGCTCCCCATAGGGTCGCGGATCAACATCCTGGTCCATCACGCTGCCCGCCAGGGCAAGATGAGACGTGACCACTTGCTCGTCAAGCCAGAGCATGGCATCATCAGTAGATAGACGCCCAACATGGAGCTATCCCTGGCACCGTCTGACATGTTAGCAGGGCTCGCTCAGAGGAAAAGGAAGACCCAACACCTTCGAAGGACCTTCTTTGCCTCTAGTTTTTCTTCTTTGTCCCATCTATAATCCTTGCTTCCCCTTGGTCTATAAAAAGGAAGGTAGGGCACCCCACTAGGGGGGAGATGAATAGAACACACCACGCATCACATAACACATAGCTAAGCAACAACCAAGCTCTTAGCATCCTTTCAACCTTTCCATTAGAGACTTGGGACCTGTCCCTCTCTTGCCCATTTGTAACCCCTACTACGAACCTTTTAGTGCTAATAACATGAACAACAGCCGCAAACTAGATGTAGGAACATTTTGCCTGAACCAGTATAAACCTTGTGTCTTTTAGCACACCATCCAGGTCCAACGCACAATAATACAAATTTACTCGTTGGTGTTTACTCAAAATACCGACAATACTTACCATGACTCACATGATGGAATTTGTGAGTAGTGCAGCATCTGTATTCGTCACTTGAGATGTGATATGAATTCTTGTGACATCGACCTTTTTCTCCAATCTACACATGGTTAGAGAATATATATATGTCTATATAAACCTGTGAGATGGTAGGGTTCTAGTGTTGATGGATCTTGAATGTTTAGGCACCCTAGGGTTCTTCAATGTTTCTGCTTTTCTTTTGGAAGCTTGCCGGAAGGTTGAAACGACGTTTGCTATCCTGTCTTATTCCACAATTCAATAGAACTAGGGTAATCCTACTAAACCTAGTGGTATATTAATGATCTAAATCCTTACGCCAATTGTTTCCTCAGCAATGGTGCCAAAAATGCTTGTTGGTATTTATAAGTTCAAATATAATATGAAGGATTCCGCAAGCGCACAGAATACCATTGTAGCATTTTACCGGGAGAATTCTAGGTATCGTTATTTATATTTTACCACAGGAAAACAATGGAGTAAATTCTTATTGAATATTAAAGGAGTATCTATCTATCAACATACCAGCATGGCTAGAGTAGGGGTGAAGGTAATGATAGGAATTAAGGATAATGATACTCAGGGGGTAGATCTATAAGATAATGTAAACTAGTCAACTCGGGAGAACAACAGGTAAAGTAGATTCCTATGATATTCCTATTATATGGTCAAAGTATATATACATTCAACTATAGCTAAGACTAACTCTACTCTTGTGCACTTCGGGATGCCGCTTAGACGGTAGAGTACCCACAATAGATAACTCTACCGACGCGACTACAGTCCTATAATTTAAGAACCTACTCAATTCGAAGTGGATTACAAAGGATAGACAGGGCTGTCACCTCCTACTGCTACCACCCAACCAGAGAACAGGGTGTACTCATAGGTAGAGCATCGTATAAGCACCATGCTTACACAAGGCTCGGCTACTTAGCCCAATCGATAAACTATAGCAAGCTAAGCGCTCTATGAACCCACACACAAAAGCAATGATAATCTTTACTAAGCAAGATATATATTCAAGGTAAGCATAGCCATGTAAATAGGAATATAATGAATTAATAATAAGTCTTACAAGATGTAGAAGTGAAGATACAAGGCTTCGCTGAGCCTCCAAGACTAGATCCAAAACTTGAGAATGAGCCCAACTCGACCCTCACTCCCGAGCTACTAACCTACTACATTAGACAGTCTAAACCTAATCCTCCTGGTGTATCTTGATCTCTGAATGAGAGATATGAATTAGGGTTTTAGGGATGGCCTAAGGGAGGGAAGTAGGGGCTAATATATATAGGCCTAAGCATCCATCCTGAGCCCTTGGATCAAACTGACTTAAAGGACTGCGTAGATGCATCCTAGGAGGTTGTGGAGAACCGACATTGTGACACGGAGGCTGATAGTGGGCCCCAGGGGCCAGGGCAGTTTTCTGAGTAAATCCTCCTATAAACATAGATTCACCAAAACTTGTGGAATTTATTAGTTTAAATCCCTAGACCTATGTTGTTGATCCTTTTTATGCATTTATATAAGTTATATTGACGATTTATGATGAACATTAACTACCGTCAATAAGGACTCACAACAGTCAAGGGGTAGTAAGGCAGTTAGCAAGCTAGGGATGGCTATACATTGGGAGTGAGGCTAGGTTTTGTACACATAGGGATGCCAGGGCTGGAGTAGGCTTCTGAGGTGACCGCACAAGGTACATCATTGCTAGTATCCGAGTAGTGAATATTTTAGATGGTCAGAACTTCTGTCATTCGGCGAAGTATACAGGTATATAGTGCACTCTAATCCAAGTAGTCATAGGCTCGCAGCAGCCAAGGGGTAGTAGCTAGCTTGAGATGGCTACATGGTTTCATAGGTTCTGATCAATTGCACTCCATGGGCTGTGGTTGATGTTGCCGCTTTATTAGGCGCCCGTGGGTTTTAGAAAAGTTCGTATTATTAGGCGTATCCTAGAAACGAGGCTACAATTAACTCCCGATGGAAGCCGAGCTCATCTCTGGTTCATTCCAATTAAAGGCTACATGCATACATGCATGAAAGCCAGGGAGATGGCTCCAATAGAGGCTTGGACATGATATTTTTAATTAATGTAATTTCACAGTCTTCCTCCATTCCTTGGTATCTGCAATTTCATCCTGTGAGCCTAATAAACCGGCCTGCAGGCAGTATGAACTAATGCACTCAATTTGCTATGACTTTCAAATGTACAAATGACACTATATACTGTCCTACGAGTTGAAATGTATAGCGGACAGACTTTCTTACGTGTGCAGTAAAAAATGTGAACAGAAAGAAACATGTAGATCATAAAGAGAACCAGAAAACTCCACATTTCTCGGTAATCTAACCATCTCGTTCACCTGGTCGCCTACCCACTCGGTAATCTAAACCATGTCATCGTTGGAATTCCCATGCCAGTTCACAAAGGGTATTTAAACCTCCTACTATAACCCCTGCTTGGTCACCTCCCCCACCTCCTCCTCGATCAACGTAAGTCGATCGCACCGCATCGCCTCTTTAGTGCTCTATCTCTCCACGCGTCCACACACTGTAGCTCCATCCACGCACATGCTGTAGCTCCATCCACATCACCATGTGAGCCCTCGGTTGGCCTCCTCGTGCTCCACAACATGCGACATCGACGTCGGCAATCATGGTGATGAGGCGGCACCCCACATCATGTTTGTTGGTGCTCCCTGATGAGCTAGCCATAGAGATCATTGGCCACCTTGCTGTGACCTCGGAGCAGCCCATGGATGACCTCTACAGCCTACGAGTGACCTCCTCGTCCATGCGCTGCATCTGTGGCAACCCCGTCATCGGTCGGCGTGTGGCACTAGACTACTATAGACGTGGGCTGGGGTGGGACGATGTCGGCAACTACTATGACCTGCTTTCTAGCCTGACCCAACTCCTTAACCCAGAGGCTTGCTTCCTCACTAGGATAACAATGGTATTCAAGGAAACCCATAGGCCCCGGCCATGCCTCAATGATCTTGCCCGCGCCGCCGATGGCGAGCACAATCTGGTGGCCTATCTAGTTGCCATATTGCTCTATAGGCACAATGGCAATGCCCACAACGATGACTCTGCGAGGTAGTACATGAGATGGGTCGAGGGCAAGGAATAATCATGAGTGATGGTGGTGGTGGACCAACGAGTAGGTGGCTATGCAACAAGAGGTGTGTGCCATGCCACCGCGAGGCGGCCGCTGAGGTGATCCATGAAATGAGGTGGGCCTAGGGCAAGTTGTCGCTACTAGCTCTAGCACAGGTGCACAACAATCTTCCGTGTGTAGGTGACGCTTATGGTGATGCAGACGGATGGAAAGGAAGGGCTGTGTATTGCAGCGAGAACTATAGGCTTCACCGTGAATTCGAGTTGTTCGCATAGGAACTTGGAATAAGAAACTAGTAGTTCACTTTTACATGCGAGAGTGAATTACTCCCTCCATCCTAAAATATATTGTATTCTAGCTTTAGTAGTACTTTTTAGTGAACGCACAGTGTTTTCCTCTCACCACAAATTAGCATAAGCCAAATTTGAGCGAAACGGCCTTGTTTCACTGAAATTTGGCTTATGTTGATGCTTATGCTGATTTGTTGTGAGAGGAAAACATTGTGTGTTCGCTGAAAAGTAATGCTAAAGTAGTTCAAGCTCCTCAAATATAGTGTATTCTATAGGTTTTGATTTTTTTGTTGTTTTGTATCAATTTTATTTGTTTCCTTTGGGGATTGAACGAAAGTACTCGTACGAAACAAGTTTCCCTGTATAACGTGAGATGTGTCCAGTGTTGACGGTAGTTAACAACCATTATAAACCGTCAATATAACATGCAAAAGGGCATAAATATAATCACCAACGAAGGTCTAGGGGTTTAAACTAATAAATTCCATGAGTTTTGGTGAATCTATATTTTCTATAGGGTTTATTCAGAAAACCATCAAGGTGGACCAAGATGTCAGATTTAATCTTGCTTATCCACAGTGAAAACAACCCCAGAAGGTTCTAGAAGACTCAAGAGGACTCCACACCAAAGCAGAGGGTGAGACGTCGCTAGGTGGCCCCACTTGCAGGCCGGCCAGCCCTTAGGGCCCACCTGTCAGCCTCCTGTTGTTATGTTAGTTCTCCACCACCTCCTAGATTGCATCTACGCCCTTTATTCAAGTCGGTTTGATATGAGGGCTTAGGATTAATGGCTCGGCCTTATATATACCAGCCCCTACCCCCTCCCTCAGGCATTGCATAAGTCATTTGAGAAGATAGAAACCCTAATCATCCTCAGGGCTCCACCATAGTCTGGGGCATAGCTAGTTAGGCTAGGTCTAGAGGGAGGCAAGCAGGCTTCGCTTGGATTCCTGATTTTGTCAAGAGCGTGGTTTGGTATAATCTTTGTACCCCCTCTCTTTTGTATCCCCATTACTTTTTTATGTTTGCTACAATTGTTATGACAACATTGGTATTCACAATACTCATGTTCTTAGTTATGATGTTCATCATCTACTTTGATTATATACTTAGTATAGCTAGTTTATCATTATGTTTATGCATAAGTTCGTATAGTGCTCGCTCTGGTGTACATAGGGTGAGTGGTCAACATTGTGTAAGCATGGTGCTTATATGTTGTTTACCTATGGATATACCCTATATTCTAGGTCATGTGGTAGATCGCTGATGTGACACTCCCGTTGAGTCCTTTGTAGTCCACTCCCCGAATATAGGTGCAAGTAGGGTCCAGTTACGAAGGAAGAATAAGCTATGTTCTTAATCTTCCTTAGTAATGTCCCTTATGTGTAGATATAAAGATGACTTTAGCCATGACTACTAGGTGTAATTGCACTAATCAATGTATGCTTCGACTTGTAATTAAGAATGACTTAGGAATTATTCCTCTAATATTCTACTTAACCATGCTAATGCCATAGAAAGGAGTACTCTGAGTGATTTATCATTGATCCATACTTATCATATACATAATTTATCCTATGACTTATCCCTATTGTGAGTAGAATATTGGTTATGGTTTACTTCTCCATCAATAGTATAAGTTATCAATACATGTCCATGCTAGACCTTCCCTGTGGTAAAATATAAATAATGATACCCAGAATACTCTTGGGTAAAGTGCTATAATGGTATAGTATCTATGCGCTTGCAGATTCCTTTCATTTATATATATTTTTTCTAGTCACATGAAATATTAAAGTACTTCTTAGTGTCATTCTAGAAGTGGCACTAGGTAGTACCAACAAGCATTTCTAGTACCAACACTAGGGATGACAACTTCATAAAAGATGCTAAGGAATGTAAACAACATAGGGTGACTACTTAAAACAAGTGACATGTTAATAAATACCAACATCTGGTCCAGTCTAATTTATTATGCTCGGACTTTCTTGCGTGTGCAGTAAAATTTGAATAGCTATGTGGCTCCTCCTTTAGGCATTAGATTGACACAAGACTTGATCGGATGAATTCTATTATGTATGTTTACCATACTATAGATCAGAAAGAGAACCAGAAAGAAACCTACAGGCAAAACCAACCAACAGGGGCTAGAAACCGGCTACCAAATGACCAAAGGACCTGATCTACACCATGTTCAATAGAGTTTAACCCACCTAATACAAAGTTGAACAAAAGTAAACACAGACATGCAGAGGGCCAAAAAAGACACCACTGCCCCTCAATACTACGACAGCAGCAAAGATCCTAGGCTAATATGTGTGTTCTGGTCTTTTTTAACTGCTTTAGTCTCTTTAAGTTGCCGAAACAAAACACCCTAGGATCTTTGCTGTTAAACTTTAGTCCTATGTTCCCTTGTTCTCAAAGTCATTAGCAGAGGAGTAAATAAAGTTCCATTTAATGTTATGTCACGTTGCATTTGATGTATCTTCCTTATGTTGGGAGTTGGGAGTTTCTTACATGTCAGACGTGTCCAAACGAGGAAAAAACTATGGAGGAAACTGTCAGATGTGACCAAATGTACAGAGGTTGGACTTTCTTACATGTGTAATAAAATCTCAACACTAGTGACTACTCAGCTCTAGATTAGACCAAGGTACGACTTGCTCCTCGCTGCAAGGTTCTTGTATGTTCAACAAAGATTGACAAAGACACCAAGGTAGCAAAAAAAAACAAACAAAAACCAAATGACCTGAGCTACACCACGCTCAACACAGTTCAACCCACCTAATACAAAGTACCTCCCCATGACCATGGAGCAATGAGATGTTTGCATGGTTTGGCAGTGCAACTTGGCTGTGTCATGTCAATGCGAGTGTCCCTGCTATAATAGGCTACTGACACCACCCATGTGCGCGCGTCTATGGGGGAATGCAGGAGCACGCAAGCAGTCATGATAGTTGAGGGGTAGATGGAAGGATGAAGACTGATGAGTTACAAACTAAAGACTAAAGCAGCCACAAAAATAAGACGAGTTGGGTTCAACACAGATCGAAGCCACTCATGACTACTACTACTACTGAACCAAGGGTCATTTAGTAGCTAGATTCTAGCCCCTATTGGTTGGTTTTGCCTACAGGTTTCTTCCTGGTTCTATTTTTGATCTGTAGTGTGGTAAACATGCACACAGAATTCATCCGATCCTATCTCATGTTGATCTAATGCTCAACGGAGGAGCCACATAGCTATTCAAATTTTACTGCACATGCAAGAAAGTTCGAACATTGTAAATCTGACCAGGCCGGACACATCTCACATTATACTAGGAAACCTATTTTGTACTAGTACTTTCGTTGAATAAGGAAACAAATATAATTGAAATAAAACAATAGAAAAGCAAAGGCAACAGGAAATCAAAAGCTATAGAATACACTATATTTGAGGACAAATTTCAAATGCCAGAATACACTACATTTCAGAGAGTGAAAGGACTAGTCTCTTATTGCAAATTCCCATTCAAAAAATGGATTTCTTGATGAAGCCTATAGTCCTCGCTATAATACATAGACCTTCCTTCCCATCTGTCTGCATCACCACAAGCGTCGCCTACGCAAGGAAGACCGCCGCACACCTGCATCAGTGGCGGTAGCGACAACTATCCCCACGTTGTATTGTAGATCACCTTGATGACCGAGTGGTGGCACAACACACACCCCTTGTTGCTTAGCCACCTACTCGTTGGTCCACCGCCACCGCCTGCTGCTACCGCCCTTGATTCTTCCTCGCCCTTGACTCGTCTCATGCACCGCCTCGCAGTGTCGTCATCACCGACACCGCCATTGTGCCTATAGGGCAATATGGTGACCAGATAGGCCTCTAGATTGTGCCCCCCATCGGCGGCGTAGGTGGGATCGTCGAGGCATGGCTAGGGGCTATGTTTTCCATGAATACAGTTTGTATCCTAGTGAGGAAGTAAGCCTCTGGGTTGCTGACTTGGGTCAGGCTATCAAGGAGGGCGTAGTAGTTGATGAGGTGGACCCCCATTCTCCCACGTCTGACTTGATCTAGTGCTAGACGCTGACTGATGGTGGGGTCACCGCAGATGTGGTGCATGGATGAGCAGGTCGCCTATAGGCTACAGAGGTTGTCCATGTGCTGATTTGAGGTCGTAGGGAGCGCTGTCAGCGACATGATTGCCAGCATGGATGGAGCTATGGCATGTGGATGGTGGCTAGCTAGAGGGCTGGAGAGGCAAAGTGGCATGACATGCATTGATTGAGGGGGAAGCGGGGGAGGTGGCTGAGCAGCCATTATAGTAGGAGTTCTCTAAATACCCTCTACGAACTGGCGTGGGAACTCACAATGATGACACGGTTCAGATTACTAGGTGGCAGGAGACCGGATGCATTGAGTGTACACTATTTCCAATCCCAGCAGTCAAAACATGAAACAGGGGATGCCAACCAACCACAAAGCCTCCATCATCGTGTCCTGTGGGAGATCAACTGTTCGGCTCTCCTCTTTAACCATCGTCACGTCATGTGGGAGAGCAACTGTTCGACTATAGAGAGCACCACCGACTAGGGTATTCTCTCATACATATGTACTAGTACACATCACATCACCTCCTCTGATCCCTACTCACCAGCCGATCCCTTCTCATCGGTGGTGCATAGAGAGAGCAATGGGGCACTAGTCATCGGACAAGTTTTCCACTAACTACAAAGACAAGGATGGCGAGGAGGTGAATCAACCGACGCCGAGCCCCGAGCGTGAGGAGGCACCCACCGACGACCAAGAGGAGGAGGCACCGCAGATGGTAGAGGATGAGGAGGAGGAGGAGAAGGAGGAGGAGGCACCAGCGGAGAAGGTGGACAACATCACCGAGAGCATTCCACCAGAGTTTGGTGCCATGCCACACAACAAGAAGTGTAGGCTCAACCCTCCATCCCACAACACGAGCATGAAGGATGAGGATGACTCCTCGTTAGAGTAGGACGACGAGGAGGGCAGCAACAACAACAACGGTGGGGGCAGTGGTTACTAGGAGATACATCAACATTATTGGCATCTAGATAGATACCACAATTAACTAAGTTCAAACCGTCACCTAACTCATCTTGTTGCCCTTCCGCTTCCACACCATTTTTGCATGTCCAGCCTATGGCAAAACGAGGGGGTGGACTATCCTTTGGTTGTTGATTTTGCATGTCCAAGATAAAAGAGCTGGTCGGACACCTAATATATGGTCTGGCCTCGTCTAATACAACATGGCCAGATTGTGCTTTGGTGACATAAAAGATTAGGCACCTATTCTTGGTTAGTTTTGTAGAACTAGGCATGGCTACATGCATAATAAGAGGAGAGCAATGCTACTAGAAAGATAACATAACATCAAACCAAACTTCATATATATATGTGGAGTACAGCAACGATATGAGTTCAGACTACATAACCATGCCTTCATCGACCATAATAAGAGGAGAAACATGCCACACTAGTCATACAACTACTACATAAACAAACTAGTTCTAACTATATATGATTAACATGACTTCATAGTTGTAATGAGTACCAGGCAGCATACTCGTCCTAACTACAAATGTTTACATGACTTGATACTACTAATTAATTCAATGAGCGGTGCCATCCCACAGCTCTAAGCAACAAGGGTACCAACAGGCACGATCAAAATCCAACACCTATAAGGTAAACCTACCTAGGTTAAAACTAGCAAACCTCTCTGCCACATCGAATCGGAGGATCACTTCACCCGCTCCTACCGTGGGGCACTAGGAGCCAATCCAGTGAAGGCAAGCTAGACCATGATGGGGCCACCTCTGTAGAGCCCTTGGACATGTCCTTGGTGAATGGCGAGTGGGACCGTGATGTTGTAGGAGACCCGCTCCCGCCTTGGGGTGCCAAGAGCAGATCCGGTGATGGTGAGCTCAACCATGATGGTGCCACCGATGATGGCGAGGTAGACCGCACTGGGAGCAGCGATGGCGAGCGAACCACCAGTGCCGGTGACGTCAGCATCATCATTATGGGCGACAGGGAGACCAATGCCAACCTAGGGGATGGCATGTGGGACCACAACGGTGCTTGCAATGACGGTGATGTGGACCGCATCAAGAGCAGTGGTGGCGAGAGAACCACTGGTGCCGGTGGCATCAACATTGTCATCATGGGCGACTAGGAGACAAATGGCAGCCTAGGAGATGGCATGTGGGAGCACGATGGGTACCAGCAGTCAAGAATGGTGCAAATAGGCATCAAAGCAGGATGTGCCAGCGCATTGGAGGAAGCATGGACCTAAGGCCGACCATGGTTCCTCGAGGAGGACCTAGAGTGCTTCATGGGAACCGATAGAGAGGTAGAGGTGGGGACTTTGTGAGGCAGTGCGAGGCTAGGGCTTTTGGCAATGCAAGGGTGGAGCGAGGCTAGGCTTTGTACACATAGGGAGGCAAGGGTTGGAATGGGCTTCTGACATGACCGCATGATGTTCATCATTACTAGGTTTATTTTAGTAGTGAATATTTTAGATGGGTGGACCTTCTATCATCTGGTGAAGTATATAGTGTAGTCCATTCTAAGCAGTCGTAGGCTCATGGCAACCGAGGGGAAGCAGCTAGCGAGAAGCTGTCGCTTTAGGAATACAATACCGTACTACTTCATGCATGCAGCCATAGATGGTGTAGCTCTATTTGTAGCCCAGCCGATCAGGCAAAAGTTCTACTCATAGTTGAGTACAAGAGTTACATGTCCAGCCTATTCAAATTTATGTTGCTTGGACTATCAGGCGAACATATGGTTTACAAGAAATAGGTAAATGTTATTTTGTCTAATATCATAGAGGGACATGGTTGGGGGGAAAAGTTGTGAGTGAGAACGTTGGAAAAATGCAAATGGGTGAGGGAAGTGGGGAGCCAAAAGGTAGGCGATTGATGCAATGCTATCAGATGAGGGAAGGGGACGAGAGTGAAGTGAATGCGGCAGGAAAGCTGGACATAAGAAGTGAATTGAGAGAAAGAGCTTTTGACCACCATGACATGCTTGACACCTAAATGCCTGGTGCAGTTGTGATAGGTCTTTTTTGTACTTATTTCACTCCAATCCAAGCAGTCACATCAATCGAGGAGCAGACTGATTGCTACTCCGTATGACACTTTATTCTGTGCTACGAGATCAAATACTTAGCGAGCACACTTTCTTGCATCGCAGTAAAAGTCAATAGTTATGGCTCCTTCGTTCTGCATTAGATCGAGGCGAGACTTGTTTAGTTGAACTCCTCGCTCCATGGTTGTTTTAAGGTCAACAAATTTTATCAAAGACATGAGTTGGCCTCAACAGAGATCATAGGCACTCATGAATGTTTAGCATATTATAGATTAGATCAAAGACAACTAGAAAGAATTCTATAGTGAAAAGCAATCAACAAGGGCTACAAACCAGCTACAAAATGACTAAAGGACCTGAGCTACACCACGCTCAATAGAGTTTAACCCACCTAATACAAAGTTCAACAAAAGTTAACACCAACACACAAATAAGAGTTCACATATTTGCAAGGGCATCCCACAGATCATACCTATTCATGACTACTAATACTACTAATACATCCCACAGATAGGGTCGAGGCTGGCATGCAGGATCAGCTCCATGTCCACCTTCACTAAGACGGTGTTGGTAGCCGGCTTGTACTCTCAACCAGATCAACAATGTCATCGTCCTTCGATCCTAATGAAAAGCCCTGCTCCACCACCTGGATGTTCACCGCTGCGCCAATCTAAAGCTGGGTAGCAGCTAGCACAGTGGTAGCCCCATAACGAATGGCTTCGGTCACCATGGCTCGAAGGCAGACCGACAGAGCTCGAAGGCGCTCCTTTGTGACAACCGGATTGTCCGATGTTTCCACAGGGAAGGTCACATCACGGTCAGCTTGCACGCATAGCTACATGGTCTAGATTCACGTCCTCAGTTCCATTAGAAGGTTCATCATGTTATGGGCCTGCTCCTTGACCATCGCCCAGTTGGCTTGTGCCTGGGAGGCGTCATTCTTAGAAACTTAAAGTGCATCACGCATGGCGTCCAGCTCACCACATAGCATCTCGGTGTTCTACCTGGATGATGACAACAATGCTCGGACCTTGCGGTAATCCTTCAATAATTAATGGTAGTCTGCGTCGTCTGAGTATTCATGCTCTTCGAATAATTTACCAACTTCAGAACCAGAGGGTTGTGCGGGGACACATAGGCTCGGTGGTGGCGAGTGGCAACGGGATGACTCTCCGGCAACACTAGGGGGAAGCCGCATGACTGAGGATGGCACCATCATGGAGAAAGCGCTGCACAATGCAAGCCAAGTTCAAGCCCATATATGATAAGTGGGAGAGCGTTCAGATTGAGAATGCAAACGATTTATACCAAACTGACTGGCACAACATGGCACGGAATCATGGGTGGCTACCCCCATCGGTGGATGCCTTGTGAGGATGCTTTCCAAGCATGACCGTGGATGAAGAACTGAGATCCAAGGCCAATGAGGCTTGGGACACTGTCACGCCCACATTCACATGTTGAGAAAGTAGGCACATTCAAAATACTAGTTAAATTAAATAGCATGAACACATACTAGCTAGTGTGAGCATTGCTTGCATATTCTAGTTAAATGAAGATAAACAACATGAATAGTGGTATGGCGATGATCGACCCTCGAAGGGGGAACTGGTGGTCGGTCAGAGACCATGCTAATGAGAGGTCCATCTGTCGGAGGAGGATTGCTGGTATGGAAGGCATCTAGGGCCTCCCCATCACCACGATCCTGTGTGGACACTCCAATAGTTGTCATCATCAGATCATCTACCTCATCTAAGCAGATGGGGACACTCAACTTGATTGTAGGGTCTGTCATGCCTTGGAACTCCCACTAGGGGTGGCCCCTCATCTTCAAGGGGAGGACCTGATGGCTAAAGAAGGTACGGATCACCCTCGGTGCTATCAGTCCCTAGTCCTTTAGATCCTCAATCGCATCTAGCAATAAGCACAAATGCTATGGTTCCGATAGGGTTGGCGGCCTCAACCACAATTCCAGCGTGTCAGGACATAGCTGGTCGTGAGAAAAAAGTTGGTAGCATCGGCCGCTCATTGTTGGGGGACATAGAGTCACCTATGCTCCCAATCTAGGTCTACGACATAGTGGCAGTCAAGGCTCAGGTAGCGCTCCTCCAATCTAGGATGAACTTCGATCGAGGCACCCCCCCATCGGACAACGATGGTGCCAAGAGGACGCTGATGGAACCATCCAAAATAGAAACCGCCATAGATCATAATGGGCAGGTATTCCTAGGAAGCCCTCGCACAACATGATGAAGACCGAGAGGTAGAGGATCCCCTCTAGGGTTAAGTCATGGAGGTGGAGCCCATAGTAGTGAGCAACCACCTCAATAAGGGGTGTGCTAGTAGCTCAAACCCAATAAGGTGGAAAGGGATAAAGAGATGACCTCATTTTCCTTTGGCCTTAGCTCCACTTCGCTTCTCGCTAGGACTCTCCACCCGAGCTCCTCGGTAGCCTCTAGGATCACCTCCCTCTCTCGCAACTGGTCGAACTTAGCCCGGTCGATAGACGACCTCATCCACTATGCCATGGTCCTGGCAGGTGGCGTTGGTGATGCAGTAGAGTGGAAGGCAAAAGCTTTGGGATAGAATTAGGAGCTCTAAAGAGAGAAGGCAGCAGAGATAACCTTCCCTCTCATGCCCTTGTCTCTGTTGCTATAGTTTGGGGGCCATCGACCACCCCACGACCGAGACATTTGCGTGGGTGGGCGGTGGGGCTTCGCCCTATCTTGTCAATGTGATGGGCCAGGAGGTGATATCCCTTTCTATAATAGGCTGTTGATGCCACCCACGTGTGTGTGCCTGCGTGGGAATGCGGGAGCACGTCGTTCGGGTAGTCAAGATTTTAGACGGCCAGACCTTATGTGATCCTGTGAATTATAGACAGTGCGGTCTAATCCAAGTAGTCATGATAGTCGAGGGGCAGACTATGAGGACTTGTTTCAATTTCTCTTGGTTTGCAGAGGCATGCACAGATTATAAAAACCAAATTCTAAATAAAATTGTCTTTGTTGCATGGTTCTTGCAAGTTCAACAAATTTTATCAAATAAACAAAAATAAGACAAGTTGGGTTCAACACAGATCAAAGTCACTCATGACTACTACTAATACTGATACAAATGTTGTGATCGAGTGCACTCAATTGGCAATAGTTTTACTCATAGCTCCATACTATATAGTGTCCAACAAGATCAAATGTGCCACATCTAGAATTTCTTGCGAGTGCAGTAAAATATGAACAACTATCTGGCTGCTTCATTTTGGTGGCTCATTTCTCGATGCGTATTTCTCAGAAGGCATGCTCCTTAGAGATCGTGGAGATGTGGCCTTGCCTTACCTCCTGCTATCACTCGGCATCTATTGGAATTTGGGTCCATCGGCCATGCGCATCCCCTGCTATAAAAAATAGAGGAAAAACAAGGGAGCTAGTACAGTTGCCTTATAACCTTGCGAACTCACCTTTTCTGCTCACTGCCTCCTCCCTAGGACCTCATTCCTCAATCTTGAACCATGTCGGTGGAGAAGCGTCCAAGGGAGGAGATGATGGTGTGAGACCTAGACATGACTAGGAAGGCTCTCCACATGGAGAACCAGGAGGCAGAGCGGCTACGGTCATGCCTCTTCACTGTGGAGATGGCACTCACCACAACCGATAGGGAGACAGCCACGGCTGAAGCCGTAGTTGGTTAAGCACAGGCACAGCTCATTGGTAAGGCATTGTCATTACTGTATCTTCTTGTTTTGTGTGGCACCACACCTTATTAATTGGTACATTTTTTTCATTCTTGCTCTTTTAGCCATCATAGAGCAGCTAAATGCCGTGTTCATGCTGTCGGTGAGGCTGAACTTCCTTGAGCACATCCATGCTCTATCGGCGTGGATTTGGGAGGTAGTGACACATGGCCTTCACCGTGGGGCTGTGTTAGCCTTAGCCACCACCCACCTCCATTCAGACGTGGACTTGCATGTAGTGGAGAAGGGGTTCCCGCCAGAGCTGTCAGTCCAAAGGGCTTCATAGGACTTGGATCCTTTGAAATTCCTATTTCTCCTCCATTCCAAAGGAGTCATAAGTTTTTGAGTTTCTTTTGTCCATTTCTTGGGATTCCATTTTGCAGTGTTGGTGGGCCCCGAACAGACGAGGAGATCTACCTACGCTAAAATTTGATTTTCTCCAATCTCTAGCTGCCCCCTCTGCCACCCCTCTTTGTACCCTAGGCACCATTGGCACAGCAGCTTGACTCATCAATCTCCACTCTCTAGCCACACCCTCTCTCATAGCTTTCCAAACCCTAGCCAGAGTCAGATCCCTTCGATTTATCGATAGCAGGTCAGCTGACGGTGGAAGGACCACCTCAATGATGGTATAGGCTAGATTTGGATCCCCTACTTTAGCACCTATCATGACCAGCCAGATCCAAACCCTAGTCAAAGCTAGATCTAGTACCCCTTTATCAATGCTAGCCACACTAGTTTGCGACCACGATGACAAGATGGTTGTGCCAACGACAAAGAGTAGCTAGGGTATGCGGAGGAAGAGGTACCCAAATTCCTTTTATGATGTGTGTTGTATTGTAGTGGTTCAACCTAGGATATGTAGAAAGCGATGGGGTTGCATATTTCCTATAGTTGAGTGTAGCTGACATGTGCTTTATTGGATTAATGACTTCCGTATAAGTTGTAGTTACTAGTTAGGCGCTTATTTGCATACTCTTGCTCTTTGTTATGTTGACATTCACTAGATGCTTTAGTTAATAAATACCTTTGTAATCTAGATAAACAACCACTAACTGCTTTTCAACGAGAGTAGGAGGCACAAGTCACAAAGAATCATAGGAAGATGGAAGAACCGGGGGCGGTTGTTGAGGGATTTGGTGATACAGATGAAACATATTCAGATTTACAGATGAGCCAGTGGACCTTATAGTTGAGGTTCTTGTTCTACCTTGTATTATGTTCAGGCGAGAGGGCCTGGGGGGTGCAGATAGCAATGCAATGCTATGCTATCTAGATAGCAATGCAATTTGTACATGCTTCCTGCTTAAATTTGTTTCTCTAATTTCAACGTCCGGTTCGAAGAAGCCATAGAGGAGGCTCCACTAGTAGGAAAAAAGGCAATGTTGATATCAGTCCTAGAGGAAGGCAGTCTAAGAGAGTGAAGTCAACATGACCTATAGAGTTGACTCATGGTTCTAGGAAGAACAAGCAAAATCGTGCAAAAGTGAAGTGCCACCAGGCTATAGGATCTCGCTCCTATGTTGTACATCTACAATCATTTGTAAGTGATGGTTGTGTTTTATTGTTACTCTAGCCTTTGTACAAATAGAAACTCATGTGCACTATTAAAACAAGCAATAGTGGTAGGAGCCTAAGGCCCCCTTTGGAACGTAGGATCGGAAAAACATAGGAATAGGAAAAATATAGCAATATGATTGGAATGCATGTGAAAAATAGAGCAATGAAGAATAGAGGAATTTTGTTAGAAGGGGTGTTTGGTTTTGTACTGAAAAAACATCAGAAACCAATACAATGAGGTTTCACTAGATGTTTTTTCCTTTGTTTTCCCTATGAAAGTTGAAGGATAGGAAACTTTCCTATGGTTTTCCTTCCCCCATTTCTTCCTATGAACCCAAGGCCTCTATGGTGTTGATTCCATAGGATTACTGATTCCTACATTTTTTCTTTAGAAATCCAAGGAACCAAAGGGGCCCTAAATCTGGCATCATCATTTAATTTTGAAGTTGCAATACCTGTGCATTGTGCTTATGTAATCCATATCTATAACCTATTGTTTACTGCTTGAATTTTGTAGTATGTAATCCATACCAGTACCTATGCATTGTGCTTATGTAGAGGGTGTTTGGTTGAGGGCCACTGGCCACCATGCCACAAACTATGGCTCACCACAGGAACCGAAGCAGTTGTTTGGTTGCTGACTTAAATGAGGCTGCCATAGCTTTACTCAATAGAGAATGAGACACAAGAGTGTGGCAGATGAAAACCCCACCACCGCCACAACTCACCACAACGTGGCTATGTGTGGCCAAGATCCAAACAACCCCGTAATTCATATCAATATGAAACCTACGTTACTTGTTATGAACTAATCTCTTGGATTTTCAATTAAAGTCCTCTTCCACTATCTATAACCTAATGTTTACTGCTTGAATTTCATAGGAAGCTATGGAAACTATTCGAGCAGAACCTGTTGCTGATGGGCATGAACCAATGACAAGTGCTGATGTTGTTCCCATGGTCCTTTGCCTGTCCCATGGCCAAGTCCACTCCTAGGTTAGTGGCAACACCCTTTTTTTGAAGAACGCTGGTATCCCAACAAGCTCCTCCAGAACCGAGACATCAGCGGAGAGAATGCTTCAGGAATAGCTTATTACTGAATAGGAAAGTTTCGCTAACCTCATCAAACATGTGGATGAACTAAAGAGGAAGATAGAAAAGATTGAAAGGGAGTGTGAGGACATCAAGATATAGCAATAGGAGGAGTACAATAAGCTACGTGAGGATATCATGCGCTTTAACTCTTCTTCTAGTAACTCTTAGTCATCAACTATGTTGGCTTGATGTAGTGAACATTTGTGGTTTGATGTGTATACTCATGTGCTGGTTGATGTGGTGAAACTATCAGTGGGTTGCTGCTGATGTGTAAATAGTAATTTGTTGTGTTTGATTGTCATGCTGAATAATTATGTAGACATCATTGAATAATTATATAGTCAATCTGTGCAGCAGTGATGATCTTGAATTACTTTTATGACGAATTGATTGTTGGGCATGTGGTAGAACCTGGGTAGGCCACGTGATCAAATAAAAATGCGACACATGGACGAACCAGTGCATGACACATGAAATAGCCATGGCACGGCACATGGGCTAATAAAAATCCGGCATGTGGAAGGAAGCCATCAAGTCACATGGATGAATAAAAAACAAAACATGGATGGATTGCACCATGACACATGGTCAAATAAGAAACAACCACGTGGACCAATAAAAATACGACACATGGTCCAATGAAGAAATAACACGTGACCCAACCACAACACGACATGTGTGCCAATAGAAAATAGATATGTGGAACAACAGGGGCCCGACATGTGGTCCAATAAGAACCTAAAATGTGCAAGAAAAAGAGGTGGCCACATTGTCCAATAACAAGGTGACACATACCCAAAACATCTCCAATGCAACCGGCTATAGCAGGTGCACATGGAAAGCATCTCTAATGGAAGCAACCACCAGCGTGGTTGCCCTCCTACCATGCATGCCAAAGCAGTTCTATGACAATCAATTTTTGTCATAGATCTATCCAATTCTATGATGATTTTCTAGAATCATTATAGAATTGCAAGAGTGACGCGACTTCTATGATGAACATGTTTTCATCATAAATTCATCATAAAACAGAAATTATGATGAATTTGGCTCCTTCAATAACTAAATCTATTCATCATAGAAGTGCATATTTCTAGTAGTGGTTGGTAGAGGATGAGGCTAGGATCACAGGTGAGATCTCTTACGGCAACTCTTATCCTCGTAATCCTAACTTTACAGACTTCTAACTGTTCCTCCTTCAAATTTACCAACCTTGTCAGCATAGCAGGAAAGTCTTCAATTGGCTACAGACTATGCTGCACAATCGGTCAATGCTAGAGGTGTCGCACCGGTGGTTCGCCTACATGATATTCCAAATTGTGCCAAGGAGATCGCCTTTCATGGTGTTCGTCATGGTGCTACCGTCGCGCTGGCTGTGGCACAAGTCTGCTCTGGATATGAGCTTCAACTTCTTCCCCATGGTTTTCTAGTGACCGATCATCCTGAAGATCATGAGAACTTGGTTGAGGACTTCTCAAATGCCGCCAATACCATAGTTTTTTCTTCTTCGGCCGAAGACATTATGAACAAAGTGTTTCTCGGTCCTTAGATTATAGCAGGAAACCGATGAATAAACTTCTTGTGTCTAAACCGATCTTTCCTTTATGTTTCCTTGTGTATGGTGGATTTTGTTTTGTTTCTATTTTTTGCTCTAAAGGTGATGCATGCCACATTGGCTTTTCGCCCTTAGATGAATCAGAACTGCTTTCTTTCTTTTCTAAAGGCGATATCCTCTTATATCGGCTATAAAAGCCGATGAAAACTCAACCGGCTACCTCATGCATCAACCCAAATATTAGGATAATATTTCTTAAAATATTTCCCATTGAGTGCTCTATTGAACTCTTCGCCTTCTAGTGTTTCATAAAAGTAAGCATTGCCAGGCACGCATCGAGTAATACGATATGGCCCCTCCCAATCAAGTGACCACTTACCATATGCAGTCTTTAATCCTAATCAGCAAAATTAGCTTCCAAACCAATTCGCCTTTGTGGAACAACTTAGATTTAACCTTCTTGTTATAATGCTTGGCAATCCTTAATTTGTGAGCTTCGATGTTCTCCAAAGCCCGATGGCAATTTAAATCTTCTAGATCATCCATTCATCAGGACTTTGTAATCATCGGCTATTAGGTTTTCTTGACATTCAACACATCGCGATCCAGTCTTGATCTCCTAAGGAAGAATGGTTGTATGCCCATAAACTAGCTCGTATGGAGAGCACTTAGTTGATCTGTGACATGCCATCCGGTAAGCCCACAGTGACTCATTCAACGTTAAGTGCCACTTCCTTGGTCGGTCGATTATTTTCTTCTTGATTAGCTTGATCAGTATCTGATTAGACGCCTTAACTTGTCCATTAGCCTAAGCATAGTAAGAAGAAGAATTCAACAGCTTAAATCCCATGTTAGCAGCAAAATCTTGAATTCCTCATATATGAACATTGTCCCTTAATTAGTTGTGATAGTTTGAGGAACCCCAAATTGATAAATGATATGTTCCTAGACAAAGTCAATTATGCTCTAGGACATCACTGTCTTCAGCGGAATTGCCTCAACCCACTTGGTGAAATAATCTATCGCCTCCACTATGAAATTATGACCTTTGCTAGATGGTGGATAAATTTGGCCAATCAAATTGATTCTCCAACCTCTAAACAGCCACGGCTTGATTATAGGATTCATAACTGATGCTGGTGACCTTTGAACATTCCTGAATCGCTGGCAGTCTTGACACCCTTTATAATATCCAAAATAATCTTCCAACATCGTCGTCCAAAAATAGCCTAATCTCCTAATAATCTATTTCATCTTATAAGCCGATTGATGAGATCCACAAACTCTTTCATGGACTTGGCCCATGAGAACTCTAGCATCTTCTTGATTTAAGCACTTGAACAACACTCCATCGACTATTTTATAATATAGCTGATGATCGAGCAGCACATATTTGATTGACTTATACCTGAGCTTTCTAGAGACTTTCTACAATGGATTTCTAAGATAGTCTATTATTTCACTTCTCCAATTGTCAGCAACAATTTTGCTGTTGAAGATTTCTTGAATTTGCTGATAAATAGAAGCACTTTGAGCTAGCCGATTAGCTTCTTGATTTTGACCCCTTGGAATATGCTTTATGGTGACCATGGGGAATTCATCAATCAAACCTCGACATTTCTCATAGTAGTCCCTTAGGATATCATCTTTACACTTATATTGGCCGATCAATTGATTAATTATTAATTGAGAATCTCCAAATATCTCAATGGCATTGGCCTTTACTTCTTGAAGAAGTTGAAGTCCTTTAAGGATAGCTTCATATTTAGCTTGATTATCGGTGGACATTGGCTTGATGGGATAAGCGAATTCGAAACTTGACCCTTAGGGTGAGATAATAATGATACCAATACTACCACCCTGTTTGCATGATGAACCATCAAAGAACAAAGTCCAGGGCATTGGTCTACATAATTGATACTAGGTCCATGATGATGAGTCATGAAGTCAGCCATTACTTGTCCTTTAACTGCTTTGGCCGACTTGTATCTCAAGCCAAATTCAGACAATGATAGAATCCATTTTCCTACTCTCCAATTCAGAATTGGCATTGATAACATATGCTTGATCATGTTGGCTTTAGACACCACAGTTCATTCAGCCGATAGCAAATAATGCCACATTTTAGTGCATGTGGAGTATAGGCACAAGCATAACTTTTCAACAGGAGAATATCTTGTCTCTGGATCCAACAGCCTTCTGCTTTGATAGAAAATCACCCATTCTTTTCCTTTAAATTCTTACATCAAGGCTGACCCAATCGTATGGCTATTGGCTAACACGTACAATTTAAAAGGCTTACCATGTTGTGGAGGGATTAACATTGGCGCAGACTTCATATATTCCATAATTACATCAAATGCCTTATGTTGTACATCGCCCCATCTAAATTCTTGATCAGCTTTTAACTTCAATAAAGGGGAGAACGACAACATCCTTTCTAACAAATTTGAGATGAATCTTCTGATAAAATTAATCTTGCCGATTGTTGGTATTTATTAATGCGCACAGATAAATCTGCAAGCGCATGAATACCGCTGTAGCTTTCACCCGAAAGTATTCCAACTGTCATATCCATAGGGAAACATGTAAGACTAACTACGGTCTAACTTAACTAAGGGTAGCAACAAGGTTAGGATCAACATGAGCGTAGAGATGATAACTAAGGTTCTCTTGTTCTGACTTCGGTAAGCTATGTCTTCTACTATTTAACTAGGGACATTACTAGGGAAAGACACCAGTAGAGGATGCTTTCCTTCATAATTGGGTCCTACTTGGCCTACAAATTGGAGGTGGACTACAGAGGACTCAACGAAAGTGTCACACTTGCGTTCTAACGCTACTTCGCAATCTACCACCGATCCAAAATGCAGGGTGTATCCACGATTAACCCAAGTCTAAGCACCATGCTTACACTTATGATTAATACTTTACTCCCCAAGGAAGAGAATAAAACACTCGAAAGAGTCATGATCCTGATGAACAATATAAACAAGATGCTTACTTAAATCAGAAGTTGATTACCAAAGAAGTCTCAGAAGCAAGCTCAAGTAGAACTTAATTCCACCAAGGTACAAGCTGTAGAGAGAGCATCGACAGGCCAACACCTCCTCCAAACTCTTCCCTCACTCTCTATCTCACTATTTGTATTCATAAGACTAGATCCTATGGAGGACTAATCTTCTCTTGATTATTGGCTCTAATCCTGAAGATATGAATTAGGGTTTCAATGATGGCTCTCCTAGAGGGGTAAATGGCTGTATATATAGGGGTAGCATCAATTCTGGACCCTTAGATCAAACCGACTTAAAAGGATGGGATAGATGCAATCTAGGAGGTGGAGAACCGACATAGCAATAGGGGGCTAACAGGTGGGCCCCAGGGGCCGAACAACCTGTAGGTGGGGCTGGGCGACCCTACCTAGCAGCGCCTCACCCTCTGCTTTGGTGTGGTGTCCTCTCAAGTCTTCTGGAACCTTTTGGGGGGTTGTTTTCACTGTGGATAAGTGCGATTAAGTTTGACATCCAAGTCCACCTTGATGGTTTTTTGATTAAATACTCCTGCAAACACAGATTCACAAAAACTCATGAAATTTATTAGTTTAAACCACTAGACCTATGTTTGGTGATGGAATTAAGTATATATGATATGTTGATGGTTTATAATTGATGTTAGTGACCATCAACAAGCTTCCCCAAGCTTACCCTTTGCCAGTCCCTGAGCAAAGCTAAACTCAACACTAGATCAGGAGTTGCTATAATGTTTTCACTCCTCAAATGTACACATGCGTTCAATAAAAAATCTCCTTTGAATTAGAATAAACCAATCTGACTTTCAAACTCACCCATATTACCTTCAACCATGGGGCTTCTTAGCCTTCAGTTGGGTCTTGAGCAATTGAAAGATAGAACGATCAAGTCAAGCACTATGTCCCAAGTTCTTTGTTCTACCATTGTTCTAGAGTTTTTTATAAGTTTTCGAAATAAAACTCAGAGATCCATTGTATGACACTCTCAAGTCTCTCAATATATGTGGTATTTGTGGATCCTCACCAAGGCAATAATGATGTTATGCCTTTTTTTCTCTTCCTACAACTAAAGCTTATGTGGAGTTCATAGGTAGGGAAAAAACTAGAGCATACTTGCAATGCATATATTGTAAAGTCAAACAACAGATCTAAAGAGAGTTGAGTCATACAATTAAATCAAGATGTGCATGTGTGTGGATATATGGTGGATATATATGTAGTGGCTAACCTACTTCTACTTTGCTCCTTGAAAACTTATCTCTCTTTTTGAAACTTGGAAACATTTGCTAGAGAACAGGGGCTATCTTATTCATCTTTTTTTCAGGTGGGCATCTAATTACCCATTGTTTTAGATATCTCGAACACTTGTCTATTTTTTTCTCAACTCTTTTTTCTCTTTTTTTATGAATAACTTTTGCATAGCCCATGTCTCTTTTGCTGCAACAAAACTTTGAGAGAGATACCATCAAGAACTTTGGAGCATTTATTTTGATGAATGGAAAACCTATCAAGCATGTTTTTGTGTTTACTCCCAGTGCATGAGTAAAATATTTTTGGGTGGATCTAGATGGAAGGCATGTTTTTGCGCTGACCCCCAGTGTAGGAGTAGTGCATATTTGGGTGGTGTGTATGTGATCTTAATTTTAAGAGCATGACAAACCTCTCATAAGGGTCAACAAAGCTTGACAAAACTCAATGCAAAAGTAAGCAGCATATATGTGGAAGTTTTACTAGCCTAAATAACATGTATGGCTCTAGTGGGAATTCAAGCTTTGTCATACATGAACTCATCATGTAACATTTTTGTGTTTTTTTAAAAGTAAATCTCTAGAACTTTAGTGTCACTAGGAACAAGATAAACGGCAGCTCAGACCTTCTTATATCATATCCATCAATTACCTAGACTTAGATCAAGCATATGCTACCCACGAGTTTCAAGTTTAGAGTAAATCCTTATATCAAAACAATTTTATCCAAAACTCAGGAGAATTCAAGGCTGAAAACTAGGTACTTGAAAAGAATTACAATAGAGCAACTATTCATCATTTCCATTTAAGGGATTATTCTGGGTCCTCTTTAATTTATTCAGCTCTTAAAAACAATTTAAAGCAAACTAGACACACCTTTTATTTTGTTTTTAATTTTACTAGATCACACATTATGACTAAAGCAAAGATAATTTTTTTATTTTGTTTTTCATTTGTCATTTTTTAACTATTAAAAAGAAACTAAAAACTAAAATAAAGGGAAAGAATACTTACCTGGATACACGGGAGTGCTTCTCCCCCAAGCTAGCTCTTTCGGTGAGGGTTCAGTGTTGTAAGTTCTTTGAACCGGACTTCTCTTTTGTGAAGTTCATTGATCAAGTACCTCGGTTCGTTGTGAAGATGAGGATTCTTGAGGTGGCGCCTCTAATGGTGATGCCACCTTCTTTCACCAAACCTATCTTGATTTTGAGTTTGATTTCGGGTTGACAGGTTCAGAACTTTTACTTGTGGAAATTGGGAAATAATTGACTCTCCCACACCTTGTTGAAGTGTGCTCTGCTCATAAGACAAGGTAGAGATCAAGTGCATGGGCTCTGTTGGGGGGAAAACACCAACAGAACCAAAATTTTATTCATTCATCTCTAACCTTAGGCACATCAAACAAGATGAAGTTGATGTTATGTGTTTTGTTCAATTATAACATGGTGATAAGATCAAAAGATTGAGTATGAATGTAACATTTAAGTACATTTGGCCGAAAGGGTTGAATTGCTTAACCCATGAAAGGATTGTCAATCTGTGCATAATGTATCAATCTTTACATGATTATGACTATCATCTTTCAGAGATAAGATGTGCACTTTTTAACTCATTTGGTTAAAACTATGAGATCAAGAAAGTGGTGATGGGAACAAACTAAACATGTTGAGTTAATCAGGTTAGATCAAGTAGAACTGTAACTCAAACATGTTTGTTTCTTATCTGTGTACCTACCAGAATTAAGGAAGAACTTTTTAAATGTTGATTGATCAGCTTTTAGCTTCAATAAAGGGGAGAACGGCAACATCCTTTTCAACAAATTTGAGATGAATCTTCTGATAAAATTAATCTTGCCAATTGTTGGTATTTATTAATGCACACAGATAAATCCACAAGCGTACGAATACCGCTATAGCTTTCACCCAGAAGTATTCGAAGTATTGTATCCATAGGGAAACATATGAGACTAACTATGGTCTAACTTAACTAAGGGTAGCAACAAGGTTAGAATAAACAGGAGCGTAGAGAGGATAACTAAGGTTCTCTTGTTCTGACTTCGGTAAGCTATGTCTTCTACTATTCAACTGGGGACATTACTAGGGAAAGACACCAGCAAAGGATGCTTTCCTTCGTAATTGGGTCCTACTTGGCCTACAAATGGGAGGTGGACTACAAAGGACTCAATGAATGTGTCACACTTGTGTTCTAACACTACTTCACAATCTACCACTAATATGAAATGTAGGGTGCATCCACGATTAACCCAAGTCTAAGCAACACATGTACACTTGTGATTAATACTTTACTCCCCCTAGGAAGAGAATAAAGCACTCAAAAGAGTCATGATCCTGATGAACAATATAAACAAGATGCTTACTTGAATCAGAAGTTGATTACCAGAGAAGTCTTAGAAGGAAGCTCAAGTAGAACTTGATTCCACCAAGGTATAAGCCATAGAGAGAGCACCGACAGGCTGACGCCTCCTCCAAACTCTTCCCTCACTCTTTATCTCACTATTTCTTTTCATAAGACTAGATCCTATGGAGGACTAATCCTCTCTTGATTTCTAGCTCTAATCCTAAAGATATGAATTAGGGTTTTAGGGATGGCTCTCCTGGAGGGGGTACAGGGCTATAGATATAGGGGGTAGCATCAATTCTAGACCCTCGGATCAAACCAACTTAAAAGGATGACATAGATGCAATCTAGGAGGCGGTGGAGAACCGACATAGCAACAGGGGCTGATAGGCAGGCCCCAGGGGCTAGTTGGCCTATAGGTGGGGCTGTCTGGCCCCACCTGGTGGCATCTCGCCCTTCGGTTCGGTGTGGTGTCCTCTTGAGTCTTCTGAAACCTTCTAGGGTTGTGTTTCGCTATGGATAAGCACGATTAAGTCTGACATCTAGGTCCACCTTGATGGTTTTTTGATTAAATCCTCCTGCAAACATAGATTCATGAAAACTCATGGAATTTATTAGTTTAAACCCCTAGACCTATGTTTAGTGATGGAATTAAGTATATATGTAGGATATGTTGATGGTTTATAATTGATGTTAGTGATTGTCAACATCGATCAAAGATTGGAGTTGGGTTTTATTTGTTGGCGAGACCACTGCATCAATAGCTTTCATACTCTTTTCCAACTTCAATCCCCCTTTCATGGACCATGAAAGCTAGGAATTCTCCAACTGATGCCCCAAAAGCACACTTGCTCAGGTTCATCCTTAAGCCATGCTTTATTGTGCACTCCAAAGTATCCCATAGATCAGCTAGATGTTCTTTATAACTTCTAGATTTCACAACCACATCATCGATGTAAATTTCAACTATTCTACCGATCAACTTGCAAAACATATAATTCATGACTCGCTGATAAGTTGCACTAGCATTCTTTAGGCCAAAAGTCATGACTACCCATTCATATAAACCTATAGCCCTAGGGAATCTAAAAGCAGTCTTAGGAACATCTTCCTTGGCTGTGAAGATTTGATTATAGCCCACATTGCCATCTATAAAACTAATAACCTTTGTGTCCCGAAGCTGCATCCTTTAAGAGGTTAGCTATCGGCATTGGATAACCATCCATTGGTGTAGTTTTGTTCAAATCTCCGAAGTCAATGCAAACTCTTAGTTTTCCATTCTTCTTGAGCATAGGGACTATGTTTGAAATCTATTCTGCATAATGACACTATCGAATAAACTTAGCCTCATACAACCTTTAATCTCCTTTTTAATATCTTCAAGTAATTCAGGTTTAAATCTCCTTGGGGCTTGTTTAAACGGTCAATATCCATCTTTAGTAGACAGTCGATGTTCTACAATTGATCAGCTAAGACCGGGCATTTCATAATATTCCCAAACAAAACAATCTTGATATTCTTTTAAAAGATTTATCAGTTCTTGTTTATACTTAGGATCCAATTTAGCACTTACATACATTAGCCTAGGCCTATCACCAGTTCCAATATCAACTTCCTCTAACAAATCGGCCGACGTAAATCCCTGTCCCAACTTCCCTTTGTATCATCAATAAGGGAATCCATTAAAACAGATTTCCAAAGCCGACTGCTTGGATCGGCTGTTGATGCTCATCATTCATCTTCATGATGTCTCCTTTTATAATTTCACTACAGGGGCACTTGTGCTTCTTTTGCTCATACTCTGAGGGGGTCTCGAGTTTGTAGGTCGAGCAAAAATCATATTAATATCAGCTGATGTTTTACCCTTGTTTTGTTTGACGTGCCACGCTCGAGGTCTGCTAGATTTATGAGTTTCTAACTCTCTATTCCTTAAGCACTGAACTCTTCTTTTCTAACTTCTTGTCAGACCTCCAAGACACCATTGGCCCTCTTTCCAAACATACTCTTTTTCTCCTTCATCATGACCAGCCCAGTTCTGATCATACCCACGCTTGCCTAGCCGATTGTGAACTCCTTCATTTTTTACACACCGGTCCATGTCGTTAGATTGATAACTCAAACGCTCATGGATAGACGATGGTTGGCTTGAGATTGCTTGAACTCTAAATACTGATTACTGCACTCAGGGCAGTTACATCTTTTAGATAATTTCATACCTCCATTCCAATAGTGTTCGAAGAAAGGATAGTTCCAATGTAACTCAGCTTGCTCTCTTTCATACCTTTCTTCATCACATCAATGCTCATATTTTTCTTCTTTGAGTCAACGCTGGTAGTCCTTCTCCTTCTTGCATTGCCACTTGTTCAACAGAATCATGGAAGTCACATGAGGATGCATAGCACTAGCTTTGGAGGTTTCACCTTATTTATATCGGCTCTTTTGCTGATCGCATTGTTGCCTAGCCTTCTTATATTTTTTAACCGATATATGAACATTGGGGTCAATTGACCCACCTTCTTTAGCTTTAGCTGATGTTAAGACCTTTGTATTTCCTTTAGGCAACTAGAACTCTACCATATGCACTCTTGAAAAAGGATGTCCATCTATGTCCATTGTTGGTTTCTTTGTTGGCTTAAACTTAATTTTCCCTTGTTCAATGGCCTTTTGAATATGCAGGCAAAAGATTCTCCACTCATTAGTGTTATGATTAGTAGCATTATGGAACTTGCAGTATTTCTTCCCTTTGAGCTCTCTAGCCGAAGGGATCACATGATCTATAGGTAACCTCAACTACTTCCCTAGCATCAAATCAAAGATCTTACTGGCCTTCTTGATATCAAAACCATAGGCGCTCTCCTTCTCTTTCACCAAAGGACAAGATATAGGAGCTTTGCCCCATGTCCAGTCAGTAGTTGCAACCTCTGGATCAACTTCATCAGAGTCTATATCGTATGGATCAGACATAGCTGTAGTACCCTTTAAATATTTCTCTTTGTGCATGGCCTAAAACTGGCCTTCAAAAGTAGACACTCTTTGAACCAGATGAGCCAAATTCTCAAATTTTTGGCCATTGAACTTCTCTCTGAGTATTGGGGACATCCTCTGAAGGGCCAATTTAGCCGACTGGCCATCAGACAGATTTAATGAGTAGCAACAACTCCTTACTTCTATGAATCTCTAAATGAACTCAGAACATGACTCATTACTCCTCTACCTCATGTTTGTTAAATCTATGATCTTCTTCTCTCCTATCCCACTATAGAAGTATGCATGGAACTTGTTCTCTAGATCAGTCCATCTAGTAATCGAGTTCGGTTCAAGCGATCAAAACCAACTGATGGCCGGTCCAAACAGGGACAAGGGGAGGAATCAAACTTTCTGTGCCTCCTCAATAGATGCATCTCCGAGCTAAATGAGATAGCGACTGATATACTCCATAGTTGATATCTCATCTATCCTAGTGAACTTGGAGAAATCGAGGACTTTGTAGCATGGAGGGAGCTACACAATATCATACCACGCTGGGTATGGATGCTGGTAGGAGCCAACCTAACCTTTAGGCTTTAGACCAAACTGGCTTTGCATCATAGCGATTATTCTATTGACTAACTCATTAGTTTTCATGCTAGCAACTTGTTGTCTTGGCTGACCTTGGATCTGAGCTTGAGAGCCTTCTACTTGAAGTTGTTGACCCTAAGCCTAAGACTACTGTCCCTGAACCTGAGATTGCTATCCCTGGGCCTGAAGCTACTGATGCTGTTGTGCATTATAATTATAAGGATTCTGATACCCAGGATGTGGCAAAAGCTCATATATATTGGCATCGAAAACTAGATGATATCCTTCTAGGTAGTCGATCTGAGCATTATGAGCTATATACTCCTACAATCGACTATTGTAATTTGGATCAACATCCTTAATGATCCTTTGCACTGATGGAGCAATTTTATGGGTTGACTAAGGTGTCTAATATGAAGAATTGAATTTTGCTTGAGCTGGCCATTGCACAACTTGTTGAGTAGCTGGTGAGGTTGGTTGCTGAACTGAATACGCTTGATTTTGTCTAGTAGGGGGTTGAGTCGTCTATGTGATAGGGGCATTTGGTGACTACTGTGGTGGTAGTTGGCCCCCTACCATTTGACCTTGCCCCATGCTATTTGAAGGGCTTGACCATGCCCCCTACTATTGGCTAAGCTTGAGCTTGCCCCCTACTATTAGTTGAACTTAAGGATCTTGAACTTGTCCACCTGGAAGCTGTTGCATGAGTGGTTGTTGAAACTGCCCTCCATTTGGCTACTGACTAGAACTAGGCGCACTACTTCCCATAGCCTAAGGATTAAAGCCATTGAAATATGATGGTCCCACTTGAACAATTAGCGCTCCAAAGAAAACTTCTTTCATAACATTGCCAATTGTATTAGCTAGTACTTGATTGTGATTTGTAAAGGCTTTAGGAATGGACCATCTAGGCAGCAACTCTAGCTTTAGCTTCCTCATTTGGATTGCTTTATCCATGCAAGAGGACTCTTTGTAGTGGAGTCTTCTAAACGACTGAATTGAGCGTCCTACTGTAAGACAGCAAACACTTCTCTCAGAACTCCTTCACCACCTTGTCGACGAGCACCCTCTGATCATTAGGCAAGTCTTCAAGGTTGACCTTGAGGATGGCATCATTGTTCATGTTGAAGATTGTGGTCCCACCAGGCGTACCCAATTTGTGTTGATGGTGAAAGCATGATGGGCCGAGCCTCACTGCCAACACATGGAGCAAGCCATGAGAAACCGCATGGAGCAGATCTCGAGCTCTCCTCAGGCTTAAGGAAACATCAGACAAGATGGTCGTGACCTAGGGCGTGCCAGTCAATTTGACCCTACAATTGACAAGGAGGAAAGGTTTGATCAGTAATTTAAGGTGGAACATGTCGGTATTGCTCCAGATAGTTCCAAATGTGTGGCTAAGTAGTCGATGATATAAGGCTATCAACTAAAGAGTCGATATCCTACATGTTCATGATGCAAAACGAATAAAATTAGCATGTCAGCAACTATCAGATATTTAAGTATATAGATCTTAATCAGCCAATGATCATGAGAACATACTAGCATTAAACCAAGATAAGAACAAGTACAAACATATGAATAGCTAGTGTATTCTCAACACTACTAGAAATATCCACTTCTATGATGAAAATGCTAATGACGGATTTGAAACCATCATAAAAGATCGCTTTTTATGATGAAAATTTTAGTTTCATCATAGATCATCGATGATGATCCTCGAACCCCCCTTATCTATGATGAAATTGGGTATTGTCATAAAAATGTCACAAAACAGCACATGGTTTCATCACAGATCACTCGCACGACTGTTCCTACTCATCTGTGACAATCTTATTTAGAACTTGACGAACAGGGCTTCGTCATTGAACTAATTACTAGTCTATGATGAACAATATTCGATCTATAATGATGGTGCTTTGTCAAAGATCTCCACATGGTACTTTCTCCATTTGACGTGTACCGGTGGGACCTGCAGTTACTTATCCGTCACGCTTGCAATTCATCATAAAAGTCTCTGCTCGATCCTTTCTTCATGCGACGTGTACTTGTGGGACCCTTCGCCAGCCAACCTATGGGACCTGATGGCTTATGTGTCACGTGTACCTATGGGGCCTTTCTCCATCTCCATTCGATCTATGGGACTCAATGGCTTGTGTCGGTGTCGAAAGTGACCAACAAATAAATATTTGTAGTTTTGTCGTACGTTGTGATCGGAGGTGGACTAGCACTCAATGACATAGGGTTTATACTAGTTCAGGCAACATGCCATACGTCCAATTTGAGTCAGTCAATGACTTTATTCCTAAGCCTAGGTGCTCGAAGTTTGCAGTGGGGTTACAAATGAGAAGGAGAAAAATGGGGTGCATGAGAGGTCCGGTCGGCTCCGGTCGGAAGGGCCGAGAGCGATAGGAGCTCCTCTATGAGCTAAGTGTTCAAGTGTGTGCTTGAGCTAGTGAACTTGATCGATCTAGATTAACTTGTATGAACTTGAATCAACTAAATGTTGGGAGAGAGCACATCCCCTTTTATAGTTGAAGAGGATGGCCTTACAAGTTAGAGGGAGAGAGTTCGTATGCTTCTAAGTCTTGTTGCCCACACCAGTGGGTACAGGAGGATGGTAGGCACCCACAACACTATTGGATGTCGGTTGTATGTGGGAGGTTATGTCGTCTTGTTTTGGGTATGGCAGATGTCGACACCTGCATATACTGTTGATGCCTAGAGGCATGTGAGGAGTTTCACCATGTTTACTCAGTATAGTAAATCCCAGCACCCACAATACTATCGATGCCCAGAGGCATGTGGGGGGCCTTACCATTTGGGAGTTTAACGACGCCCATAATACTGTAGAGGAAAATATCGGCGCCTACAATACTGTTTGTGTTAGGGCGGTTGTAGAGTACTATTCCTATGGGTGATGGGGTATGGTCCCTGGTATCATGGTTTGACTTGAGCACCTTGCCTTGCTTTCTCCATTTGTTCCTTGGTCCTTTCTAGGTGGGCATCCCCGGTCGGTTGGTCCTAGTTGGCTCTGGTTGTGCTAGTCAGAGAAGAGTAGTGAGCAAGGTCTTTGCATACCCCAGTCAGAGACGTGGGTTCAGAGTCAGAGGTAGTGCTTTGCCAAGCCTTCTAGTCTAAGAGATCTTCCAGAGGTGGCTAGAGACCGAAGTGAGTGCTCTGGTCGAAGAGGTGGGCCGGAGTTGACAAATGGGCGCTATTCCTCCTTGGCTAGACCTTCCGGTCGGTGACTGGACTGCCCTTTTGGCCTGTTGTTTTAGACTCTTGGGCCAGTCCATGAGTTGTGCGCTATTTGCTTAGGCTGAGCCTTTGTGGGGAAGCCAGTCTACGAGGGACCCTAGGTTTATGAACCCAACAAGAGCCCTCGAGCCCCCGGGCGATTCGGGCAGAATTGTCTAGGAGATTTTTGTCTCGACGGTTGGTGCATGGGTGCACCCGAGGGTGTAGCCCCCTGAGCCCCTAGGTGGTTCGATAGAACCATCGGGGGGTTTCTATGTTGTCAGCGAGGGAGGTTTTTGTTTCATCGGTGGGTGCATGCGAGCACACCTGCGGGTGTAGCCTTTGAGCCCCCAGGCGGTTTGGGCAGAATCATCTAGGGGGTGTTTGTTTAGTGGGCGTGTGTGCGTGTTTTTCAATTTGAGAAGGAGTTGTTTAACCAAGGCATCGTTGTGCAGCCAAGGTGGTTAGTTGTTTTTAGGGATTGGGTGAGACAGAGCCCGTGGATCCTGGCGTTCATGTGCACCGTGGGATCGGGTGAGGCAGTTAGTTTTTTAGGGATTGGACGAGACAGAGCTTGTGGATCCTAGCATCGATGCATGCCATGGGATCAGTCGAGTCAGAGTCATGGATCCTGGCCTCGGTGCAGCCCGTGCAACCGAGGCAGTTAGTTTAGTTAGTTTGGGATCAGGTGAGCCGAAGCTCGTAGATCCTGATGGGGCGAGTTCAGGGTCGCAGACCCAGGTGTTTTGGAGTGCAGTCGGAGCATAGCCGGATGGGGTGAGTTCGGGGTCATAGACCTAGGTGTTTGGAGTGCAGTCAGGGCGTAGCTAGATGGGGTGAGTTTAGGGTCATAGACCCAAGTGTTTGGAGTGTAGTCAGAGCATAGCCGGATGGGGCGAGTTCAGGGTCACGGACCTAGGTGTTTGGAGCGTAGTCGGAGCGTAGCTGGATGGGGCGAGTTTAGGGTCGCAGACCCAGGTATTTGGAGCACAGTTGGAAGGGGCGAGTTTGGGATCACAGACCCAAGCATTTTGTGTCTTGAGCCCCTGAGCCCTGTTGGGCCTTAGTAGGGGTCGGTGTGAGTTGTGTGTGTTACCCTATCCTCGGTTCCTCACAACCAGAGGGGCTAAGTTTTGTCGCTTGTCCTGATTGCTCAGGCTCGAGTGACACGCTCGGTGAGTTCGCTAACGGGTATGATCGAGTGGAATCTGGGTCCATTGTTCATGATGGGGTCAGCATAGCCCTCTTGTGACATTCCACTGCTCCTTTACCTACAACCTGATAGATGCCTGGGTCATTTTGAAGACCGACTCATGTAGCCTAACGGCCTCCCCTCGATGGAGATTCTGTGGGCTTGGCAAAAGGTTTAGGATCGAATGAGAAGGTTGAGATGACCCTGTCAGCCAGACTAGGCGAGGACTGCACATGCTCATTTGTGTTTTTCTCCCTGGCTCTATTGTTGCTCATGTCGAATGAGGCAACTGCCGCTTTGTGATGCAACATGGAGCGTTGTGATGCATTTTGCTGCACATGCGATGCTTAGTTCTCTAGCCCCTAGGCGGTTCTAGGCCTGAATCGTCCGAGAGGCACTGGCATATGGAATGAATGCGCATATGAATGTATGAAATTATTATAAAGAAATTGAGGGGGTTGGTAGTGTTCACCTTGATGACTTGAGTGATGAGGTTTGGAGAGCTTCAGTCGGAAATGTCCAACCAGGACCCATGCTCGTCGTTTGTGACGGAGTCGGCATGGCCTACATGGGGCATCCCTTTGCTTCCTACCTGTCTCTCAATGTGTTTTTCTGAGCCATTCGATCAACTTAGGAAGCCCGATGGTCTCTCCTGATGGAGATCCTATTTTGGGTTTTTCCATGTCCCGCCTGGGGATGTGGAGAGCTACCTATGTGTGGTGACATTTCGGTTTTCACGCCCATCATACGATAGTGTTGGGCCATACCTAGGTCACGTTTCATCTCACCAGGCAGCATTCTGTCTGACCCAGTGTCGTTCCGTCAGCCAGCGTGCATCCCATTGGTCAGGGTGTGTCCCATCATTTCCCATCTGCATTGAATGGGGGAAGGGGAGAGTTTTTCGCTTTGATCTTTTGCCCCTCTTTGGCTACCGCATTTCTTCCTTAAATAGGGGGAGGGAGAGGGCTCTCCTTTGTAGTCCTTTGCCTGTTCTCCAACTATTGTCTCTCCTCCTTCTTCTTTCTCACCGAGAGTGCCTGTATGCCATGGCGGTTCCTAAGTGAGAGAGGGGGTGAGTGAGGGGGAGGACTTATAGATCCTTTCATGAATTCAGAGCATGATGTCGAGTCGGAGGCTGCCCAAGGTGGTGCTAGACTCATCTGTGACGCGTTCTTTAGGATGGAGCTATGTGTGGACTTTCTCTGATGGATCTTCACCGGGCGAGCCTTGTCGAAGGGGAAGTTGCTCAGGATCATGCTGGTGTTGGGTTCCGTGCCTACAGCTACTTAGGTTGGCCAGTTCATAAAGTTTGATGAGATCTCTTCTAGCCATGGCGGCCATACCTCAGTAGCAGCATCCTTGACTAGGAGCTACCTCGACTTCATGAGAAGGTCAAGAGCTCCATGCTCTTCTATTGAGCATCTATGGGTGCGACGCCCTTGAGGTACCCATTGCGCTCATCGGAGTCAAGGGAGCAGAACAAGGTGGGTCCCTTGAGGTACCTGTTATGCTTGCTAAAGTCGAGGGAGTGGAACTAGGCAAGTCCCTTGAGGTACCCATTGCGCTCACCAAAGTCAAGGGATCTGAACCTGGCGGGGCCTCAGCGGAGGTGGTTATGTCCAGCGGCGTGTGCCATGGTTTCTCCTTTGGCATTCAGGCGATGTGGTCGAGTGGCCATAGTAGTATTTGGAGTAGCAGTAGAAAATGTAATAGTTGAGTTCATGGGTGAGTCCCCATGTGAATAGTTTTTTGTATCAACGAATACATTGGTATTGTTTTTTTGATAGAATCACTATCCATTCCTTGTTTTTATCCTAGCATATCTTTTGTTTTTTATCCTTTCTTTTTTCATACTTGCCCTATTAGTTCTGTAGGCTGTAGCTTTTTAAGAGCCTGGGCATGGCTCGCGGGGCTCAGCTGCTTGTAACCGTAGGTCATGGCGGGGTGCATTCGGTTAGGAGTAAGAACAAAAGTTACGTAGGGCAATCAAAGGAAAAGGAATGCGCTTCCATTCAGGGACGAAGTTGTTTACCATGTGACAGTAAAAAAGAGAGTAAAAATGAGAGGTAGTATTCAGTATTGTACCCTTATGGAGCCCCCGAGTGACCCGGGCTGAAAGTGTTCGGGCTAGGGTGCTTTTACAGTGGCAAGTGTTGACTAAAAAGCGGTTAGACCAAATTTAGGCGAAAACGACGTAGCTGTTCAAAGTTCCAAGTGTTGGTGAGAACGTTGTCATTGTTGTCCTCTAGTCGGTAGGTGCCCGGTCAGATTACTTTGGTCACCATATAGGGCCCTTCCCATGGTGGAGAGAGCTTGTGTTTTTCCTTCGTTGATTGGGTCCTCCAGAGTACAAGATCGCCGACTTCGAGTATCCTCCCTTTGATCTTCCTTTCATGGTCCTATGGAGGGTTTGTTGGTAGCAAGTGGAGTGGATGATGGTCGTCTCATGAGCCTCTTTGAGTAGGTTGACCGTGTCTTGTTGAGCCTCTATGGCTCGGTCATGGTCAAAAGCCTTCACTCTTGGGGCGCTGTGGTCAAGGTCGGAGGGCAGCACTGCCTCAGCTCCATAGGCCAGGAAGAAAGTTGTGAAGCCTGTTGATTGGTTTGGGGTCATTCTTAGGCTCTAGAGGATCATTGGGACCTCTGCAACCCATCGCCCAACGTACTTGTTGAGTCAGTCAAAGATGCATGACTTAAGTCCTTGGAGGACCATGCCATTGGCACGTTCGACCTGACCATTAGTTCATGGATGTCCGACCAAGGCCCAGTCGATCCTGATGCCATATCCATCACTGAAGTCTAGGAACTTTTTTTAGTAAAGTTAGTCCCATGGTCAGTGATGATACAGTTAGGAACACCAAACCAGTAGATGATGTCGAGGAAGAATTTAAATACCTCCTCCGAGCGGATGTTGGTAATGGGCTTGGCCTCTATCCACTTGGTGAACTTGTCGACTGCTACAAGTAGGTGAGCCCTTTTTGAGGGGCCCCACCATGTCAAGGCCCCAGACCATGAATGGCCAGGTGATGGGGATGGTTTGGAGCTCTTGTGCCAGCAAATGGGTTTGCCGAGCGTAGAACTGGCATCCTTCACACCTGCGGACAACCTCCTCTGCACCTCGTAGCATGGTGGGCCAGTAAAAACCTTAGCGAAAGGCTTTTCCAATCAGCGACCTTGGGGCCACATGATGTCTACAAATCTTAGCATGGACCTCATGGAGGAACTGCTTGCCCTGGTTGGTGGGGACACACTTCATGAGCACTCCTGATGGGCTCCATTGGTAGAGCTCATCACTAAGCGCAACGAAGGTCATGGCACGTCGATCGATCCATTGGGCTTTTGTCCTTTCGAGTGGGAGAACCTCCTCTAGGAGGTAGGCAAGTAGCAGTGCTCGCCAGTTGGTTTGATCGAGTGCCAATACAGTGATGTTTGTGGGTGACGTCGTCATGGAGGTACTGGGATCGGAGCCCCTGAGCGCTGGCTTGGCGTTGGGGTCGAAGACCCTGGGTGCTAGCTTAGCATTGGGGTTGGCGCCCCCGAGCACTGCCTAGGCATCGGGGTGTGTCTAGATCAGACCTTCTAGGATGTGGGTGATGGCTCGTGGACATCGTTGATGAAGACCCCGCTTGGGGATGGATCCCTCCTGGCAGCTAATTTCATAAGAAAATTAATGGCATCGTTGTCCCTTTGAGGGACATGATGTAGCTCGATCCCCTAGAATTTGTCCTCAAGCTTGCACACCTCTTGGCAGTATGCTGCCATGAGTGGGCTTTTGCAGGAGGACTCCTTCATGACCTGATCAATGACTAGCTCTAAGTCATTGTGAACGTAGAGTCACGTAGCACCGAGCTCGATGCGATGCATAGTTCGTTGATGAGGGCCTCATACTCTATGGCATTATTTGAGGCTGAAAAGTGGAGGTGGATGGCGTAGCAAAGCTTGCTCCCATCTGGGGAGATCAGAACCACTCTAGCCCCTAAGCCAGGTGCCATTACAGACTCATCGAAGTATATTGTCCAGTACTCGTGGGTGATGTCCGGGGTCGATAGCTGTACCTTTGTCCATTCGATAACAAAATCCACGAGAGCCTAAGACTTAATGGTGGTATAGGGATGTACCTCATGTCATGGCCCATGAGTTTGAGTGCCCACTTAGAGATCTGTCCTGCGGCATTGCGGTTGCGGATGATGTCCCTAAGTGGGTATGAAGTGACGACCGTGACTTCATGGTCGGTGAAGTAGTGCAGGAGCTTCCGGGTCACCATCAGCATGGCATATAGGAGTTTCTGCACCTAGGGGTACCAGACCTTGGGGTCAGCGAGTACTTCACCGATGAGGTATATGGGCTATTGGACCTTAAGTTGGTGTCCCAGCTCCTCCCTTTCGATGACTAGCGCGGCACTTACCACATGGTTGCTGGCCACGATGTAGAGGAGAAGGGGTTCTCCTCGTTCGAGAGCAACAAGGATCGGGGCTGACATTAGGGACGCTTTGAGGCTCTCCAGGGCCTGCTAGGCTTCCTCAGTCCAGAAGAAAGTGTCTATCATTTTGAGGAGCTTGTAGAGTGGCATCCCCTGTTCACCGAGCCAGGAGATGAATCGACTTAGGGCAGCCAGACAGCCAGTGAGCCTTTGCACACCCTTGACATTGCATATGGGACCCATGTTGGAGATGGCCATGATTTTTTTAGGGTTGGCCTCGATGCCATGCTCGGACATAATGTATCCTAGCAGCTTCCCCATTGGAACCCTGAAAACACATTTTTTGGGATTCAGCCTGATGTTCAACCTTCGAAGGTTCATGAATGTTGTGGCCAAGTTTGTGATCAGGTCATAGGCTCGAGCTGTTTTGACCACTATGTCATTAACATAGACAGCAATCATTGGCCTTGGCCGCTTGGTTTGGTTAGGCTGATCGAGTGGGTCAATTTGGTCAGTGAAGCATTGTTGCATGCACCTTTGGTAGGTGGCACTAGCGTTCTTCAAGCCAAATGGCATGGTTATGTAGCAGTATGAACCATACAGGGTGATGAACAAGGTTGCGAGTTGATCAGACTCTTTCATCATGATCTGGTGATAGCCTGAGTAGGCATCCAGAAAGGAGAGGATCTCACAACCCAAGGTGGAGTCGACTATCTGGTCTATGCGTGGCAAAGAAAAGTGATCCTTCGAACATGCTTTGTTGAGGACAATATAGTCAACGCACATTCTCCACTTCTTAGTATTCTTTTTAATAAGAATAGGATTGGTAAGCCAGTCAGAGTGGAATACGTCTCTGATGAATCTAGCTGCCAGGAGTTTGGTGATCTCTTCGCCTATAGCCCTACGCCACTCATCATCGAAGTGACGCATGCGCTGCTTGGTGGGCTTCGAGCCTAGGATGAGGTGCAGTGTGTGCTTGGTGACCCCCCGTGGTATGCCTGGCATGTCAGAAGGCTACCATGCAAAGATGTTGTGGTTGTCGCACAGGAAGTCGATGAGCTCATGTTCCTATTTGGCCAGGAGCTGGGTCCCGATCCGAACCGTCTTGGTTGGGTCGGTGGGGTCAATTCCCACTACCTTGGTTTCCTCGAGCGGTCGGAAGGCCATCGGGGAGGTTGGTTTGTTGCAGTCTAGGACTCTCAGGATCGATGATTCCTCGAGCCATGGGAGCTCGAACGAGTTAACAACCACAGTGGCGAGCTCATAGTTCTCACGGTCACATGTGAAGGCATGCAAGAAGGCACTGCTCATGGTGATGATGTCGTTCGGTCCTAGCATCTTTAGATTGAGGTAGGTATAGTTGGGGATTGCCATGAATTTGGCATAGCATGGCCGCCCCAAGATGGCGTGGTAGGATCCTGGAAAGTCCACCACTTCGAAGGTGAGAACCTCCGAGCGGAAGTTGGCTCAGCTGCCGAACATGATGGGCAAGTCGATCTGCCTGAGCGGGTATGCCTACACTCCTGGGATCACTCTGTGGAAGGGAGAGCCTGCTAGGCAAAGCTTTGATCAGGGGACGTGCATGGCATTGAGGGTGTCGACATAGAGGATGTTGAGGCCGCTACCTCTATCCATCAGCACCTTGGTGAGGCGCTTCTTGTGGATGATGGGATCGACAACGAGCGGGTAGCATCCTAGTCTCATGACATGGGAGGGATGGTCCCTCTGATCGAAGGTGATTGGAGATTCCAACTAGCTAAGGAAGGAGGGGATGGCTGCCTCAGCTATGCTGTCGCACCCAATTTTGTATAGCAAAAATAGGTACTCATATATGTGCGCCTAGGATGTCCAAACACACACATATATCACAAATTATAATAGTATCAAAGTAAAGTACTTATTACATCGCATATCTCATCATAAAATGAATACAAAATTTGCTCAAAGGCAATATTATTACAATCACAGCGAAATAACTAGCCCAACTGCCATAGGGACTCCAACTGGTGAACGTCTCCCTAGTAGTCCTGGACGTCCTTCAGAAACTCTTCATATCCATTATCTGTTACCCATCTAGGATTTTTATTGGATGTAAAGCAAGTGTAAGCTCACCATGCTTAGCAAGTATATCAAAGGGATCTATGAGGCTCAAAAAGGTTTGACACTATTTGACTACGGTTCGCAATTTTAGTTGATCAAATTTTAGCAACCTGAATCACTATTTTAATGAACAATCCCAATTCCCAAGTGATATTAAAGTATAGTCATATTTATCTCAATTCCCAACCATCCACCATCCTTAGTAACCACTAATCTTGAAGGATCCAGACCACTCGTATCCGTGAGCACAGCTGTTATAATAGGTTGATTATTTCTGTAGAAATTATACATCTTTACCCACTGAGCCGTTATTCCTAATGCTAGGGTTCGCAAGACCCACTACACCTCTTCCTAGGAAGTGTGGCAAGGTTTCACTATGAAACCCTTAGCTAGTTGCACTAACAAGTCAAAGCTACAAAGGAATGGCACATGTGGGCATCATAGCACGGTACACACCCTAGCAGAAAAAAGAAAGATACCCTCTTACCCCTTACTAGAGCTACAGATGAGCTAGTACAATCTAGTTAATAGGTTAAAGTCAGAGCCATATGACACTCAGGGTTGTATGGTCCCTCCTAGGTTGTCGCTTCAGGATTAAGTCCTTATGGAGAGGCACTAGAATACTCAACCTCGTACTCTAGCCCCCTATCTATTGCTAAAAAGCTCCATTTTATCACATTGCATATAGCCTTTAATCATGTTTAACAATTATTTTATGTTAAGCGCTACAACAGCTATCCAAAATGCTTACCCAATAATCCTAGGTATCAAGGATATGTGGTACAAGAAATCATCTAGGTAAAGACCTTAAAGGCATTTCAAATTAAACACATGCATGAATATGAAAGGTAATAGTTCATAGGTAACAAGGGGCCTTTGGTACACTTGCCTTCCTCAAAGTCATCCTAGAAGTACTGCTGATCCTGCTGTGGGTCCTCAGTCACCTCAAATGGCTCACCCTCTAATCATGATACAATCACCAATCAAACATCATACCAATCATTACATGCATACAAGATAGACTTCCATTAGAATAGTACACCAAACAGTAAAAACATAAGTTGAAAAGCTTATAAATCTATTCTACGTATTGCTATGAACACGTGAGCGAAAGAATCACTCAAATCAGACTTAAAACACGAAAGTTATGCATGAAATAAGATGTAATGGCATTTCTATAAATAAACTGAACCTATTTTTGAATTAAAACAATTAAAAATATGAATATCCACGGTTATAGGACTACGGGCACTAAATCTAGAAAATATAGGGTCTAAATTGGAAGAAAATGGGACTGAATAGAAATATTTTTGAACTATTGAGTACCGTGGGTTGATTCTAAGAAAATAGAAGGGTCTTTCTGCAAATCTATAAGCGACTGACTGCGAGTTTGACCTGTGGCTGACTAGGCAAACATGTGGCATCCTCTGGTTGGTGCGGTGTGCCACACAGCTTGGGCGTGCGCTGACGCGGCAGGGTGGACCGTGTCCACGGGTCCACGGTGGACCGGTTACACACCCTGAACCAGTATGCAATCTTGGCCGTTCAAAAAAATCCAACAGCATGGCTATGAAGGGCAGACGATCACCGGCGGCGACGGCTCCCATGGCGGTGCCATGACCGACATGACTGGCTCTCGCTAGTATGGTGCTCTAGTGCACAAAACAATGAAGAAAGGGCACAGAAAGGGGTGAGAGCTCACCGTGAGTTGATGGGAAGGTTCGGTGGCGTCTAGGATGGCTCCAGAGGCAAGGTTGACGGCGGCGGTGCTCTGGAGAGAGAGAGAGTGCGGGTGAGGTTGAATCTAAGTGAATCAAGGCCAAAATGAGGAACTCGAGATACCTACGACTATGGAAGGTCATGATGAAGCTTAGAGTCGCGTCAGCGTCAGCGATTGAGGCGCGGGTGAGGGAGAGCTATGGCGGCGGCTGCTAGAAACTGAGAGCAGGGGATGGGAGAGAAGGTGGGGCTTGGCTCGGAGTTTTATAGGCTGGACAGTGAGTGGGAATAGGAAGGAGAGCAGGCGGGATTGGTCGCCTGCCATAGGTGGTGATGGCGGTGGGATTCCCTGCTGTGCAGTGCCAACGGCGGCGTCGAGGAAGGAAAGTGCCGAGGGGGGAAGAAAGGAAACCGAGGAAGAAGAAAGGAAAGGAAGAAATGGGCGCTGACAGGTGGGGCCAAAGGCGTAGTGGGTGAAAGGAGAAAGAGAGCGGCGAGCGCGGGCGTTGTGGGACACGATGCCCAGCTGGGCCGTGCACTGGCATGCGGTGTGCTACGGAGGAAGGCGTGAAACACGCGAGAGAGGGCCGATGCAGTAGGTTGCCGAGTGGGCCGGTGCGGTAGGCTAGGCCGCACGCGGTAGCAGGCCGGTGCGGCAGAAAAGGAGAAGGGAGGAAGGGCGCTCCAGGGCTACCAGTGGGCTAGTGCAGGAAGAGAAAGGAAAAGGGGACTGGGCTAATTCCTAGGGTTGGGCCAAAATGGAATAAAGAAGATTTTTTTCAAAAACAAAACCTTTTCTAATTCCATTTCCTCTATTTTCAATTCTAAACCAAATTCAAATAAGATTTGAATTCAACTTCAAATCAACTAGCCCTACACTCATCCAAAAACCATATGCTTCAGCATGAATGCAACAACCATTGTTTCTAATCCTCATAGTGTATTTTATTTATCCAGTATTTATTATTTAGCCTAAGTTAAAAATATCTAGAAAATGTAAATAAAGGCTAAGAATTAATTGCTAATTTGTAGTAAAATTTTTTGGGTGTTACATACGCATGCCTCCCTATAGCGTACCTTGTGCTAGCGCTTGGACCAGATGATGTCAGATCCACCAAAGATCATGATGCATTCATTGGCATCGGGGATACCATCTCCGTCCTTGCCCGCCGTGCCTCCTTTCTTGGCTACCGCCTCTTTGCCATCTCCTTCTTTTGGCCCGCCGGCCTATCGTAGGAAACGTTTGAGGAGCTCACAGTCCTTGTAGAGGTGTTTGATGGGGTAGGCATGGTTGGTGCATAGGCTATTCATGAGTTTGTTGAAGTGGTCAGGTAGGCCCTATTGGGGCTACTTGCCTATGCGGTCAGTTGTGGCAACCAACGCGGTGTTGTCCGATCAGTGCCGGTCCGTTTTGTTCTTCTTGCCCCTCTATGTAGAGGGGCCCCAGTCTTGGTCCGTGCGCTTGGCCTTGCCTTTGTCCCAGCCTCCATTCAAGACCGCTCCAACTGCTTCCTCGCTAGAGGCATGGTTAGTGGAGACGTCGAGCAAGTCACAGGTGGTACGGGGCTTCAGGCATCCAAGCTTGTGGATTAGGGACTCGCAGGTCGTCCCAAAGAGGAACGTGCTGATGACGTCCACGTCGATGACATTAGGGAGGGAGTTGCATCATTGGGAGAACCTACAGATGTAGTCCCACAGGGACTCGCTGAGCTCCTACTAGCAACTCTTGAGGTGCTAGGAGTTCCTAGGGTAGACATATATCCCCTAGAAATTTTCGACGAAGACCCTCTTGAGGTCCGCCCAGTCATGGATGCTGTCATGTGGGAGCAATTCAAGCCATGCTCAAACATGTTCCGCCACACAGATGGGGAGATACTGAATGATGAAACAGTCATCATCCACCCCTCTGGCTCGGTAGGAGAGCCAGAAATCTTCGAGCCAAATACCGGGGTTTGTCTCCCTGGTGTACTTGGTGATGTTGGTGAGCGGTCGGAAGCGTTGTGGGAACAATGCTCTCTGGATACGTAGGTAGAAGGCCTATGGCCCCAGACCTTTAGGGCTAGGACTCTAGTCGTCCGGTCAGTGACCGTGCCTAGGGCGTGTGTGGCAGAACCTCCTAAGTTATAGGACCCACATGCACCTATCACTGTCCAACGACCATTGACAACTATGCATATGTTCCTGGTAACTTAAAAAGTCTATCGGGTGTCCTCGGGGAACCCTAAATCATCCACAATTTTCGAGCAGGATCACATTACAGAGCCATTGTAGTATTACAACATTTATTCAAATATATACATCAGAGTAAATTAGCAGAAGTCTTATGATAACATAGTTTACAAACCAGTTGTTTCAAACCTTACAAACTAAGTTCAATAATTATTATAAACCATAGTAGTAGTGGAGTGGCATAATTAACATAAACATAACACACAAAATAAACATCCTAGTTTACTTATTTAAGTACAAGTCCACACCTACATATGACTACTAAACTTAACCAGATCTCACTATTTACAATTCTACTCTTCTCCTCGACCACGTCAACCTTCATGATCGGTATCCATGTTGGAAACATTTCTGCCTTCCTCATCACTTTCATCAACCATCACTAATTCTTCTAGATCTTCTTCTTCTTCCTCCTCTTCAAGTTCATCATCATCAGCAATGACGACACTAGGGTCCATTACATCAGCTTGAGGTTCATGATTTGGATCTAGGAGGTTGCTCAGCCTATGGACTTCTTCATGCAAGGTAGTATTATGTTCTTCTAAATCTTCTACATAAAATTCTAGCTCATGCGTTCTAGCTCTAGCTACATCTTCCCTATGCCAAGCCTCATTTCTACCCTCCACCATACAAACTAACATACATTTGCAGTTCTTGTGAGCAGTGGTGCAACACTTCAATTGCTCCTTTAACTTGCCCAGCCAGATGGTATCCAAGGCTCTATCCCTAGTAGCCTATGCTAACTCTGTTGAAAGCCTTTGTATCTCTACCTAGGGATTAGGCCTAGAGCTGCTACTGCTAGCACCATCATTTCTAGGGGCAAGCTGGTGACGAGGAACTCCTTTAGGTCCAGTAGACTTATGGGGCATTACCTTGGTGCGAGCCATACTGTAGGAAGCAAGATTAATCGAATTAAGACCATCAGATCAAAATCTAAAGAGAAGCCAGGATGGATTACATAACTCAACCTAGACTCACTACCCAACCCAGACTCAGGGTGAAGGAAGTAACAAGTGAATTAATCATGATGCATGAATCGTTCTTACGAACAAAAACATCAAAGCTTATAAGGTACATAACCACAGTTATTTATATATAGGGCATAATAAGATTACTACTCCACCACACAAAGCCTTTTTAATCAATTAAGGAATGGTGAGAATGAAATAAGATAAGCCAAAAGTAATTTGGACCAAATTATCAAGTTATATTTAGTCATCCCAAATCATTTTGAAGTTTTTGTAAAACAATACAACAAAACTTTATTACGATTGCTCTGATACCATTCTATGGTAGAACCTCCTAAGTTATAGGATCCACATGCACCTGTCACTGTCCAACGACCATTGACAACTATGCATATGTTCCTGGTAACTTAAAAAGTCTGTCGGGTGTCCTTGGGGAACCCCGAATCATCCATAATTTCTGAGCAGGATCACATTATAGAGTCATTGCAGTATTACAACATTTATTCAAATATATACATCAGAGTAAATTAGCGGAAGTCTTACGATAACATAGTTTACAAACTAGTTTTTTCAAACCTTACAAACTAAGTTCGATAATTATTACAAACCATAGTAGTAGTGGAGTGGCATAATTAACATAAACATAGCACACAAAATAAACATCCTGCCCAAGGATCACACATTTACTTATCATCATCGACCTAAACAACGGTCATGCAACAAGGTCCAAAACAGACCTGCTCATGAGGCTCACCTGCAACAAGGGTCAACAAACCCTGAGTACAAAAGTACTCAACAAGACTTAACCGAAATAAAAACTGAGAAGACTTAGGAATGTAGGCTTAGGGATTCAAGGTATGGCTTTAGCAATAATCAAAGTTCTTTTGCGTAAAAGCTCTTTAACAAAATTCTTTACTTTAACATGTAAAACTTTATAAGTACCACATATGAATCTGCCATGATCCGTAATGAGATCATGAACTTCATATCAATCTCTTTTTCAAACCTTTCTCAAGTTCCAGTTATTAAACTACGATGATGAACAGTGAGTTGAGTCTCCATAACCGAGGAGCAACGACGATTCGAACCGATTAAAACCCAGCTGGGGATTCCAGACCACACGACATATGCAGGTCCCCAACTTACATATATCAACCTACCCTCGGGTCTCCTAAAACAAGAATGGGTCCGCGCCACCCGAGAATACAGTACTCCACCAATCTGCCCATTGCCACGTGGGTACATGCTATTCCCGCCATCTCTCCACTCCCAGTGCGCGATTAGCCATTCTCGTAATAGAATTGCCAAGTTAAGGCTTATTGGAGTATGTGGTTAGTACTATAAAGTATCATCTCATGCAATTCAATAATGGATGGACCTTAATCGACACAGACAGAAAGAAGCCGCTCACAAGACCTCCATGTCTTGTGGCTCTCACACACCGAGTTCGCCCGGTCTAGATTTACTACTTCCATGTTCACATCTCATGATAACATAAGTAACCAAAGATCCATTTAAAACTCGCAGGTGACAGGTAATCACCCGACTAAGCATGACTAAGCACAACTAATCATTTATAGATAAAACAGGTAATCAAGGTAGATATGGAAAAACAAGGTTGGTAATGCATCAATTAGGTTTCCACTTGACTCCCAATCACTTAATGCAGTATACAAAAAGCAAAATGCGATAAAATTTGTAAAACACAAGGTAGGGTTAAATACATCTGGGGCTTGCCTTTGTTGATAGAAAAGTTAGGTTCCTACGATGTTCCACAATTATCCGATCCGACCTCAACAGACGGATTAATCTCCTCCGCAACTTGATTAACTACCACGTGTTCACCTTCGTTCACTACACGTAGTAACAATGCCATGTTTAACATGATGCGGGATCCAAAACATGATGCTTGATGATGGATGCAAAATTAACAATTCAAATACAACTTTCCTTCGCGGTATAGTTGCAAGCCAACAAAACCAACTGACACTAACATCTAGGGTTTGCTTTTATTCAATTTTGAATTAATTTGGAAAAATAAGCTCAAAATGAACTTGTTCCAAATGACCTCAAAATTTTATGCAAGCTTCCTCATGACAAATTAGTGTATCAAAATAAATTTCATAATTTTTGGAGTTATACAGTGCTCTACAAAAATTATGGAAATTACATTTATAAATTAATTGCCTAAATTTTTGAACATTAAAAATTTATTCAAATTTCAAGTTTCATATTTTAAACCATAATAGAACATGTACAGAAGCTACACACAAATTTTTAGAATTTTTGGAGCTGTAATTATTTTCCTATGAATTTCCAAAGTTGCTGCACTATTCAAAATTCAGAAAATAAGAAATCTCTCTGTTCTCTCTCTCTCACTGACGACCCAGCCCCGCATGTCAGTGACCCAAACAGAGCGCACGACGGTGCTGCCGACTCCGATCAGCCAAAATGCGCCGACGACGAGACTCCGACGAGGTGGATAGCACCATCATGATCAACATCACCTCGTGAACCTATCCCGACGCTCATAACAGTAGCAGGCACACCGGAGAAGGCTTCACGCTGGCCATGGTGGCCACGGTGGCGCAGACACAGCAGCGCATGGCACAACTCTAGCTACAACGCGGTAGAGACTAAAGCGGAGAGAGCATCATGCTCAGGAGCTCACCACGAACACGACGGTGTGCTTGGTGAAGGCGGAGATGGACTGGAGCCGCCTGGCCACAGTGAGGTCGGTGGTGGTGGTGCTTCGGCCGGCTCCGAGGAAGAAAACGTCGTGCGGTGGCGCTAGACTGCTAGAGGTGAGGCAAGTAGGCCTAGAAGGAGCAGTAGGGCGAGGCAGAGGTACTGGTAAGCACAATTGGCACAAGGTGCTATGGTGAGGATGTATTTCGTAGGCACGGCAAGGTCACCGGCAGCGAGCAAACGGGAGGAAAAGAAGAATGACGGCGGTGGGTGCTCCTCTTTATAGCAAGGAAGGATGCTTCCAGTTTCGCCAGCTCCTGACGAGGTCACCATAGAGACGGCAACGTGTCACCGCGTGAGGAAGTGGTGAAGACGGTCGGCGGCAAGCAGCTCAGTGGCGAGCAGGAGGTGGCGCCCTGCTTTAAACTGATTTTTGAAATATTTACAGAATTGCCACTGAGTTCATTTTACAAATTACTCCCAAATTCTCTAAAGAAGTTGAAAATCTCCAAAAATAAAAGTTGCTCAACATTTCAAGTTCTACAACTTTGCTTAAATGAACATTTTCAAATTCTGCCTCCATTTTGAAATTTGAATTTGGGGTGCATTTGAGCATTTGAATCATTTCAAAATTACTCCAAATTTTATATGTAAACTTTAAAAACTTTGAATACCAAAGTTGATCCTTATAAAATAAGCTTCAACTTTGCTTTTTGTCACACCCCCAAATTTCAAATGGATTTTGAAATAGACAGAAGGGGCAAAAAGGGACTTTTATAATTTGAATTTGAATTCAAATTTAATTTGTTTACCTTTTTACTTAACTATGATTTTTGACCATTTACATGGCCCATTAGGGTTATTTGAGTCAATTGACACATGGTCTCACATGATCACATGAAATTTGACCCTTGTGGTAATGATCATTATTTAGAGTTTTGGATCACATTACATCACATAAAATAACAACTTATGAAATAAAGCTTATTTAGTGAATGCATTCAAAATTTTCTAAATAAAGCTTACAAGACACATGTTGTAACAACTGAGCGCAACTAACATTACTCTACATTGACACAAGAAACTCTGGAAACTTTTCTAGCAAGTAATCTTCGGATTCCCGAGTAGCTTCTTCTTCGGTATGTTGATTCCATTGTATCTTGTAGAACTTGATTGTCCTTCTTCATGTAACACAGTCTTTTTGATCCAGAACTTGGATAGGATATTCGGAATAGGTCAAATCCGGTTCAAGTTCCACTCCTTCAACTTCAACATTCTGCTCAGGCACTCAGAGACACTTCTTTAATTGAGAAACATGGAACACATCATGCATAGCTGAGAGATGTTCGGGTAGCTTCAAGCGATAAGCCATTTTTCCATACCTCTCTAAATTTTGAAATGGTCCAATATATCGAGGTGCCAACTTGCCTTTAACACCAAAATGGGTAACTCCCTTCATCGGTGATACCTTTAGATATACAAAATCTCCTTTGTTAAACACCAATGGCCTACGTCGTTTATCTGCGTAACTCTTTTGTCGGGACTAAGCTATCTTCAAATTACTTTGTATTTGTCTAACCTTGTCTTCTGTTTCTTTCACAAGGTCAACTCCAAAGAATCTTGTCTCCCTAGGCTCAGACCAACTCAGTGATGTTCTGCATCTACGACCATAGAGTGCTTCAAATGGAGCCATTCTAATGCTCTCCTGATAACTATTATTGTATGAGAATTCAGTCAAAGGCAGACATTCATCCTAGTTCTTGGAATAGTTAAGGATACAACACATTAACATATCTTCAAGTACTTGATTGACCCTTTCAATTTGACCATCAGTCTATGGATGATAAGCTATACTATGCAGGAGTTTGGTACCTAATGAAGTATGCAAATGTTTCCAAAAGCTAGAGACAAACTGTGTACCCCGATCTGATACTATGGTCTTTGGTACTCCTTGTAGACTCATGATTCTTGCTAGATACATCTTGGCATACTGGATAGTAGGATATATACTCTTGACTGGAAGAAAATGTGCTGACTTGGTTAGTCGATCTACAATGACCCATATTGAGTCAAAACCTTTTGATGTCTTGGGTAGACCAACAATAAAGTCCATACTAATATCCTCCCACTTCCAAGCTAGAATAGGTAATGGCTATAACTCTCCAGCAGACCTCAAATGTATAGCTTTCACCTTTTGACAAGTGTCACACTTTGCTATATACCGGGCAATTTCTATCTTCATTTTGGTCCACCAAAACCTTTGTTTCAAGTCATGGTACATCTTATTACTTTTTGGATGAATAGATAATCTGGTAGCATGTGCTTCTTCAAGAATTGACTGTCGCAACCCTAGAACCTTGGGTACCACTAAGCGATTCTTGAACCATAACACACCTTCATCATCTATGCTGAAGCATTCCGCCTTCCCATTCCTGACTCTTTCCTTAATATAGGCTATACCCTTGTTTTCTTTCTGAGCAGCAATAATCTAATCTCGAATAGTGGCTTCAATAGTTATGTTGGTTAAACTTCCTTGTTGAATTACCTCTATACTCAACTTTTCCATCTCTTGGCATAAAGTTAAACCCATTGTTCTTACTGTCAGACAATTGCAATGACTCTTTCGACTGAGGGCATCTGCAACTACATTTGCTTTGCCAGGATGGTAATATACTTCCAAGTCATAATCCTTAATCAATTCTAACCATCTTCTTTGTCGCATGTTCAAATCCAATTGAGTAAAGATATACTTTAAACTCTTGTGATCTGTGTAAATATGGCACGTATTACCAAGCAGGTAATGCCACCAAATCTTCAGAGCATGGACAACTGCTGCTAACTCTAGATCATGAGTCAAATAGTGTTCTTCATGTTGCTTGAGTTGTCTAGAAGCATAGGCAATAACTCAGCCTTCTTGCATCAACACATCCAATACCAATACCTGAAGCATCACAATAAACATCAAATGGCTTCTCGATATCAGGTTGGGCTAATATTGGTGCAGTGGTCAATAGTCTCTTCAAGGTCTGGAAAGCCTCTTCATAATCAGATGACCAGACAAACTTGACTTGGTTCTTCAACAATTCAGTTATGGACTTTGATACTTTAGAGAAATCTGGAATAAACCGATGGTAATACCCCGCCAATCCCAAAAAACTCTGAACTTGATGAACTGTGGTTGGTGGTTTCCAATCAAGCACATCCTTAACTTTGCTTGGATCAATAGCAACTCCTTCAGCTGATAAGACATGTCCAAGAAACTGTACTTCCTTGAGCCAGAAGTCACACTTACTGAACTTGGCATATAATTGATGTTCTCTTAAGCGGGTCAGGACAATTCTGAGATGTTCCGCATATTCCTTCTTATTCTTGGAATAAACTAGGATATCATTAATAAATACCACCACAAACTTGTCTAGCTCAGGCATGAACACTGAATTCATCAGATACATGAAATGAGCTGGGGCATTTGTCAAACCAAAAGACATTACCAAGTATTCATATAATCCATATCTTGTGGTAAATGCCATTTTGGGGATATCTTTAGGCTTAATCTTGATTTGGTGATAGTCTAACCTTAAATCAATCTTGGAGAAAACTTTGGCTTCGGCCAGTTGATCAAAAAGCAAGTCTATCCGAGGTAAGGGATACTTATTCTTAATGGTCACTTCATTCAATGGACAATAGTCAACACATAACCTCAGGGTTTCATCTTTCTTCTTCACAAAAATTGTAGGGCATCCCTAAGGTGATGAACTAGGTTGAATAAACCCTTTCTCAATCAACTCTTGCAACTAAGTCTTCAACTTAGCCAATTCCTTTGGAGGCATCCTATAAGCTCTCTGAGAGATCGGAGCTATTCCAGGCTTTAACTCTATGTTAAACTGAACATCCCTATCTGGTGGTAAACCAGGTAAATCCTTAGGAAAAACATCAGGGAATTCACAAACTACTAGGATATCCCTAATCTCCTTCACAAAAGTTGCACAAACTCTTTCCACTGTTCTCCTTAAGGTAGGAAGTTGGATAAGAAGCTGAGAATGACTATTAGGCAAACTCACCCTTAATGCCCTATTCAAAACATCTATAACAGCCTTATGCTGATACATCCAATTCATTCCTAAGATCACATCTATATCTTGATCCTTGAGAATAATCATGGTAGTGGGAAAAATATGCCCACCCAAGTTTATGGGTACCTAGTATACCATTTCCTTAGTACATAGACATCCCCCAAGCGACTGTATAAAGAAACTTTCCTTTGTTTCCCCAATTGGAATTACATGCTTTACGACAAAGGTTCTATTGATTAATGAATAAGATGCACCAGAATCAAAAAGCATAACAGCAGGGTGATTGGCGACAGGAAACATACCCATCATCACTGGCTCCTCTTTCAGAATTTCTCCAGCTTGAATATAGAACACCCATTCTGTCTTCCTTTCATCTTTGCCCTTCTGAGCATTCTGATTGTGGTTCTTGTTCTGTGCTTGACCCTGTTGTTGATTGGCAGGGGTCTTCTAGTAATTTTGATTAGCCTGCCTGGGATACGGACATTCCCTAGAGAAATGACCAGTCCTTCCATAATTGTAACATGGATAATTGTGACCCTAGGACATTGGAGCATTGCCACCAGGAGTATTGGTCTGTTGTGCACTCGGGTAAGTTATAGCAGGACAGACATTTGACTATTGCCTAGCTTGGAATTGTGGCGGATGATAAGGAGGACGATAATGGTTGACTAGATGATATATTATCTTTTGCCTCTTATGATTGCCACCAAAAGATCTAGACAACACACTCTTCTTTTTCTTGATCTCCTTATGCTGCCGATACTTTTCCTCAGAAGTAATTGCAATATTCACTGCCTCATGATAAGTAACATTGGCATATGCAGTCATCATTGTCTATAATTTGGTATTCAGTCCTCTCATGAACCATTTCTTTTTCTTAGCATCTGTATTGACATGTTCAGATGCATACTGTGACAAATGATTGAATCTACCCACATATTGCATAACTATTTGATCCCCTTGCCTCAAAGCAAGGAACTCATCCAACTTCATGGCCATCACCCCTTCTAGAATATAATGAGCTCTGAAGGTAGTATGGAACTCAGCCCAAGTTATTGGAATGCTAGCTGGCTGCATAGCCACTAGATTTGCCCACTAGGCACCTGCTGCACCTCTAAGTTGCTGGGTAGCAAACACAAGTTTCTACATCTCCGTGCATGGAATAAGGTCAAATTTCTGCTCCATGGTCCGAAGCTAATCGTCAGCCTCCAATGGTTCATCTGCCTTGGTGAACACCGATGGTCTTATGTCTGTAAAATCAACATATGTAGCCTTCTACCTGTTATGATGGCGACCATGATTTCCTTGCACCATATTTTGATTACTCTAAGCTATCTCTTGAAGCAATCGAGCAATTTCGGCGGTCACATGGACCAATGCTGCTATAGCATCAGCTAATGTCGGTGGAATTGGTGGTGGCTTAGAAACACCACCCTCTTCATGTGATGAGCCTAGAATATCCGAAGCACGAGTACGAGGCATCTGTTCATAACAAACCAAACTTTACTCACAAGCTTTTATTAAAAGATAAACGAGCGTACTACAACACATTACACTGGTTTACTTATTTAAGTACAAGTCCACACCTACATAAGACTACTAAACTTAACCAGATCTTACTATTTACAATTCTACTCTTCTCCTCGACCACATCAACCTTCATGATCGGTATCCATGTTGGAAACATTTCTGCCTTCCTCATCACTTTCATCAACCATCACTAATTCTTCTAGATCTTCTTCTTCTTCCTCCTCTTCAAGTTCATCATCATCAGCAATGATGACACTAGGGTCCATTGCATTAGCTTGAGGTTCATGATTTGGATCTAGGAGGTTGCTCAGCCTATGGACTTCTTCATGCAAGGTAGTATTATGTTCTTCTAAATCTTCTACATAAAATTCTAGCTCATGCGTTCTAGCTCTAGCTACATCTTCCCTATGCCAAGCCTCATTTCTCCCCTCCACCATACAAACTAACATACGTTTGTAGTTCTTGTGAGCAGTGGTGCGACACTTCAATTGCTCCTTTACCTTGCCCAGTCGGATGGTATCCAAGGCTCTATCCCTAGTAGCCTATGCAAACTCTGTTGAAAGCCTTTGTATCTCTACCTGGGGATTAGGCCTAGAGCTGCTACTGCTAGCACCATCATTTCTAGGGGCAAGCTGGTGACGAGGAACTCCTTTAGGTCTAGCAGACTTATGGGGCATTACCTTGGTGCGAGCCATACTGTAGGAAGCAAGATTAATCGAATTAAGACCATCAGATCAAAATCTAAAGAGAAGCCAGGATGGATTACATAACTCAACCTAGACTCACTACCCAACCCAGACTCAGGGTGAAGGAAGTAACAAGTGAATTAATCATGATGCATGAATCGTTCTTACGAACAAAAACATCAAAGCTTATAAGGTACATAACCACAGTTATTTATATATAGGGCATAATAAGATTACTACTCCACCACACAAAGCCTTTTTAATCAATTAAGGAATGGTGAGAATGAAATAAGATAAGCCAAAAGTAATTTGGACCAAATTATCAAGTTATATTTAGTCATCCCAAATCATTTTGAAGTTTTTGTAAAACAATACAACAAAACTTTATTACGATTGCTCTGATACCATTCTATGGTAGAACCTCCTAAGTTATAGGATCCACATGCACCTGTCACTGTCCAACGACCATTGACAACTATGCATATGTTCCTGGTAACTTAAAAAGTCTGTCGGGTGTCCTTGGGGAACCCCGAATCATCCATAATTTCTGAGCAGGATCACATTATAGAGTCATTGCAGTATTACAACATTTATTCAAATATATACATCAGAGTAAATTAGCGGAAGTCTTACGATAACATAGTTTACAAACTAGTTTTTTCAAACCTTACAAACTAAGTTCGATAATTATTACAAACCATAGTAGTAGTGGAGTGGCATAATTAACATAAACATAGCACACAAAATAAACATCCTGCCCAAGGATCACACATTTACTTATCATCATCGACCTGAACAACGGTCATGCAACAAGGTCCAAAACAGACCTGCTCATGAGGCTCACCTGCAACAAGGGTCAACAAACCCTGAGTACAAAAGTACTCAACAAGACTTAACCGAAATAAAAACTGAGAAGACTTAGGAATGTAGGCTTAGGGATTCAAGGTATGGCTTTAGCAATAATCAAAGTTCTTTTGCGTAAAAGCTCTTTAACAAAATTCTTTACTTTAACATGTAAAACTTTATAAGTACCACATATGAATCTGCCATGATCCGTAATGAGATCATGAACTTCATATCAATCTCTTTTTCAAACCTTTCTCAAGTTCCAGTTATTAAACTACGATGATGAACAGTGAGTTGAGTCTCCATAACCGAGGAGCAACGACGATTCGAACCGATTAAAACCCAGCTGGGGATTCTAGACCACACGACATATGCAGGTCCCCAACTTACATATATCAACCTACCCTCGGGTCTCCTAAAACAAGAATGGGTCCGCGCCACCCGAGAATACAGTACTCCACCAATCTGCCCATTGCCACGTGGGTACATGCTATTCCCGCCATCTCTCCACTCCCAGTGCGCGATTAGCCATTCTCGTAATAGAATTGCCAAGTTAAGGCTTATTGGAGTATGTGGTTAGTACTATAAAGTATCATCTCATGCAATTCAATAATGGATGGACCTTAATCGACACAGACAGAAAGAAGCCGCTCACAAGACCTCCATGTCTTGTGGCTCTCACACACCGAGTTCGCCCGGTCTAGATTTACTACTTCCATGTTCAAATCTCATGATAACATAAGTAACCAAAGATCCATTTAAAACTCACAGGTGACAGGTAATCACCCGACTAAGCATGACTAAGCACAACTAATCATTTATAGATAAAACAGGTAATCAAGGTAGATATGGAAAAACAAGGTTGGTAATGCATCAATTAGGTTTCCACTTGACTCCCAATCACTTAATGCAGTATACAAAAAGCAAAATGCGATAAAATTTGTAAAACACAAGGTAGGGTTAAATACATCTGGGGCTTGCCTTTGTTGATAGAAAAGTTAGGTTCCTACGATGTTCCACAATTATCCGATCCGACCTCAACAGACGGATTAATCTCCTCCGCAACTTGATTAACTACCACGTGTTCACCTTCGTTCACTACACGTAGTAACAATGCCATGTTTAACATGATGCGGGATCCAAAACATGATGCTTGATGATGGATGCAAAATTAACAATTCAAATACAACTTTCCTTCGCGGTATAGTTGCAAGCCAACAAAACCAACTGACACTAACATCTAGGGTTTGCTTTTATTCAATTTTGAATTAATTTGGAAAAATAAGCTCAAAATGAACTTGTTCCAAATGACCTCAAAATTTTATGCAAGCTTCCTCATGACAAATTAGTGTATCAAAATAAATTTCATAATTTTTGGAGTTATACAGTGCTCTACAAAAATTATGGAAATTACATTTATAAATTAATTGCCTAAATTTTTGAACATTAAAAATTTATTCAAATTTCAAGTTTCATATTTTAAACCATAATAGAACATGTACAGAAGCTACACACAAATTTTTAGAATTTTTGGAGCTGTAATTATTTTCCTATGAATTTCCAAAGTTGCTGCACTATTCAAAATTCAGAAAATAAGAAATCTCTCTGTTCTCTCTCTCTCACTGACGACCCGGCCCCGCATGTCAGTGACCCAAACAGAGCGCACGACGGTGCTGCCGACTCCGATCAGCCAAAATGTGCCGACGACGAGACTCCGACGAGGTGGATAGCACCATCATGATCAACATCACCTCGTGAACCTATCCCGACGCTCATAACAGTAGCAGGCACACCGGAGAAGGCTTCACGCTGGCCATGGCGGCCACGGTGGCGCAGACACAGCAGCGCATGGCACAACTCTAGCTACAACGCGGTAGAGACTAAAGCGGAGAGAGCATCATGCTCAGGAGCTCACCACGAACACGACGGTGTGCTTGGTGAAGGCGGAGATGGACTGGAGCCGCCTGGCCACAGTGAGGTCGGTGGTGGTGGTGCTTCGGCCGGCTCCGAGGAAGAAAACGTCGTGCGGTGGCGCTAGACTGCTAGAGGTGAGGCAAGTAGGCCTGGAAGGAGCGGTAGGGCGAGGCAGAGGTACTGGTAAGCACAATTGGCACAAGGTGCTATGGTGAGGATGTATTTCGCAGGCACGGCAAGGTCACCGGCAGCGAGCAAACGGGAGGAAAAGAAGAATGACGGCGGTGGGTGCTCCTCTTTATAGCAAGGAAGGATGCTTCCAGTTTCGCCAGCTCCTGACGAGGTCACCATAGAGACGGCAACGTGTCACCGCGTGAGGAAGTGGTGAAGACGGTCGGCGGCAAGCAGCTCAGTGGCGAGCAGGAGGTGGCGCCCTGCTTTAAACTGATTTTTGAAATATTTACAGAATTGCCACTGAGTTCATTTTACAAATTACTCCCAAATTCTCTAAAGAAGTTGAAAATCTCCAAAAATAAAAGTTGCTCAACATTTCAAGTTCTACAACTTTGCTTAAATGAACATTTTCAAATTCTGCCTCCATTTTGAAATTTGAATTTGGGGTGCATTTGAGCATTTGAATCATTTCAAAATTACTCCAAATTTTATATGTAAACTTTAAAAACTTTGAATACCAAAGTTGATCCTTATAAAATAAGCTTCAACTTTGCTTTTTGTCACACCCCCAAATTTCAAATGGATTTTGAAATAGACAGAAGGGGCAAAAAGGGACTTTTATAATTTGAATTTGAATTCAAATTTAATTTGTTTACCTTTTTACTTAACTATGATTTTTGACCATTTACATGGCCCATTAGGGTTATTTGAGTCAATTGACACATGGTCTCACATGATCACATGAAATTTGACCCTTGTGGTAATGATCATTATTTAGAGTTTTGGATCACATTACATCACATAAAATAACAACTTATGAAATAAAGCTTATTTAGTGAATGCATTCAAAATTTTCTAAATAAAGCTTACAAGACACATGTTGTAACAACTGAGCGCAACTAACATTACTCTACATTGACACAAGAAACTCTGGAAACTTTTCTAGCAAGTAATCTTCGGATTCCCGAGTAGCTTCTTCTTCGGTATGTTGATTCCATTGTATCTTGTAGAACTTGATTGTCCTTCTTCATGTAACACAGTCTTTTTGATCCAGAACTTGGATAGGATATTCGGAATAGGTCAAATCCGGTTCAAGTTCCACTCCTTCAACTTCAACATTCTGCTCAGGCACTCAGAGACACTTCTTTAATTGAGAAACATGGAACACATCATGCATAGCTGAGAGATGTTCGGGTAGCTTCAAGCGATAAGCCATTTTTCCATACCTCTCTAAATTTTGAAATGGTCCAATATATCGAGGTGCCAACTTGCCTTTAACACCAAAATGGGTAACTCCCTTCATCGGTGATACCTTTAGATATACAAAATCTCCTTTGTTAAACACCAATGGCCTACGTCGTTTATCTGCGTAACTCTTTTGTCGGGACTAAGCTATCTTCAAATTACTTTGTATTTGTCTAACCTTGTCTTCTGTTTCTTTCACAAGGTCAACTCCAAAGAATCTTGTCTCCCTAGGCTCAGACCAACTCAGTGATGTTCTGCATCTATGACCATAGAGTGCTTCAAATGGAGCCATTCTAATGCTCTCCTGATAACTATTATTGTATGAGAATTCAGTCAAAGGCAGACATTCATCCTAGTTCTTGGAATAGTTAAGGATACAACACATTAACATATCTTCAAGTACTTGATTGACCCTTTCAATCTGACCATCAGTCTATGGATGATAAGCTATACTATGCAGGAGTTTGGTACCTAATGAAGTATGCAAATGTTTCCAAAAGCTAGAGACAAACTGTGTACCCCGATCTGATACTATGGTCTTTGGTACTCCTTGTAGACTCATGATTCTTGCTAGATACATCTTGGCATACTGGATAGTAGGATATATACTCTTGACTGGAAGAAAATGTGCTGACTTGGTTAGTCGATCTACAATGACCCATATTGAGTCAAAACCTTTTGATGTCTTGGGTAGACCAACAATAAAGTCCATACTAATATCCTCCCACTTCCAAGCTAGAATAGGTAATGGCTATAACTCTCCAGCAGACCTCAAATGTATAGCTTTCACCTTTTGACAAGTGTCACACTTTGCTATATACCGGGCAATTTCTATCTTCATTTTGGTCCACCAAAACCTTTGTTTCAAGTCATGGTACATCTTATTACTTTTTGGATGAATAGATAATCTGGTAGCATGTGCTTCTTCAAGAATTGACTGTCGCAACCCTAGAACCTTGGGTACCACTAAGCGATTCTTGAACCATAACACACCTTCATCATCTATGCTGAAGCATTCCGCCTTCCCATTCCTGACTCTTTCCTTAATATAGGCTATACCCTTGTTTTCTTTCTGAGCAGCAATAATCTAATCTCGAATAGTGGCTTCAATAGCTATGTTGGTTAAACTTCCTTGTTGAATTACCTCTATACTCAACTTTTCCATCTCTTGGCATAAAGTTAAACCCATTGTTCTTACTGTCAGACAATTGCAATGACTCTTTCGACTGAGGGCATCTGCAACTACATTTGCTTTGCCAGGATGGTAATATACTTCCAAGTCATAATCCTTAATCAATTCTAACCATCTTCTTTGTCGCATGTTCAAATCCAATTGAGTAAAGATATACTTTAAACTCTTGTGATCTGTGTAAATATGGCACGTATTACCAAGCAGGTAATGCCGCCAAATCTTCAAAGCATGGACAACTGCTGCTAACTCTAGATCATGAGTCAAATAGTGTTCTTCATGTTGCTTGAGTTGTCTAGAAGCATAGGCAATAACTCAGCCTTCTTGCATCAACACATCCAATACCAATACCTGAAGCATCACAATAAACATCAAATGGCTTCTCGATATCAGGTTGGGCTAATATTGGTGCAGTGGTCAACAGTCTCTTCAAGGTCTGGAAAGCCTCTTCATAATCAGATGACCAGACAAACTTGACTTGGTTCTTCAACAATTCAGTTATGGACTTTGATACTTTAGAGAAATCTGGAATAAACCGATGGTAATACCCCGCCAATCCCAAAAAACTCTGAACTTGATGAACTGTGGTTGGTGGTTTCCAATCAAGCACATCCTTAACTTTGCTTGGATCAACAGCAACTCCTTCAGCTGATAAGACATGTCCAAGAAACTGTACTTCCTTGAGCCAGAAGTCACACTTACTGAACTTGGCATATAATTGATGTTCTCTTAAGCGGGTCAGGACAATTCTGAGATGTTCCGCATATTCCTTCTTATTCTTGGAATAAACTAGGATATCATTAATAAATACCACCACAAACTTGTCTAGCTCAGGCATGAACACTGAATTCATCAGATACATGAAATGAGCTGGGGCATTTGTCAAACCAAAAGACATTACCAAGTATTCATATAATCCATATCTTGTGGTAAATGCCATTTTGGGGATATCTTTAGGCTTAATCTTGATTTGGTGATAGTCTAACCTTAAATCAATCTTGGAGAAAACTTTGGCTTCGGCCAGTTGATCAAAAAGCAAGTCTATCCGAGGTAAGGGATACTTATTCTTAATGGTCACTTCATTCAATGGACAATAGTCAACACATAACCTCAGGGTTTCATCTTTCTTCTTCACAAAAATTGTAGGGCATCCCTAAGGTGATGAACTAGGTTGAATAAACCCTTTCTCAATCAACTCTTGCAACTAAGTCTTCAACTTAGCCAATTCCTTTGGAGGCATCCTATAAGCTCTCTGAGAGATCAGAGCTATTCCAGGCTTTAACTCTATGTTAAACTGAACATCCCTATCTGGTGGTAAACCAGGTAAATCCTTAGGAAAAACATCAGGGAATTCACAAACTACTAGGATATCCCTAATCTCCTTCACAAAAGTTGCACAAACTCTTTCCACTGTTCTCCTTAAGGTAGGAAGTTGGATAAGAAGCTGAGAATGACTATTAGGCAAACTCACCCTTAATGCCCTATTCAAAACATCTATAACAGCCTTATGCTGATACATCCAATTCATTCCTAAGATCACATCTATATCTTGATCCTTGAGAATAATCATGGTAGTGGGAAAAATATGCCCACCCAAGTTTATGGATACCTAGTATACCATTTCCTTAGTACATAGACATCCCCCAAGCGACTGTATAAAGAAACTTTCCTTTGTTTCCCCAATTGGAATTACATGCTTTACGACAAAGGTTCTATTGATTAATGAATAAGATGCACCAGAATCAAAAAGCATAACAGCAGGGTGATTGGCGACAGGAAACATACCCATCATCACTGGCTCCTCTTTCAGAATTTCTCCAGCTTGAATATAGAACACCCGTCCTGTCTTCCTTTCATCTTTGCCCTTCTGAGCATTCTGATTGTGGTTCTTGTTCTGTGCTTGACCCTGTTGTTGATTGGCAGGGGTCTTCTAGTAATTTTGATTAGCCTGCCTGGGATACGGACATTCCCTAGAGAAATGACCGGTCCTTCCACAATTGTAACATGGATAATTGTGACCCTAGGACATTGGAGCATTGCCACCAGGAGCATTGGTCTGTTGTGCACTCGGGTAAGTTATAGCAGGACAGACATTTGACTATTGCCTAGCTTGGAATTGTGGCGGATGATAAGGAGGACGATAATGGTTGACTAGATGATATATTATCTTTTGCCTCTTATGATTGCCACCAAAAGATCTAGACAGCACACTCTTCTTTTTCTTGATCTCCTTATGCTGCCGATACTTTTCCTCAGAAGTAATTGCAATATTCACTGCCTCATGATAAGTAACATTGGCATATGCAGTCATCATTGTCTATAATTTGGTATTCAGTCCTCTCATGAACCATTTCTTTTTATTAGCATCTGTATTGACATGTTCAGATGCATACTATGACAAATGATTGAATCTACCCACATATTGCATAACTATTTGATCCCCTTGCCTCAAAGCAAGGAACTCATCCAACTTCATGGCCATCACCCCTTCTAGAATATAATGAGCTCTGAAGGCAGTATGGAACTCAGCCCAAGTTATTGGAATGCCAGCTGGCTGCATAGCCACTAGATTTGCCCACTAGGCACCTGCTGCACCTCTAAGTTGCTGGGTAGCAAACACAAGTTTCTACATCTCCGTGCATGGAATAAGGTCAAATTTCTGCTCCATGGTCCGAAGCTAATCGTCAGCCTCCAATGGTTCATCTGCCTTGGTGAACACCGATGGTCTTATGTCTGTAAAATCAACATATGTAGCCTTCTACCTGTTATGATGGCGACCATGATTTCCTTGCACCATATTTTGATTACTCTAAGCTATCTCTTGAAGCAATCGAGCAATTTCGGCGGTCACATGGACCAATGCTGCTATAGCATCAGCTAATGTCGGTGGAATTGGTGGTGGCTTAGAAACACCACCCTCTTCATGTGATGAGCCTAGAATATCCGAAGCACGAGTACGAGGCATCTGTTCATAACAAACCAAACTTTACTCACAAGCTTTTATTAAAAGATAAACGAGCGTACTACAACACATTACACTGGTTTACTTATTTAAGTACAAGTCCACACCTACATAAGACTACTAAACTTAACCAGATCTTACTATTTACAATTCTACTCTTCTCCTCGACCACATCAACCTTCATGATCGGTATCCATGTTGGAAACATTTCTGCCTTCCTCATCACTTTCATCAACCATCACTAATTCTTCTAGATCTTCTTCTTCTTCCTCCTCTTCAAGTTCATCATCATCAGCAATGATGACACTAGGGTCCATTGCATTAGCTTGAGGTTCATGATTTGGATCTAGGAGGTTGCTCAGCCTATGGACTTCTTCATGCAAGGTAGTATTATGTTCTTCTAAATCTTCTACATAAAATTCTAGCTCATGCGTTCTAGCTCTAGCTACATCTTCCCTATGCCAAGCCTCATTTCTCCCCTCCACCATACAAACTAACATACGTTTGTAGTTCTTGTGAGCAGTGGTGCGACACTTCAATTGCTCCTTTACCTTGCCCAGTCGGATGGTATCCAAGGCTCTATCCCTAGTAGCCTATGCAAACTCTGTTGAAAGCCTTTGTATCTCTACCTGGGGATTAGGCCTAGAGCTGCTACTGCTAGCACCATCATTTCTAGGGGCAAGCTGGTGACGAGGAACTCCTTTAGGTCTAGCAGACTTATGGGGCATTACCTTGGTGCGAGCCATACTGTAGGAAGCAAGATTAATCCAATTAAGACCATCAGATCAAAATCTAAAGAGCAGCCAGGATGGATTACATAACTCAACCCAGACTCACTACCCAACCCAGACTCAGGGTGAAGGAAGTAACAAGTGAATTAATCATGATGCACGAATCGTTCTTACGAACAAAAACATCAAAGCTTATAAGGTATATAACCATAGTTATTTATATATAGGGCATAATAAGATTACTACTCCACCACACAAAGCCTTTTTAATCAATTAAGGAATGGTGAGAATGAAATAAGATAAGCCAAAAGCAATTTGGACCAAATTATCAAGTTATATTTAGTCATCCCAAATCACTTTGAAGTTTTTGTAAAACAATACAACAAAACTTAATAATGATCGCTCTGATACCATTCTATGGCAGAACCTCCTAAGTTATAGGATCCACATGCACCTGTCACTGTTCAACGACCATTGACAACTATGCATATGTTCCTGGTAACTTAAAAAGTCTGTCGGGTGTCCTCGGGGAACCCCGAATCATCCATCATTTCCAAGCAGGATCACATTATAGAGTCATTGTAGTATTACAACATTTATTCAAATATATACATCACAGTAAATTAGCGGAAGTCTTACGATAACATAGTTTACAAACTAGTTTTTTCAAACCTTACAGACTAAGTTCGATAATTATTACAAACCATAGTAGTAGTGGAGTGGCATAATTAACATAAACATAGCACACAAAATAAACATCCTGCCCAAGGATCACACATTTACTTATCATCATCGACCTGAACAATGGTCCTGCAACAAGGCCCAAAATAGACCTGCTCATGAGGCTCACCTGCAACAAGGGTCAACGAACCCTGAGTACAAAAGTACTCAACAAGACTTAACCGAAATAAAAACTGAGAAGACTCAGGAATGCAGGCTCAGGGATTCAAGGTATGGCTTTAGCAATAATCAAAGTTCTTTTGCATAAAAGCTCTTTAACAAAATTATTTACTTTAACATGTAAAACTTTATAAGTACCACATATGAATCTGCCATGATCCGTAATGAGATCATGAACTTCATATCAATTTCTTTCTCAAACCTTTCTCAAGTTCTAGTTATTAAACTACGATGATGAATAGTGAGTTGAGTCTCCATAACCGAGGAGCAATGACGATTTGAACCGATTAAAACCCAGCTAGGGATTCCAGACCACATGACATATGTAGGTCCCCGACTTACATATATCAACCTACCCTTGGGTCTCCTAAAACAAGAACATGTCCATTGCCATGTGGGTACATGCTATTCCCGCCATCTCTCCACTCCTAGTGCATGATTAGACATTCTCGTAATAGAATCGCCAAGTTAAGGCTTACCGGAGTATGTGGTTAGTACTACAAAGTCTCATCTCATGCAATTCAACAACGGATGGACCTTAATCGACATAAGTGGAAAGAAGCCGCTCACAAGACCTCTATGTCTTGTGGCTCTCACACACCGAGTCTGCCCGGTCTAGATTTATTACTTCCATGTTCACATCTCATGATAACATAAGTAACCAAAGATCCATTTAAAACTCGCAGGTGACAGGTAATCACCTAACTAAGCATGACTAAGCAGAACTAATCATTTACGAATAAAACAGGTAATCAAGGTAGATATGGAAAAACAAGGTTGGTAATGCACCAATTAGGTTTCCACTTGACTCCCAATCACTTAATGCAGTATATAAAAGCAAAAAGCGATAAAATTTGTAAAACACAAGGTAGGGTTAAATGCATCCGGGGCTTGCCTTCGTTGACGGAAAAGTTAGGTTCCTACGACATTCCAGAATTATCCGATCCGACCTCAACAGACGGATTAATCTCCTCCGCAACTTGATTAACTACCACGTGTTCACCTTCATTCACTACACATAGTAACAATGCCATGTTTAACATGATGCGGGATACGAAACATGATGCTTGATGAAGGATGCAAAATTAACAATTCGAATACAACTTTCCTTCACGGTACAGTTACAAGCCAACAAAACCAACTGCCACTAACATCTATGGTTTGCTTTTATTCAATTTTGAATTAATTTGGAAAAATAAGCTCAAAATGAACTTGTTCCAAATGACCTCAAAATTTTATGCAAGCTTCCTCATGACAAATTAGTGTATCAAAATAAATTTCATAATTTTTGGAGTTATACAGTGCTCTACAAAAATTATGGAAATTACATTTATAAATTAATTGACTGAATTTTTGAACATTACAAATTTATTCAAATTTCAAGTTTCATATTTTTAAACCATAATAGAACATGTACAGAAGCTATACACAAATTTTTAGAATTTTTGGAGTTGTAATTATTTTCTTATGAATTTCCAAAGTTGCTGCAGTATTCAAAAATCAGAAAATAAGAAATCTCTCTGTTCTCTCTCTCTCACTGACGACCTGGCCCCGCATGTCAGTGACCCAAACAGAGCACACGGCAGTGCTGCCGACTTCGGTTGGCCAAAATGCGCTGACGGCGAGACTCCAGCGAGGTGGACAGCACCATCATGATCAACATCACCTCGCGAACCTATCCCGACCCTTAGAATAGTAGCAGGCACACCGGAGAAGGCTTCACGTCGGCCATGGCAGCCACGATGGCGTAGACACGGCGGCGCACGGCACAACTCTGGCTACAACACGGTAGAGACTAAAGCGGAGAGAGCATCACGCTCAGGAGCTCACCGCGAACACAACGGTGTGCTTGGTGAAGGCGAAGACAGACTGGAGTGGCCTAGCCACGGTGAGGTCGGTGGTGGCGGTGCTTCGGCCAGCTCTGAGGAAGAAAACGTCAAGCGGTGGCACTGGACTGCTAGAGGCGAGGCGAGCAGGCCTAGAAGGAGTGGCAGGGTGAGGCAGAGGTACTGGTTAGCACAATTGGCACAAGGTGCTATGGTGAGGATGTATTTCGCAGGCACGACAAGGTCATCAGCGGCGAGTAGACAGGAGGAAAAGAAGAACGATGGCGGCGGGTGCTCCTCTTTATAGCAAGGAAGGATGCTTCCAGTTTCGCCAGCTCTCGACGAGGTCGCCACGAAGATGGCAACGTGTCACCACGTGAGGAAGCGGTGAAGACGGTCGGCGGCAAGCAGCTAAGTGGCGAGCAAGAGGTGGCGCCCTGCTTTAAACTGATTTTTGAAATATTTACAGAATTGCCACTGAGTTTATTTTATAAATTACTCCCAAATTCTCTAAAGAAGTTGAAAATCTCCAAAAATAATAGTTGCTCAACATTTCAAGTTCTACAACTTTGCTTAAATGAACATTTTCAAATTCTGTCTCCATTTTGAAATTTGAATTTGGGGTGCATTTGAGCATTTGAATCATTTCAAAATTACTCCAAATTTTATATGTAAACTTTAAAAACTTTGAATACCAAAGTTGATCCTTATAAAATAAGCTTCAACTTTGCTTTTTGTCACACCCCCAAATTTCAAATGGATTTTGAAATAGACAGTAGGGGCAAAAAGGGACTTTTATAATTTGAATTTGAATTCAAATTTAATTTGTTTACCTTTTTACTTAACTATGATTTTTGACCATTTACATGGCCCATTAGGGTTATTTGAGTCAATTGACACATGGTCTCACATGATCACATGAAATTTGACCCTTATGGTCATGATCTTTATTTAGAGTTTTGGATCACATTACATCACATAAAATAACAACTTATGAAATAAAGCTTATTTAGTGAATGCATTCAAAATTTTCTACTTTATGAATGCTTTGCAATACATATGATGACATGTCAAGTTTTAGTTCTAGGTCAAAACACTAGAGGTGTTACAGTGCATTTCACTGCTCCCCTCGATGGTTGGGCTAGGATCCGTGTCGCCTGCTCTTGCCGCCGCCTAGTGGACATCATCATCATGTCGGGCCCGATGCCAGTTGCTGACAATGCTACAAGCATCCTAGTGTGGACCGGGCTACTCATGTACTGGCGGTCGATGTGGGGCAGGCACCAGGTCAGACCATGGCATGGCTATAGCCCCCTGAGCCGCACCTAGCGGCTGTAGCGGTGAGCGGATGAAGCGATCCATTTGGCATGTCCCCATTCCCCTAGTGGGGAGAGAGGGTGCATGTCGGAGTCATGATGTGGATCTTTTCGCCTGTTGAATAGCGATGGCTTCTACTAGAACCTAGAGATTTTGGTAGACCGCCCACTCCTAGGGGTCGATGGGCTTGGGAACGCTGCAAGAAGCATTACCGTAGCAGCGATGTTCTGGCTAGCCTGAGCAAACTATGGGAGATCGTTCCCCTCATTCATGATGTCGTGTTGGACCTGACGGCGTGACCCTGAGTGCCACCCATCGGGCCATGCACATGGGGCACAACGTGCTGTATCGAATGCGTCGGCGCAGGCGATGGCTGGTTCTACCACTGTTGTCATAGTTCCTCGGTGTACGCTTGCGCAAACATGAGGGCCCCCGCATGTGGGTCCAGAGGGGTGTGAGTCTGCATAGATTCCACAACCACCGGTGGCTATCCCGAAGCGTCTGCCATAGCGCACTCCTAGGACATACGATGGTGAGGTGCCATGTCGCCGATGCTAGAGCCATTACTCTCACCCTCATCATCTAGGAGTTCATAGAGAGTGGTAGGAGTGTAGCTCGCCATTTCCATAAATTTGGATGTGAGAGGGGATGGCACCTGCATCCTTTGGAGCCCCCGAGCGTATGCATCCATAGGGGACACGAGGCCATAGGGGAACCAAACATATGGTGTTCGTGGTGTGGGCAGTACGGTCCCTTCGGATGATTGGCGGGAGATAGTAGATAAAGAGTAAATAACAGTACGCATATTACTTACAGCGGGGTTTGAGTAGGGAGTTTGCTCAAAATGAAGCGCAGATGCCGCGTCGTTGAAGTCATGCATCCCAGAGTCAATGGAGGGCGCCCCTCTGATGGGTGCTAGAATGAGTGCCTCCTCATGAAGGTGTAGTACGCCGAGTCAGACGGCGATGAAGTCTAGGCTTCCGAAGAGAAAGGCCTGGGATGGCTCAAAGATGGGTGGAACCCACATCCCAATAGGTGGGAGCGTGGGAAACTCCAGTGAGCTAAAGCGAATCGAATCACCAGAGCCTAGCATGGCGAGGGTGGCAGAAAAGTGGGCCATCCGATGACCAAAAAGTGTTGAACATACAGTGTCTTCCCCATGAACGGCGCCAACTATCGGTGCAAAAAGTGACAACAAGTAAATATTTGTAGTTTTGCCATATGTTGTGATCGGAGGTGGCCTAGCACTCAATGACATAGGGTTTATACTAGTTCAGGCAATGCACCCTATGTCCAGTTTGAGTCAGTCGGTGACTTTATACCTGAGCCCATGTACTTGAAGTTTGCAGTGGGGTTACAAACGAGAAGGAGAAAGATGAGGTGCACGAGAGGTTCGATCGGCTCTAGTCGAAAGGGCCGAGAGCGACAGGAGCTCCTCTATGAGCTAAGTATTCAAGCGTGTGCTTGAGGTCCGAACCTAGCAGTTCTGTGGTTGTGAGCTAGCGAACTTGATCGATCTAGATTAACCTATATGAACTTGAATCGACTAAATGTTGGGAGAGAGCACATCCCCTTTTATAGATGAAGGGGATGGCCTTACAAGTGGGAGGGAGAGAGTTCATATGCTTCTAAGTCTTGTTGCCCACATCGGCGGGATAGGAGGATGGTAGGCATCCACAACACTATTGGATGTCGGTTGTATGTGGGAGGTTACGTCATCTTATTTTGGGTATGGCAGATGTTGGCACCTACATATATTGTTGATGCCTAGAGGCATGTGAGGAGTTTCACCATGTTCACTCAGTACGGTAAATCCCAGCGCCCACAACATTGTCGATGCCTAGAGGCATGTGGGTCCTTACCTTATGGGAGTTTAACGGTGCCCACAATACTGTAGAGGAAAATGTTGGCGCCTACAATATTGTTTGTGTTAGGGTGGTTGTAGAGTACTATTCCTATAGGTGACAGGGTATGGTCCCTAGCATCATGATTTGACTTGAGTGCCTTGCCTTGCTTTCTCCATTCATTCCCTGGTCCTTTCCGGGTGGGTGTCCCTGGTCGGTTGGTCCTAGTTGGCTCTGGTTGCGCCAGTCGAAGAAGAGCAATTAGTAGGGTCTTTTCATACCCAGGTCGAAGACGTGGGGTTGGAGTTGGAGGTAGTGCTTTGCCAGGCCTTCTGGTTAGAGAGACCGTTCGAAGGCAGCTGGAGACTGAAGTGAGCGCTCTAGTCGGAGAGGTGGGCCAGAGTCAACAAGCGGGCGTTGTTCCTCCTCGACCAAACCTTCTAGTCGGTGACTAGACTACCCTTTTAGCCTGTTGTTTTAGACTCTTGGGCTGGCTCATGAGTTGCGCATTGTCTGCTTGGGCCAAGCCTCTGCAGGGAAGCCGGTCTATGAGGGACCCCGGGTTTATGAACCCAACAACTTGCGTGTCACTTATGCTGGTGGACCCTTCTCCATCCAACTTGTGGGACCCAACGGCACCTTTCTCCACCTACATCCAACCTGTGGGACCCGATGACTTACGTGTGAAAGCCCTAGTTTGGTTTTAGATAATTGATGAAACCTAGCACTAACCTTTGTCATGAGCAATGATATGAGCTAGGTTGGTGCAGTCCAAGTGATTGAGCAGAATGAGGTCCAAGGTGATGGAGGTGGACATGAGATGATAATGATCAAGCTCAACTTGGAAAAGAAAAATGAGAAAAAGAAAAGCCAAGAAGATCAAGGCAAAGGTATAAGATAGCTTTTTGTTTTGCACTCAAGACACCATAGAGGGTGTGAGTGACTTAGGATCGATAGCCATACTATAAAGAGGGGAAATCTTTGGTGAAACAGTTTATCGAGTGCCACTTAGTGACATAATTTTTGCATATGCATTTAGAAACCTAGTGTGCTAACTTTGACCCTTGTAAAATGCTTTGAAAAATGCTAACACACGTGCACACAAGTTCTACACTTTGTGGTTAGCAAGTTGGAAGCAAGGGTGTAGTAGTTGTAGAATTAGAAAAAGAAAAGAAGGAAGAAGTCCACAAATGGACGCTGGTCGCGGGGTGACCGCACTCACCCCGGGTGTGTCCGGTCATTTATAGCCGCATAGTGCAGCTGCCCAAGGGGGCTAAGGAGCGACTGGACATTGCCTCTGGCGTGTCCAATCACCTATTGGATACTGGCATTTGGAGGCGATCGAACACGATGCTCCTGCATCAGGTGGCGAGTGACGTACGGTAATGTCATCATTGAGAGCGCGCACATAGGAACAGTGATCAGACCGGATGCTAGGTGTGGTGGTATTAACCCCTATACCCTTACGACTAGGCTAGGGCCAGCCCGGATCAGGGGGTCTGGTCCACTAGAAGATGACACGTGGCCCGGCCAACCTATTCGGAATCCTACGCAAGGAATCAAGGCAGATTTAGAGAACAAGCAAGATCCCAGTCAGTTAGAATAGGAATCCTTATCCGGCCACCTATGGCAATTGTAACTGGCTAGGATTAGTTTCTAGATCTGTAACCCTGCCCCCGGACTATATAAGGCGGGCAGGGGACCCCTCTAAAAAACATCTCTCATTGACATACAGTAATACAATCAGACGCAGGACGTAGATATTACGCCTTTGCGGCGGCCGAACCTGGATAAAACCTCGTGTCTGTCTTGCATCACCGTCTTGTTTGTGGCTTGCGCATCTGTCTGCCGACAATCTACTACCTTAGGCATACCCCTAGGTAGACTACCGACCATATTTCATCGACAGTGGCGTGCCAGGTAGGGGATGTGTGTACTGCTCTCCAAGCGAACAAGATGGTCATCATCTCTGGCTCTGTGGCTACGCCGAACGGCCTCACGTTCACCATCGGCCAGATCACCTAGACCACTGGCTCCAATGACTTCATCGCCATGATCATGGAGGAAGCATGGATTCAATCCGCGTCGACCACTGCTTCACCTGCATCGGCTACGGCTCTGACCATGGTGGATCTGGCTCCAACCTCGGTGGATCTAGCTCCGACCATGGTGGATCTGGCTCCGACCATGTCCGCATCGTCTTCAGCCATGCCGACAACCCATCATCCGCTTCCTCGCTACAAAGGGAAGCAGATCAACAACACCGACCTGCTCGACTCCATCGATCGGGTCGGCACCAAACTTGCTAAAACCCTAGCTCTGGTAAGTTCAATTCAAAGTCGACCTAATGAGAAGGTAACCACTACCCACAATAGATCTACCCGACCAGCTTGGGCCAGTCATCCTGCACGACTCAGTATGGATCTCGTGGTCACATCTACTCCTGAAGGGTGCTCCGCTCGTCGCCGACCAGCCTCCACGATGGGTCTCTGGCTCTCCGAGTATGAAGCCTCGATGGAGAACTACTAGTCCTAGCCCTATGGCCTATGCAACTTCATCAACATGGTCCGAGTTGAGGATTATCGAGAATGATCCATCCACATAGTTCAAGAGAGTGGCTCCAGCTCTTCGTCTGGCATCGCATCCAATGCCTCCGTCCACACTGAGCTCTAGCATCATGACGATGAAGGCATTTAATATGATATAGATATCCTAGACCATGCCCCGGGGTTCCCACAATTCCCATCTTTCCCACCAAGGCGAGGGGACTTGATCAATGTTGTCAGTAATGACAAACCACCGGTAGTTGGCGAAACAGAATAAGAAAGGCTTGCACGCGAAGCACGCAATATTGACCAGTTTAATCACCGACAAATCGAAGCCGAAGTAGAAGAGGAGGCACGACGCATAAGGGTCCAGCCACGCGACCTTAACAATGCCTTCAATAGGGTGGGGGACAAACAGGTCTTCAGGACTCCAAGCACCAATGTAGCTATTGCTATGGCAACAATGCAACGACTACCCAATACCCCAAAGACCTAGGCAGTTCACGATGATATACAAGCTTATCTGACGGCTGCTATGGCTCAGACTGCTGAGATTATAAATCAAGCCCAGGCTCTATCCATCTTAGTCGAGTCAAGCCACAGCCGCCAGTACTCAAGTCGCTCACAGCCACTCAACCAACGTGGCTCACGCAATAATGACCCCTCAGACAACCGTCAAGGTGGAAATGGTGGCCATGATGGTGGTCAAGATGACAACCACCGCAACTACTGGGACGACAACCGCCGAGACAACCATGACAATCGCCATGATATCCACAGTCGCAGGGTTAACCAGGGTGGCAACTGGGATTGCCGTGATGGCAATAACGATCTCCGCCATTACCTCGGAGAACATGATCTACGCGATCGCATCAACTAGAGAACCCACGATCATGCATCCCACCAAAGCCATCGCCATATGGAATATGATACTAACCATGGCCCTTCAGGTCTAAAGCAGTTTACTTCTCACCTTCGCCAAGTCATATGGCCCAAGAACTTCAAGCTCGAGAAGCTTCAGAAGTACGACAGCAAGGAGAACCCTGAATTATGGGTTATGCTCTACGAAACCACATGCAGATCAGCCATGGCTGACGAGCATGTCATGTCTAATTACTTCCCAGTCGCCGTCGGCCATGCAGGCCACCAATGGCTGGTCAGCTTGTTGGTGAACTACTTCGATTCTTGGCAGGAGCTCAAGCAAGCTTTCATCAACAACTTCATTGCTACTTACGAGCAACTGGGAAACAAATATGATCTATAGCGGATTCAAGATCGGAAAGATGAGCCGTTGCGCAAGTATGTCCGGCGTTTCTCGGAGATGCGCATCAAGGTCCTGTCAATCTCTGACAACGAGGCAATCGAGGCTTTCATCACTAGCCTCTGCTTCCATGACACCCTAAGGGACAAGCTCCTCTGCAAGAGACCTAAATTAGTCACAGCACTCCTAGCCACTGCTAAGAAATATGCGGACGCCGACAACGCTAAAAAGATAATTATCGAAGAAACAGCAAGGGTTCCACGCTCCAACCACCCCCCACACCATGATGACTACCGTGGCAACCATGGTCAGAATGACAATTTTGACCACCATAACCAGCGCAATGACTCCCGCGACCACTACGACCAACGTAATCAGCGGCGTAACCGTCGTGATGATTACAGGGGTAAGCAAGCACGGGAAGACGATGGTGAGGTCAACACCGTTAAAAAAGGTGGCAGACATCATAACTTCGAATAAGACTATGCTAAAGCATTGAAAGGTCCCTACCAGCTCCACCCCAAGTCAAACCATACCATGGAGAATTGTCGCGTTCTCAAGTCTATCTACACGCGTCAATAGGCTCCGGATATGTCCGACAAGCCTAACGACGCAGGGGAACAACGCAACGAAGACAACGATGATGAAGACATAGATCCCCATCACAAGTACATCAAGCCAACCGATCATGTCCATACCATCATTGGAGGCAAAGTGTCTATCGTGACCAAATGAGAACACAAGTTGCTCGCCCGCGCCTGCTTGAATGTGGCCAACACCGACAACCTCATCGCTGATCCGCGACTCCCTCCTTGGTCTCACCGCAAGATCTCCTTCAGCAGAAAGGACCAATGGGTGGCAATACCTGAGCCAGGACATTTTCCCCTAGTCCTCGATCCTTGTATCAACAAGGTTCAGTTCGATAGAGTGCTGATCGACGGCGGCAGTTCCATCAATATACTATTTAAGAACAGTCTGCTAGCCCTGAAGATAAGCCAGGCAGATCTCAAACCATACAAGGTATAGTTCTGGGGTGTTCTCCCTAATCAGAGCTCTACACCTCTTGGGCAGATCACGCTACCTATGTAATTTGGTACCCTGGACCACTTCCGCACTGACTACGTCAACTTCATGGTCATGGACTTCGACGGCACCTACCATGCTATCCTTGGTCGACCATCGCTCACCAAGTTCATGTCCATACCTCACTATAGGTATTTGGTGCTCAAGATGCCTACCGAGAAAGGAGTTCTAACTCTCAGAGGCAATGTATACGTAGCTTATACCTGCGAGGACGACAGCTTCAAAATAGCAGAGGCTCACAACCTCTCTATTCGCATGGCTGAGACCATGCTCGACGCCAAGAAGACCTTAGCCGACCACCTGGAGATCCTAGAGCTTGAGGCTCCATGCAAGAACATTAAGTCCAAGGAGCATAAGGTGATCCAGCTGGTCGACGATGATCCTAGCAAATGGCCCTTATCAGGGCCAACCTAGATCCCAAATGGAAAGACACGCTCATCAAGTTCTTAAGGAGCAACATGGATGTGTTTGCATGGAAACCTACTGACATGCCTGGTGTACCTCGGAACTTGATCGAGCACTCCTTGAATGTCAACGGCAAGGCCAAACCTATCAAGCAGAAGCTACAACGGTTCGCTCATGACAAGAAGGAGGCGATTAGGGTAGAAGTTACACGGCTTTTGGTAGCCAGATTTATCAAAGAAGTATATCATCTAGAGTGGTTACCCAACCTGGTTCTTATACGCAAAAAGAATAATGAATGGAGAATGTACGTTGATTACACTAATCTGAACAAACACTGCCCTAAAGACCCCTTCGGCTTACCTCACATAGATGAGGTCATAGATTCAACCGCCGATTGTGAGCTGCTTTCCTTTCTCGATTGCTACTCTGGTTATCACCAGATCGCTCTCAAAAAGGATGACCAGATCAAGACATCTTTTATCATGCCTTTTGGCGCCTACTGCTACACGACCATGTTGTTTAGGCTCAAGAATGCCGAGGCTACCTACCAACACGCTATACAGGCCTACCTCAAAGATGAGATAAAAGACGACCTCGTCGAGGCTTATGTTGATGATGTAGTTGTCAAAACCAAGGAAGCACATACCCTTGTTGACAACCTAGAACGCACCTTTGCAGCCCTTAATACATTCCAATGGAAATTAAACCCAAAGAAGTGCATCTTTGGTGTTCCTTCTGGTATACTACTTGGCAACATCATTAGTTACGACGGCATACACCCTAACCTAGAGAAAGTCAAAGCTATCTTAGACATGAAGCCACCCAAAAAGGTAAAGGATGTCCAAAAGCTTACTGGATGCATGGCTGCTCTCAGTCGTTTTATATCAAGATTAGGAGAAAAAGGACTACCATTTTTCAAGCTGCTCAAAGCATCCAAGAAGTTTGAGTGGTCGGAGGAAGCAGACGCTGCCTTCACATAGCTAAAACAATACCTTACATCACCTCCAGTCCTCATTGCTCCTAGAGAAGATGAAACTCTCCTACTTTACATTGCGGCAACTAATTAGGTGGTCTCCACTGTCATGGTGGTCGAGCGCGACGAGCCTGGCCACGCCTACAAGGTATAGCGACTAATTTATTTCATCAATGAGGTACTCAATGAATCCAAGACTAGGTACCCATAGATTCAGAAACTGGTCTACGCCATACTGATAACATCCTGAAAGTTGAAGCATTACTTCGATGGATATCGAGTGGTGGTCATGACCGAGTACCCTCTGGGAGACATCATTCGTAACAAGGATGTGAACGGGTGCATCATCAAATGGGCAATGGAGCTATGCCCTTTCTCTTTAGAATTTGCAAGCCGTACTACAATCAAGTCTCAGGCACTCGTCGATTTCATCGTCGAGTGGACAGACTTACGCACACCTGCCTCTCAGGGGCCCGATGAGTATTGGAAGATGTACTTTGATGGCTCTCTCAACATCGACGATGTAGGAGCAAGAGTCCTTTTCGTGTCACCATCCAAGGAGTAGCTCTGGTACGTCCTCAGAATTCATTTCCCAGCATCTAATAATGCCACCGAGTACGAAGCATGCCTACATGGTTTGCGCATTGTGGTCGAGCTTGGTGTCAAACATCTCTATGTCTACGGAGACTTAGCTCTGGTCATCAACCAGCTCAACAAGGACTAGGACACGACCAGCGAAAAGATGGATGCATACTGCAAATCAATTAAAAAGCTGGAAGGCAAGTTCTACGACATCGAGTACACACACATGGTCTGGGAAAAAAATCAAGCAGCAGATGCGCTGTCAAAGTTAGGATCATCCCGAGCCAAAGTCCCACATGGCGTATTCATTCAAGACCTGCTCACGCCTTCCATCGAAGAGGAAGATCCCACGATTGACAAGCCTCTAGACCGGCTATTGGTGGCTATGGTTCTAGCGTCAAGCACCACCGAGCCACCTTCGACCACTAATGAGCCTGACTGGAGAGTACCTTTCATCAAGTACCTGACAGATGGCAGTGGTTACACCGATCAGACGGAAAACAAGCGCCTGATGCGTCGTAGTAAGCAGTATCTGCTCATCGATGGCAAATTATGGCGCAAGAACGCAAAGGAGGAAATCTTGATGAAGTGTATAACCCAGGAGGATGGCGAACATCTCCTAGACCAAATCCACTCTAGCTCCTGTGGCAACCACGCAGCCTCGAGAACGCTGGTTGGCAATGCTTTCCGAGCAAGGTTCTATTGGCCATCAGCGATAGTCGATGCAGAGAAGCTAGTCCACCATTGTGAGGATTGTCAGTTCTTTGCCAAGAGAATCCATGTACTAGCACATGAGATCTAGACAATACCAGCCTCTTGGCCCTTCACATGCTAGGGACTAGATATGATTGGGCCCTTCAAACCGGCCCCTGGGAAATTTACATGTGTCTTTGTGCTGATCGACAAATTTTCTAAGTGGATAGAGTACATGCCTCTGGTACAGGCATCCTCAGAAAAGGCTATCACATTCATCGACTAGGTCATCCATTGCTTTGGCATACCCAACAACATCATCACTGATCTGGGTACTCAGTTCACCGAGAACGCTTTTTGGGACTTCTACGATGAAAGAAGCATAGTAGTAAAATACGTCTTGGTGGCACACCCTCGAGCTAATGGATAGGTCGAGCAGGCAAATGGTATGATCTTGGACACACTTAAGAAGAGGATGTATAGAGAAAATGACAAAGCTCTCGGAAGATGGCTCAAAGAGTTACCAGCCGTGGTCTGGGGCCTCAGAACCCAGCCCAGTCGCAATACCAGCGTATCACCATACTTTATGGTTTATGGTGCTGAGGCAGTGCTCCCAGTAGATATAGCCTTTAGATCAGCACGGGTAGAGAACTTCGATGAAGACAAGGTCAAAGAAGCGTGGGAGCTAGAAGTGAATAGTGCAGAAGAGAAGCGGCTTGATTCTTGCGTACGCACAGCCAAATACCTTGCTGTTTTGCATAGGTACTACAACAAGAACATTAAGGAGTGGTTCTTCATGGTCGAGGACCTGGTCTTGAAGTGGAAGATGAATCAGGCTAGTGTTCACAAACTCGCAACTCCATGGGAAGGGCCCTTCATGATCAAGGAAGTTACACGACCAACGTCTTACAGGTTAGCTCACCTGGATGGTACGGACGTACCCAATTCATGGCACATCGACAAGCTTAGGCATTTCTATGCTTAACTACTAAGATATGTACTACTTTTGTACTTTCAATTTAATAAAGCTATTATGATTTCTCCGACCACTCTAATGTGTTACTTTGAAGTCTATTGTTATCCTAACTCAACCAGTCAAAATCGACCACCATTCCTTCCTGAGTTTTTGGAGCAGGCCCTATCACTAGTTTCTCCCAACGCGTGCATGGGATCTACTCTCTATGCTATGGGTGATCGTCAGGTCCCCTCTAGTTTGACTTGTCTGCGTCTACGTGTGCATAGGCTACGCACCTCACACTCCGACCACAGGACAAACTGTAACACCTCTGGTGTTTTGACCTAATACTAAAATTTGACATGTCATCATGTGCATTGCAAAGCATTCATATAGTCTAAAGTTTTGAATGCATTCACTAAATAAGGTTTATTTCATAATGTTGTTATTTCATGTGATGTGTTTCAAAAACCCAAAATACAGATCATGACCACAAGGGTCAAATTTCATGTGATCATGTGAGGTCATATGTCATTTGACTCAAATAACCCTAATGGGCCATGTTACTGGTCAAAAATCAAAATCTAAGTGAAAGGAACACAAATCAAATTTGAATTCATATTCGAATTATATAAGTCCTTTTTGCCCCTTTTTACTAATTCAAAATCCATGAGGAATTTGGGGTTGAGGCAAAAAGCAAAGTTGGAGATTATTTTATGTAGATCAACTTTGGTATTCAAAGTTTTTCAAGTTTACATATAAGATTTGGAGTAATTTTGAAATGATTCAAATGCTCAAATGCACCCCAAATTCAAATTTCAAAATGGAGGTAGAATTTGAAAATATTTCTAGAAGCAAAGTTGTAGAGTTTGAAAAATTGAACAACTTTCATTTTTGGATATTTTCAACTTCTTTAGAAAATTTGTGAGTAATTTGAAAAATGAATGTAGTGGCAGTTCTGTAAATTTTTCAAAAATCTATCTCCACCCCTCTGCTTACCGCCGGCGCCACGCGGAGATCACCGCCGATCAGGTTTCACCGCTTTCATGCGCTGTGACACGCCAATATCTCCGTGGCGAGTTCACCCATGTGCTGTCAACACCGTACACCCTCCATCTTGCTATAAATAGGAGTACGCCATCGTCATTCGGAGTTTTCCCGTCGACTGCTCGCCGCCGGTGTCTTGCCCGCACTCTCGCAATTCGTCCTCGCCGTAGTATCTAGGGCCAATTGCTTTGGCCAGAAGCTCCGCCTCGTCTTCCTGCTCCTCCCAAGCCTGATCGTGTCGCTCCTAGAAGTCCAGCGCTGCCGCGCGATGTCGTCTTCCCCGAGTCCGGCCGGAGCTCCGCCATCCTCGGTCTCACGTGGTCCCATCAATCCAGTGCGCCTCTGCCTTCACCAAGTCTACCTACATGATCACAGTGAGCTCCTAAATGTGAAGATCATTTTGCTTTAGTCCCTACTGCACCATCACCATTGTTACGCCGTTCACCGACGTGCTCAGCCCGCCATGCCCGGCGTGGAGGTGTCTCCTGTGCACCTTGTTCCTTCCTAATAGCTGAGTTCAGTTCGGGGGAAGTAGTAGATCATTTTGGTGAGGTCTGTCTCACCGGAGCGTCACCGTCGGCGCATTTTGCGGCCGGTCAGTGAGGGTAGCGCCACCGTGTTTGCTTTGAGTCACTGACAGTGGGGCCTGACTGTCAGTGCGAGTGACGAAGAAGAACAGTGCTGATTTTTATTTTCTGAATTTGTGAATAGTGCTAAAACTTTGGGAATTTGTAAGAAATTCATGATAGCTCCAAAAATTCTGAAATTTTGTGTGTAGCTTCTGTACATGTGCTAGTATGACTTAAAAATTTGAAACTTGAAATTTGAATAAATTTTTAATGTTCAAATATTCAGTCCATTAATTGAAAAATGTAATTTCCATGATTTTTGTAGGTCACTGTATAATTCCAAAAATTATGAACTTTGTTTTGGTACACTAATTTGTCATGAGGAATCTTACATAAAATTTTTAGGTCATTTGGAACAAGTTCATTTTTGGGCTTAATTCCAAATTAATTCAAAAATAGATAAAAGCAAACCCTAAGTGTTTGATTAGTGTTGGATCTTGTTTTGGTCATGTTTTGTGACTAGTAGGGTTTCAAGATCCATTTGGTCAAGTCACATGTGTAGTTCTTAATGGTAGGATTGCAAGTTGGTTTTGTTGGCTTGCAACTGTACCAAGAAATAAAATCAATTGTGGGTGTTTTTACATTTCATGTACCGTGAAAGCATCTTGTTTACATTATCATCATGTTAAAGAATATGTTATCATTTTGTGTAGAACCTGAGAACGAAACGATTCTAGTTGAGCAAGTTCTAGAAGAATCCCCGGTTGTCACGGGATTCGATAATTGTGGTACTGATCCAAAACCTGAGATCGTCAACGAAGGCAAGCCCCGGTTTAAGCATTAAGCCATTACCTTGTTTACTTTGAAAAGTTTATCACCTATGTTACTTATTGCATTAAGTTGTTTAATTCAAATGTTACCTACTTGATGCATTACCTACCTTGTTACTTGTTTACCATCCTTGAAGATGTTTTTATTTACAAAGGCGTAGAATGCTTAGTATGCTTTATAGTAGGCTTTCAAAGTAAAAGTTTTGATACAATCAAAGATGGCATACTGGCCAAAGAAAGAAAGAAGGTTGAATGAACTAGAGACTAGTCAGGTGACTTATCTTGAATGTTGGGTAATGATGCCGACTATGTCGCTTAAAGGCCACTCATTGTGGATCTTCTGAACGAGACACTTTGTAGTACTGGTCACATACTCTGGTAAGCCTACTTTGGCTAATCCGATACTAAGACGAATGCCCGTGCACTGGGAGTGGAGAGATTGCAGGAGTAGCGTGTACCCTCATGGCTGGAATGTGGCCGGATTTGAGGTATGATGTACTCTCGGGTGGCATGGAGACGGCTTAGTATAGGAGGATCCGGTAGCGAGGTTGATATATGCAAGATTGAGTTCTACATATGTCGTGTGATAAGGAATCCCCAGCTAGGACTTGAATCAATTTGAATTGCCGGTGCTCCGCGGATATGGAGACTTGATTCATTACAGAAGCAATGCAGGACTGGTGAATTACTAAAATATGAGAAAGAATGGAATGAGAAGGAATGGAATATGGGAAATATACATTTAGTTGAGATAATGAACTAAGAGAACTTAGGGGTAAAACTTGAAAATAGAATGAAGAATAGTCAGCTTTTGGCAAAGAACTTTTGAATCTTGCTACATCCTTACCTTGCCCCAAACCCCTGCATCTCTAAAAGTCTTACACCCCGTTATGTCAGGTTAGTCTTGTTGAGTACCTTTATACTTAGGGTTTGTTAACCCTTGTTACAGGTGAGTCACATGCGTAGGCTTATTTTGGTCCCTGCTGCATGTCTGTGTTTCAAGTCAATGACAATGAGGAGTGATGAATGGCCTTTGGACAAGGCACTAGTTTGTATGATAAATAAAGTTAATGTAATATTATCCCGCTACTATGGTTGTATAACACTTATGGTATTGTAAGTTTGAAAACAACTGGTTTGTAATTATGTTATCTTAAGACTTCCGCTATCTTTTACTCTGGTATATATTTGAATAAACTATTGTAATCTGCAATGACTGTGATTGGGATCCTGTTTGAAAAGAGAATCATGGATGATTCGGGTTTCCCGAGGACACCCAACAGACCTATTGAGTTGTTGGGAACTCGTGTACGCTATCCAAGGTCTGTTAAGACAACGATAGGTGCATGTGGGCCTGATTTCTTAGGAGGTTCTGCCATAGCTAGTATCAGAGAAGTTCCCATCTAAGGTCATTGTAGGTTACTTTGGAATACCTTCAAAATGATTTGGATCAAAGAAAGTAAACTTGATATTTTAAAGTTTAAATTTCTTTCTTCTTACCTTTGATCTAGCCTCAATCTTGTCTTATTTGAAAGTTTGTGGTGGATAATATGCTTAGGTTTGTCCTATGTATTAAAAATCTAGTACTTATGATTATATTAATCTTTTGTACTTAGATTTGTAAGATCGATTCATGCATCATGCTTAAGCACATTGCATAATAAATCCCCTTAATAGTGGTTGGGTAAGTAATGTCAATCCCATTCTTGCTAACCTCCATCATCCTCAAGCTATTCTTATTGTCCTACCTTAAATTCTATAGGCTATGGCAAAGACCAAGAAAACCGCACTCAAGTCCACTGGACCTCATGGAGTCCCGCGTCACCAATTGGCACCAAGAAATCATGAGCTTGGTGAAGGAAGTTCCAAGAACCTAGGAGAGGAAGGATCTTCAAGCAACCCCGCCAACGTCGAGAACCTTAACAAGGAGCTCAACACTCTTCGTCGAGCTCATGCCAAGGATCAAGAGGAGTTGGCGGAAATGCAAAGAGGTATCACCATGACCATGGAGCTGCGGAATGAAGCCTGGACACGAGAAGATGCGGCCAATGAATGTGTCAATGAGTTGGAGTTCTACGTAGAAGACCTAGAGATGGACAATGCCATTCTTCACGAGAATGTCCATATGCTGTATGCTCAACTTCATCCTCCTCATGGGGATGGTGAAGTTACCGATGAAGAAATGATTATAGATCCAGGAGAAGTCAAGAATGAAGAAGAGGAGGAGGATCCTGAGGAGTTAGTGTACTTCTCAGATGAAGATGAGGTTTCGTCCGACACGGGCACGAATGCCGAAGACTGAAAGCTTGGAGTAGTAGTAGTTCCTATACTGCTTTCCTAGAAAACCAGGGTTGTCTTGTGGGATACAAGACATGTAATATAAATAAGAACCCTTTTGTAGTATGAAACCTTTTAAATGCTTTTAATAAAGAATAATGTAAGTAAATGTGTTTCTCTAACAGATGCCTCATCCTATCACCCAAACTGGTGCTAGTGGCTCGCATGATGATGATGAGTGCCCAAATCCTCCACTAATGCCCTTGACTATGGCAGATGCCATAGCTGCACTCATCAACGCAACGACAGAGAATGCTAGGCTGTTAAGGGAGTTGGCGTAGAACCAGCAGGCACCATACCCTAATCGTGGCCATCGTAATAATGGAAATGACGAGTCAACCTATGTGGATTTTACTAACACACGTCCGCCTGTATTCTCTAAGGCAGACGAACCTTTAGAAGCTGATGATTGGCTTAGGACAATAGAGCAAAAGTTCGAGCTGATCCACTGTACTAAGGTTCAAAAACCAAGGTTTGCGGCACAGCAACTCCAAGGAGCTACTGGTGCCTGGTGGGCAAATTTGATAGCAGTACAGCCCGCTGGTCACCAAATCAACTAGAGGGAATTCAAGGATGCCTTTAGGGCACATTATATTCTGGATGGTGTGATGACCATGAAGTTGGAAGAGTTCTTGGCTCTTAAGCAAGGGGAGCACCCGGTGATGCATTATGTTGGGCGTTTCAACCACCTGTCGCAGTATGCTATTGAGTATGTGAATACTGATAGGAAGAAAAAGAATCATTTTCTTAGAGGCTTGAACACTAAACTTCAGACCATGATGGCAGCCTATGGTAATGCAACTTACCATGAGACAATCAACATTGCTATCGCTTCGGAAGAGAATTACCGCCGACACAAGGAGGCGAAGAAGAAGAAAATATTTGCTTCTGGATCATCAAGTGGCAAGCATCAGAAGATAGTATACCATCCTCAGAATCATGGCCGTACGCCATTCCACCCACAACAAGGCCAAAGCAGGCAGCAAATCTTCATTCGCCCTGCAACTAATACGCCTTATACTCACCAAGCACCGCAGCAGCAGAACAATACAAATAATGCAAACCATAATGCTACTCTCCAGAATCACAATTTTCCATGCTATAATTGTGGTAAACCCGGGCATTTTTCCCGAGAATGTCCGTATCCTAGGAAGAACAATCCTGATGCACCCAAAGCCCCTGTTAATCAATCTCAGAATTAGTACAAGGGCAATGTTCAGAACCATCAAAAGGGTTTGGCTGAGAAGAAAACTGGAAGGGTATTCTATACGCAAGTGGAATCTATTCCAGAAGGAGAACTAGTTATGATGGGTATGTTTCCCATTGCTAAGCATCCTGCAATTACCTTATTTGATTCTAGTGCATCCCATACATTCATCAATCGTACATTTGTTGTGAAGCATGGGATAGCTATTGGGGAAACAAAAGAACCCTATCATATACAGTCGCCTGGGGGACGAATCTATACAAGGGAGGTAGTTCAGCATGTACCTATTGATTTGGGAGGTTATGAGTTTCCTACCAATATGCTGGTATTAAAGGATCAAGATATAGATGTGATCCTTGGTATGAACTGGTTAACTCAACACGGTGCTATCATAGATGTCCTGCGTAGAACCATAAGGGTAAATGCACCTGATAGTAAAACCCAACTTCTCATCCAACTTCCTTTTTTCTAAGAGTACAGTGGAGACAGTCTGTGCAACTATTGTTGAAGGAGCCGAGGAAATTTCAGTGGTATGTGAGTTTACGAATGTCTTTCCCGATGACCTACCTAGTCTGCCACCAGACCGAGACATAGAGTTTAGAATTGATCTGAAACCAGGGACAGCACCAGTGTCTAGAAGAGCATATAGGATGCCACTGAAAGAATTAGCAGAATTAAAAATGCAACTACAAGAGTTGTTAGACAAGGGTTTCATTCAACCTAGTTCATCACCTTGGGGATGTCCAGCTATTTTTGTAAAGAAGAAGGACCAAACCTTAAGGTTATGCATTGACTATCGGCCATTAAATGAAGTCACCATCAAGAACAAATACCCCTTACCCCGAATTGATTTGCTTTTTGATCAACTTGCGGGAGCTAAGGTATTCTCAAAGATAGACTTAAGATCAGGCTACCACCAGATTAAGATCAGACATGAAGATGTGCCGAAGACAGCGTTTACTACCTGATATGGACTATATGAGTATCTAGTCATGTCTTTTGGGCTGACCAATGCCCTGGCTCATTTCATGTACCTGATGAACTCAGTTTTCATGCCTGAGTTGGATAAGTTTGTCATGGTGTTTATTGATGACATTCTTATATACTCTAAGAGCAAAGAGGAACATGCGGAACATCTCCTTATTGTTCTACAAAGATTAAGAGATCACCAACTATATGCTAAATTTAGCAAATGTGCATTTTGGTTAGAGGAAGTACAATTTCTGGGTCATGTGCTATCTGCTGAAGGTATAGCTATTGATCCAAGCAAGGTAGAAGAAGTCTTTAATTGGAAAGCACCTACAACTGTTCATCAAGTTCGTAGCTTCCTAGGGTTGGTAGGGTATTATCGTCGGTTCATCCCTGACTTCTCTAGAATTGCGAAGCTAATTACTGGACTGTTGAAAAATCAAACTAAGTTCATATGGTCAATAGAATGTGAAGAGGCCTTTCAGATATTGAAGAAGTTGCTGACAACTGCACCAGTATTAGCACAACCTGATATCAAAAGGCCATTTGATATCTATTGTGATGCATCTGGAATTGGTATTAGCTGTGTTCTCATGCAAGAAGGTAGAGTCATAGCATACGCTTCCAGACAACTTAAGAAGCATGAGGAACATTATCCCACCCATGATCTTGAATTAGCTGCTATTGTCCATTCACTCAAGATTTGGCGACATTATTTATTGGGCAATGTCTGTCATATCTATACGGATCATAAAAGTTTGAAATACATCTTCACTCAGTCAGAATTGAATATGAGGCAAAGAAGATGGTTAGAACTTATCAAAGATTATGATTTAGAAGTACATTATCATCCGGGCAAGGCTAATGTGGTTGCCGATGCCCTGAGTCACAAGAGTCATTGTCATTGCCTAATTGTAGAACCTATGCAGCGAACATTGTGTCAAGAGATGGAGCATCTGAATTTACAAATCATAGAACAAGGTTCCCTGTCCAATATTGTAGTTGAGTCCACTATCAAAGATCATATCATTGCTGCTCAACAGAAAAGTAAGGGCATAGCCCATATTAAGGATAAAGTCAGATCTGGGAGACCAACATGTTTCAAGATCGATAAATCAGATGTCGTATGGTTCAAGGATAGGTTGGTAGTACCCAAAAATCTGGAGCTACAAAAGCAAATTCTTAATGAAGCTCATTCTACAAGATACTCCATTCATCTAGGTAGCAACAAAATGTATCATGATCTAAGAAAGAGATATTGGTGGACCAAAATGAAAATAGAAATAGCTCAATATGTAGCCAAGTGTGATATTTGTCAGAGAGTCAAAGTGGTTCATATGAAGACTGCAGGTCCATTACATTCTTTGCCAGTTCCATCTTGGAAGTGGGAAGATATCTGTATGGACTTCATAGTAGGGTTGCCTAGGACATCTGCAGGCTACAATTCAATATGGGTTATTGTTGATCGTCTAACCAAGATAGCTCATTTCTTACCAGTCAGAGATAAATATTGAGCAGAACAGTATGCAAAACTTTATCTTGATAGAATCTTCAGTCTACATGGGGCACCCAAGACCATTGTCTCTGATAGAGGGTCATTGTTCATATCTAAGTTTTGGAAAAGTCTACACGAGTCTTTGGGAACTAAACTTATCCGTAGTTCTGCTTATCATCCGCAAACAGATGGATAGACTGAAAGGGTAAATCAAATTCTTGAAGATATGTTAAGAGCATGTGTTCTTTCCTTTAGTGCTAAATGGGATGAATGCCTTCCCTTAGCTGAATTCTCATATAACAACAGCCATCAAGAGAGCATTAAAATGGCACCATTCGAAGCACTGTATGGCCATAGGTGCCAAACACCTTTAAATTGGTCAGAAGCTAGAGAACATTGGTTCTTTGGACTGGATGTGGTCAAGGAAGCTGAAGAGAAAGTTAAACTCATACAAGCTAATATGAAGATAGCTCAATCCCGATAGAAAAGCTATGCTGATAAGAGGAGACGACCGTTAGAATTCAAAGTGGGAGATTATGTCTACCTCAAGGTATCACCGATGAAAGGAGTTCATCGTTTTGGGATTTGGGAAAAGTTGGCACCCCGTTATGTCGGTCCTTTTCAGATCCAACAACGATGTGGACCAGTCGCCTATCGCGTCAAGCTACCAGATCACATGTCAGCGATGCATGATATCTTTCATGTATCTCAGTTGAAGAAGTGTCTTCAAGTACCTGACCAGGAGATTGACTTTGGTGATGTAGAACTAGAACCTAATTTGACTTATGCCGAGTACCCCATTAGAGTCTTAGATCAGAAAGATCGAGTTACTCGAAGGCGTACAATCAAGTTCTACAAAGTACAATGGAATCAACACACTGAAGATGAAGCTACTTAGGAGTCCGAGGATTACTTAGAAGAGAATTTTCCTGACTTCTTCGCTTCTATCTAGTTGCAATACCTTGTCTATATTGTAACTGGTCTCATTTGTCAATAGAATGGAAAACCCCCTCACTAGCCTTTTGAATAAAGTTATGATGTGTTAGCTTGACACATTTCCTTTTCCATTACTTAGCCTTAAGTTTTAAATCTCGGGACGAGATTTCTTTAAGGGGGAAGGGTTGTAACACCTCTGGTGTTTTGACCTAATACTAAAATTTGACATGTCATCATGTGCATTGCAAAGCATTCATATAGTATAAAGTTTTGAATGCATTCACTAAATAAGGTTTATTTCATAATGTTGTTATTTCATGTGATGTGTTTCAAAAACCCTAAGTACATATCATGACCACAAGGGTCAAATTTCATGTGATCATGTGAGGTCATATGTCATTTGACTCAAATAACCCTAATGGGCCATGTTACTGGTCAAAAATCAAAATCTAAGTGAAAGGAAGACAAATCAAATTTGAATTCATATTCGAATTATATAAGTCCTTTTTGCCCCTTTTTACTAATTCAAAATCCATGAGGAATTTGGGGTTGAGGCAAAAAGCAAAGTTGGAGATTATTTTATGTAGATCAACTTTGGTATTCAAAGTTTTTCAAGTTTACATATAAGATTTGGAGTAATTTTGAAATGATTCAAATTCTCAAATGCACCCCAAATTCAAATTTCAAAATGGAGGCAGAATTTGAAAATATTTCTAGAAGCAAAGTTGTAGAGTTTGAAAAATTGAACAACTTTCATTTTTGGATATTTTCAACTTCTTTAGAAAATTTGTGAGTAATTTGAAAAATGAATGCAGTGGCAGTTCTATAAATTTTTCAAAAATCTATCTCCACTTCTCTGCTTACTGCCGGCGCCACGCGGAGATCACCGCTGATCGGGTTTCACAGCTTTCACGTGCTGTGGACAACACCAATATCCTCCGTGGCGAGTTCACCCGTGTGTTGTCAACACCGTACGCCCCTCCATCTTGCTATAAATAGGAGTACGCCATCATCATTCGGAGTTTTCCCGTCGACTGCTCGCCGTCGGTGTCTTGCCCGCACTCTCGCAATTCGTCCTCGCCGTAGTATCTAGGCCAATTGCTTTGGCCAGAAGCTTCGCCTCGTCTTCTTGCTCCTCCCAAGCCTGATCGTGTCGCTCCTGGAAGTCCAGCGCCACCGCGCAAACGTCGTCTTCCCCCGAGTCCGACCGGAGCTTCGCCATCCTCGGTCTCACGTGGTCTGTTGATCCAGTGCGCCTCTGCCTTCACCGAGTCTACCTACGTGATCACGGTGAGCTCCTGAATGTGAAGACCGTTTTGCTTTAGTCCCTACTGCACCGCACCATTGTTTTACGACGTTCATCGACGTGCTCAGCCCGCCATGCCCGGCGTGGAGGTGTCTCCTATGCACCTTGTTCCTTCCTGATAGCTGAGTTCGGTTCGGGGGAAGTAGTAGATCATTTTGGTGAGGTCTGTCTCACCAGAGCGTCATCGTCGGCGCATTATGCGGCCGGTTAGTGAGGGTAGCACCGCCATGTTTGCTTTGAGTCACTGACAGTGGGGCCTGACTGTCAGTGCGAGTGAGGAAGAAGAATAGTGCTGATTTTTATTTTCTGAATTTGTGAATAGTGCTAAACTTTGGGAATTTGTAAGAAATTCATGATAGCTCCAAAACTTCTGAAATTTTGTGTGTAGCTTCTGTACATGTGCTAGTATGATTTAAAAATTTGAAACTTGAAATTTGAATAAATTTTTAATGTTCAAATATTCAGTCCATTAATTGAAAAATGCAATTTCCATGATTTTTGTAGGTCACTGTATAATTCCAAAAATTATGAAATTTGTTTTGGTACACTAATTTGTCATGAGGAATCTTACATAAAATTTTCAGGTCATTTGGAACAAGTTCATTTTTGGGCTTAATTCCAAATTAATTCAAAAATAGATAAAAGCAAACCCTAAGTGTTTGATTAGTGTTGGATCTTGTTTTGGTCATGTTTTGTGACTAGTAGGGTTTCAAGATCCATTTGGTTAAGTCACATGTGTGGTTCTTAATGGTAGGATTGCAAGTTGGTTTTGTTGGCTTGCAACTGTACCAAGAAATAAAATGAATTGCGGGGTGTTTTTACATTTCATGTACCGTGAAAGCATCATGTTTACATTATCATTATGTTAAAGCATATGTTATCAGTTTCATGTAGAACTCAAAACGGAAACGATTCTAGTTGAGCAAGTTCTGGAAGAATCCTCCGGTTGTCACGGGATTCGATAATTGTGGTACTGATCCAGAACCTGAGATCGTCAACGAAGGCAAGCCCCGGTTTAATGCATTAAGCCATTACCTTGTTTACTTTGAAAAGTTTATCACCTATGTTACTTATTGCATTAAGTTGTTAATTCAAATGTTACCTACTTGATGCATTGCCTACCTTGTTAATTGTTTACCATCCTTGAAGATGTTTTCATTTACAAAGGCGTAGATGCTTAGTATGCTTTATGAGTAGGCTTTCAAAAGTAAAAGTTTTGATACAATCAAAGATGGCATACTAGGCCCAAAGAAAGAAAGAAGTTAGAATGAACTAGAGACTAGTCGGGTGAACTTATCTTGAATGTTGGGTAATGTTGCCGACTATGTCGCTTAAAGGCCACTCATTGTGGATCTTCTGAACGAGACACTTTGTAGTACTGGTCACATACTTCGGTAAGCCTACTTTGGCTAATCCGATACTAAGACGAATGCCCACGCACTAGGAGTGGAGAGATTGGCGGGAGTAGCGTGTACCCTCATGGCTAGAATGTGGCCAGATTTGAGGTGTGCTGTGTCTTGGGTGGCGTGGAGACGGCTTAGTATAGGAGGATCCGGTAGCGAGGTTGATATATGCAAGATTAAGTTCTACATATGTTGTGTGATAAGGAATCCCCAGCTGGGACTTGAATCAATTCGAAATTGCCAGTGCTCCGCGGATATGGAGACTCGATTCATTACAGAAGCAATGCAGGACTGGTGAATTACTAAAATATGAGGAAGAATGGAATGAGAAGGAATGGAATATGGGAAATGTACATTTAGTTGAGATAATGAACTACAAGGACTTAGGGGTAAAACTTGAAATAGGATAAGAATAGTAAGCGTTTGGCAAAGGACTTTGGAATTTTGCTACATCCTTACCTTGCCCCAAACCTTGCATCTCTAAAAGTCTTACACCTCTTTATGTCGGGTTAGTCTTGTTGAGTACTTTTGTTACTCAGGGTTTGTTAACCCTTGTTGCAGGTGAGTCCGCATGCGTAGGCGTGTTTTGGTCCCTACTGCATGTCCTGTGTTTGAAGTCAATGACGATGAAGGAGTGATGAATGGACTTTGGACACGGCACTAGACTGTTTGTGATAAATAAGTTAATGTAATATTATCCCACTACTATGGTTGTATAACACTTATGGTATTGTAAGTTTGAAAACAACTGGTTTGTAATTATGTTATCTTAAGACTTCCGCTATCTTTTACTCTAGTATATATTTGAATAAACTGTTGTAATCTGCAATGACTATGATTGGGATCCTGTTTGAAAAGAGAATCTTGGATGATTTGGGTTTCCCGAGGACACCCGACAGACCTGTTGAGTTGTTGGGAACTCGTGTACGCTATCTGAGGTCTGTTAAGATAACGATAGGTGCATGTGGGCCCGATTTCTTAGGAGGTTCTGCCACACAAACCAGGGCCATACAAACCTGTCAGGATGATGTGTCGACTCAACTGGTACAACTAAACAAAATGCTAATATGTTCTTACTTAGTTACACCAACATAAGATCCAAGCTTAATATGTTTTCCACAAAATGAACAAGCTTATGCTGATATACAGTTATGTTATTACAAGCTTGCTTGAAAAGGTCCAAGTTTACAATAACACAACTACATCTTCTTCTACAGCTACAGCCTATACTATTGGCTAGTCGGGTCACGCGGCACCTACTGCTCGCTGGGCCTGGCATCGTGCTCGAGTCTCGGGGACTCTTGTACTGGTCGAGCTAAAGAAGATGGCCCCGCCGATGCCTGGTTGGTCGAGACCGCAGGCTTCGTTGGTTGGCTTAAAACTGATGGCGCTTCCAGCTGACTTGTTGATGGCGTACCCTATACAGGTGTTGTCCCACCTCCACACAGGTTAATGTCACCAATTATTTTTGCCAACAAGTCCAGCTGGGTCATCCGAAGCTCCTCAGCCTTGTCTGGATCTACCACCTTCGGGTATCCAGCCTCCAGGCGTTTGAGATCGATCAAGGGGTAGTGAGCACGCACCATGCTTAGCACATGTGCGCCTGTGTACTCACCCGTCTCCTTCACGAACTCTTGGAACCATCCCCATGCCTTTTGGCATCTATCGACCAGTCCAAGCTATGGCGTCCTCGGCACGTTCTCTATAAGCGCTGGATCGATAAGGTTGAGGACCGGTAGAATGCTCGTTGCCACTTCCTGGCACCGGTACTTCCATGTGTCTTGATCTCGGTGATCTCTTGCATCGCGCCTTCCAGCCGTCACGATCTTTCATCACGGCTTCAAGATGCTTCTTGGCATTGACTTTTAAAACTGCAAACCGCACAGACATTAAAATGTCATACCACGACAAGATAAGGTGGGGAAACAAAAGTGGAGTGAAGGGGTCTGGAACACTTACTTTTTAGTTCCTCTTTCATCTTGGTCGTGGTGGTCCCGGATGTTGCGACTAGTTGTGCGCCAGTTTCCTGTAGTCCTCCTTCAGGCGATCACACTCGATGACCGCATGATTGTTTCTCCACTCGGAGATGGACTATTTCGGCTTCTAAGCCTGCACTACAACTGTTACTACCAACAACGCAACAACACGTGTCATGCAATCGTTGTGATAAAGTAACTACTTACTTGTTTTTTCCTACTCTTTGTTACTGAGCTGGATGACCAGGTTCTGTATCTGTGCCTCTTGCTCTATCCTCTCATGGTTGGCGGCTTCAAGTTCGTGGCGCAAGTGTTCCACTTCGGCCGCCAGTTCTTTATTGCTTGCTGTGATCCCCTCAATCTGGTCGAAGCACTTCTTGCGGTACCTCGCGGTCTTCATTAAGTCCTACATGCAAAAAGCTAAGTAAGACAGTATGACTAGATGGTAAGGCCTGGTGGTCAAGCAAAGCATACCTGGACTTCCATCACCAGTCGTTCACCGCCTGTTCAACTTTCATGGTCTCTTCGACCTCTGGGATTTCCTCATGTACAACCCATTGTCGTTTCCCACCAGCGCGACACATATACATGTTGTCGCTTGTCCTGTGGATGGCCCAGGACCTCTTCTACTTTTGTCCTCTTCTTCAGGTACCAATGTTGGGTCCAGAGTTGGTAGCTTCTACGATAACTATGGCCTTCCCACAGGCCTCAGCATCGACAAGCATGGTCTATGCTCTCGACCCGGCCACTGCTCCTCGGTCTGACCCATTGCTCCTGGTGTTGAGGTGTCGCCCTCTACGGGGTTGGTGCTCGGAGCACTTGTGCTTGGCTCGGCTCTCCCCTCGACCACTTGCTCGGGGACTGTTGTCTGACCACTTATGGTCTGAGGCTCCGGTGGACCTTCTGCTATGTTTTCCTCCATGGTCGCTGCTGCGCAGTCCTCTCTACAACTATTGCCGAAGCCACGCTACTCCTGGCTAGTTGATCTGGATTTTTGGTGACGCCGACCTAGTACATCCAAGATAAGTTCAGAAGGCACCATAGTCAATAAAAATTGCAAGCTTACATCAAAATTACAAAGTTACAAATACTTACATGTTGGAAGCGCGAAATGATGTGGCAAAGGCACGTCTACTTCGGCCGTGCTTGCTCCATGTACTATGCGGGGTGATACCTGGTCTCCTTCTACTTCCAGCACCGGCGCCAGGGCTTGGAGCTCAACCCCTTCGATGCTTGTCCACTGCGCTACAATGTCGGCGATGTGGGTCCCACTAGCATGGAGGAGCCACCATGCTCCATCAACTCCAGTTGCCTCCTCCTCTTTCGAGGGACGAGTCGAAAGATATCTGCATCCTCTGCTTCATCATCTGACAATGTAAAGATCGCTTGACGACGCTTGCTGGCCGCCGGCCGCTTACCAGCAGTTCTGGCCGCTGCCTCCTCCCCAACTCCGAGCATGGCCTAGTCGATGTCTTTGATCCCGGCACTGGTCTAGGCGGTTGGGCCGGCAACTTGTGGCCAATCTACACCAGGGGGTGGAGATACGAACACTGTTGCTCTATCCCGACCATTAATCTAGGAAACACAAAGGAGATAACATCGTAAGTTCCTGTTACAAACATAAAACTATGGGTACAAGGCAGGATGATTTTACCTTTGGGGGAGGTCGGGCGAGCTTGAAAGCGTGCTTGATGTTGCTCAATCTGACATAATTTGGATCAGCTAAGTTAAATAGCTCTCCAATTCTGGCTTTGACTTTGATCTTGTCAAGCGGCCTCTTGCCTGGTCCTCGTTGGGTCTGCGCTACCTAGGTACTCATACCCAAGATGTACTCGCCTCTGGCAAGGCTAGATCCTTCGGCTAATGAAGTTCCTGACCATGCTCGGACCGTCTAGTTTCCTCCACAGGATCATCCAAGTAGTTTTGGGATCTGTTCTAGGTGCTCGGGCTTCTCCGACCAGCTGGTCTTCTCTCTGGAATGAACCCCACGTCGCACAGCGTGATTGTGTTTGACTCTTCACGGATGTAGAACCACTTCTTGTACCAGTCATCAAGCAACGTGTTCCAAGGGTAGTGCAGGGTACTAGGCCTTCATCCCGTCATGAAGATTGAGGTACACACCTCCAGCTATCTTCAAGCCACCGCTATCCTTTCTTTCTTCCGTAGATAGAAAAGATGGCGAAAGAAGTCGAAATGGGCTGGAAGCCACCATATGCTTCGCAAAGATGAATGAAGGTGGAGACAAGAAGAATCGAGTTGGGATGCAGATTGCAAATCCCAATCTCGTAATACAGACAGAGCCCCTAAAGGAAGGGTGCACTAGAACCCCAAAAACCCGCTTGAAGAAATCTTCAAAAACCACAATCTCACCTGGTTGTGGATCAGGGTACCCCTCACCCTCCGGCGCACGCCATCCTGTGAGTTCCTTGTTGTGGAGTACTCCCATGATGACAAGGTCTTCGATGGTCTGCTCATTGCTTCTCGACTTCCACCACTCCTTCGCCATGACTCCGGCTTTCTTCTGGGCGTCACTTTTCGCCATGAATCCAACCTTGCTGATGAATGCAGATACGATGGAGGAGTGATTGGTGTTGATTTTAGAGGTATTAGGGTTGGCAAGAGGAAGAAGAAGGCTGCAGCGGCGAATGGTAATGGGGTTCGGTAAAAAGTAACTTACCAATTTATACTATATTTAACCAAGAGTTCTATCGTTTCGTCTGCCCAAGATTCTTGGGAGACATGCGCACGTGCCACAGATGGTTGTTTTCACAACCTCGAGATCTATGCCAGTATATGCGCCTCTTCATTACCAGTGTGAGAGGGCCCACACTGACGCACCTCCTTACAGGTGCCAAGTGACTGTTTGCTTGAAAGGACAAGAAGGTAGTATGATGTGTTATACCCATCTACTCTTTTGACCAGACATGTCAGATTGGACTAGACAGAGTAAGAAGATAATAAATACACCAAATAATAGTACAAGTGGCATTTGGTTCTTCGCCGCACGTCTCGTGCTCAGGGATGGTCCAAACCACTACCGTGCTCGGGGACTATCCAGACCACTACCGTACTCGAGGACTGCCCAGACCACTACCATGCTCAGGGACTGCCCAAACCACTACCGTGCTCAAGGACTGTCCAGACCACTACCGCGCTCAGGGACTACTTCGACCACTACCATACTCGGGGATTGTTCCGACCACTGCTCGAAGACCGCTCTCCTTGGCTACATGTGATTTGTACTTACATACAGTCGAGAGACATTTATTTGGACCTTGCTACAAGGCTTATACTTTGACTTCTAGTAAGCTCAGGGACTACATCGGTATGATGCACCTACCGGTGCATCTCGTATTGCTTGTACAACGATTGGATTCTTAACTTTAGTGGAAATTCTTTTTAGACCCTGGCACCACGTGCCTACGTCACCTACTACTAGGCTCGGGGACTAAGTGGGCACACTTCACCTTGTGGTGAATTTGTTTATCTTATCGACCCCTATGCTTTGACTGATTGCCAGAATTACTATTGTCCAAGGGTCACTTACATTTCTTTTTAGAAATACAAGTGGGTACACTTGATAAGGAAAGAAATCTTTTTTTTTTTCTTTAAGAGCACCATGCATTCTTCGGACAACTAGAATCTTCGGCTATAATCGTGGTCTACTGCTCTCTGTTCTGACCAGAATGCTGGCACATTCGATTGGTCAATGTTTTAATCAGTTGGAGTGCTGCCGACTCCGATCAGCCAAAATGTGCCGACGACGAGACTCCGACGAGGTGGATAGCACCATCATGATCAACATCACCTCGTGAACCTATCCCGACGCTCATAACAGTAGCAGGCACACCGGAGAAGGCTTCACGCTGGCCATGGCGGCCACGGTGGCGCAGACACAGCAGCGCATGGCACAACTCTAGCTACAACGCGGTAGAGACTAAAGCGGAGAGAGCATCATGCTCAGGAGCTCACCACGAACACGACGGTGTGCTTGGTGAAGGCGGAGATGGACTGGAGCCGCCTGGCCACAGTGAGGTCGGTGGTGGTGGTGCTTCGGCCGGCTCCGAGGAAGAAAACGTCGTGCGGTGGCGCTAGACTGCTAGAGGTGAGGCAAGTAGGCCTGGAAGGAGCGGTAGGGCGAGGCAGAGGTACTGGTAAGCACAATTGGCACAAGGTGCTATGGTGAGGATGTATTTCGCAGGCACGGCAAGGTCACCGGCAGCGAGCAAACGGGAGGAAAAGAAGAATGACGGCGGTGGGTGCTCCTCTTTATAGCAAGGAAGGATGCTTCCAGTTTCGCCAGCTCCTGACGAGGTCACCATAGAGACGGCAACGTGTCACCGCGTGAGGAAGTGGTGAAGACGGTCGGCGGCAAGCAGCTCAGTGGCGAGCAGGAGGTGGCGCCCTGCTTTAAACTGATTTTTGAAATATTTACAGAATTGCCACTGAGTTCATTTTACAAATTACTCCCAAATTCTCTAAAGAAGTTGAAAATCTCCAAAAATAAAAGTTGCTCAACATTTCAAGTTCTACAACTTTGCTTAAATGAACATTTTCAAATTCTGCCTCCATTTTGAAATTTGAATTTGGGGTGCATTTGAGCATTTGAATCATTTCAAAATTACTCCAAATTTTATATGTAAACTTTAAAAACTTTGAATACCAAAGTTGATCCTTATAAAATAAGCTTCAACTTTGCTTTTTGTCACACCCCCAAATTTCAAATGGATTTTGAAATAGACAGAAGGGGCAAAAAGGGACTTTTATAATTTGAATTTGAATTCAAATTTAATTTGTTTACCTTTTTACTTAACTATGATTTTTGACCATTTACATGGCCCATTAGGGTTATTTGAGTCAATTGACACATGGTCTCACATGATCACATGAAATTTGACCCTTGTGGTAATGATCATTATTTAGAGTTTTGGATCACATTACATCACATAAAATAACAACTTATGAAATAAAGCTTATTTAGTGAATGCATTCAAAATTTTCTAAATAAAGCTTACAAGACACATGTTGTAACAACTGAGCGCAACTAACATTACTCTACATTGACACAAGAAACTCTGGAAACTTTTCTAGCAAGTAATCTTCGGATTCCCGAGTAGCTTCTTCTTCGGTATGTTGATTCCATTGTATCTTGTAGAACTTGATTGTCCTTCTTCATGTAACACAGTCTTTTTGATCCAGAACTTGGATAGGATATTCGGAATAGGTCAAATCCGGTTCAAGTTCCACTCCTTCAACTTCAACATTCTGCTCAGGCACTCAGAGACACTTCTTTAATTGAGAAACATGGAACACATCATGCATAGCTGAGAGATGTTCGGGTAGCTTCAAGCGATAAGCCATTTTTCCATACCTCTCTAAATTTTGAAATGGTCCAATATATCGAGGTGCCAACTTGCCTTTAACACCAAAATGGGTAACTCCCTTCATCGGTGATACCTTTAGATATACAAAATCTCCTTTGTTAAACACCAATGGCCTACGTCGTTTATCTGCGTAACTCTTTTGTCGGGACTAAGCTATCTTCAAATTACTTTGTATTTGTCTAACCTTGTCTTCTGTTTCTTTCACAAGGTCAACTCCAAAGAATCTTGTCTCCCTAGGCTCAGACCAACTCAGTGATGTTCTGCATCTATGACCATAGAGTGCTTCAAATGGAGCCATTCTAATGCTCTCCTGATAACTATTATTGTATGAGAATTCAGTCAAAGGCAGACATTCATCCTAGTTCTTGGAATAGTTAAGGACAACACATTAACATATCTTCAAGTACTTGATTGACCCTTTCATCTGACCATCAGTCTATGGATGATAAGCTATACTATGCAGGAGTTTGGTACCTAATGAAGTATGCAAATGTTTCCAAAAGCTAGAGACAAACTGTGTACCCCGATCTGATACTATGGTCTTTGGTACTCCTTGTAGACTCATGATTCTTGCTAGATACATCTTGGCATACTGGATAGTAGGATATATACTCTTGACTGGAAGAAAATGTGCTGACTTGGTTAGTCGATCTACAATGACCCATATTGAGTCAAAACCTTTTGATGTCTTGGGTAGACCAACAATAAAGTCCATACTAATATCCTCCCACTTCCAAGCTAGAATAGGTAATGGCTAACTCTCCAGCAGACCTCAAATGTATAGCTTTCACCTTTTGACAAGTGTCACACTTGCTATATACCGGGCAATTTCTATCTTCATTTTGGTCCACCAAAACCTTTGTTTCAAGTCATGGTACATCTTATTACTTTTGGATGAATAGATAATCTGGTAGCATGTGCTTCTTCAAGAATTGACTGTCGCAACCTAGAACCTTGGGTACCACTAAGCGATTCTTGAACCATAACACACCTTCATCATCTATGCTGAAGCATTCCGCCTTCCCATTCCTGACTCTTTCCTTAATATAGGCTATACCCTTGTTTTCTTTCTGAGCAGCAATAATCTAATCTCGAATAGTGGCTTCAATAGTTATGTTGGTTAAACTTCCTTGTTGAATTACCTCTATACTCAACTTTTCCATCTCTTGGCATAAAGTAAACCCATTGTTCTTACTGTCAGACAATTGCAATGACTCTTTCGACTGAGGGCATCTGCAACTACATTTGCTTTGCCAGGATGGTAATATACTTCCAAGTCATAATCCTTAATCAATTCTAACCATCTTCTTTGTCGCATGTTCAAATCCAATTGAGTAAAGATATACTTTAAACTCTTGTGATCTGTGTAAATATGGCACGTATTACCAAGCAGGTAATGCCGCCAAATCTTCAGAGCATGGACAACTGCTGCTAACTCTAGATCATGAGTCAAATAGTGTTCTTCATGTTGCTTGAGTTGTCTAGAAGCATAGGCAATAACTCAGCCTTCTTGCATCAACACATCCAATACCAATACCTGAAGCATCACAATAAACATCAAATGGCTTCTCGATATCAGGTTGGGCTAATATTGGTGCAGTGGTCAACAGTCTCTTCAAGGTCTGGAAAGCCTCTTCATAATCAGATGACCAGACAAACTTGACTTGGTTCTTCAACAATTCAGTTATGGACTTTGATACTTTAGAGAAATCTGGAATAAACCGATGGTAATACCCCGCCAATCCCAAAAAACTCTGAACTTGATGAACTGTGGTTGGTGGTTTCCAATCAAGCACATCCTTAACTTTGCTTGGATCAACAGCAACTCCTTCAGCTGATAAGACATGTCCAAGAAACTGTACTTCCTTGAGCCAGAAGTCACACTTACTGAACTTGGCATATAATTGATGTTCTCTTAAGCGGGTCAGGACAATTCTGAGATGTTCCGTTCCTTCTTATTCTTGGAATAAACTAGGATATCATTAATAAATACCACCACAAACTTGTCTAGCTCAGGCATGAACACTGAATTCATCAGATACATGAAATGAGCTGGGGCATTTGTCAAACCAAAAGACATTACCAAGTATTCATATAATCCATATCTTGTGGTAAATGCCATTTTGGGATATCTTTAGGCTTAATCTTGATTTGGTGATAGTCTAACCTTAAATCAATCTTGGAGAAAACTTTGGCTTCGGCCAGTTGATCAAAAAGCAAGTCTATCCGAGGTAAGGGATACTTATTCTTAATGGTCACTTCATTCAATGGACAATAGTCAACACATAACCTCAGGGTTCATCTTTCTTCTTCACAAAAATTGTAGGGCATCCCTAAGGTGATGAACTAGGTTGAATAAACCCTTTCTCAATCAACTCTTGCAACTAAGTCTTCAACTTAGCCAATTCCTTTGGAGGCATCCTATAAGCTCTTGAGAGATCAGAGCTATTCCAGGCTTTAACTCTATGTTAAACTGAACATCCCTATCTGGTGGTAAACCAGGTAAATCCTTAGGAAAAACATCAGGGAATTCACAAACTACTAGGATATCCCTAATCTCCTTCACAAAAGTTGCACAAACTCTTTCCACTGTTCTCCTTAAGGTAGGAAGTTGGATAAGAAGCTGAGAATGACTATAGGCAAACTCACCCTTAATGCCCTATTCAAAACATCTATAACAGCCTTATGCTGATACATCCAATTCATTCCTAAGATCACATCTATATCTTGATCCTTGAGAATAATCATGGTAGTGGGAAAAATATGCCCACCCAGTTTATGGGTACCTAGTATACCATTTCCTTAGTACATAGACATCCCCCAAGCGACTGTATAAAGAAACTTTCCTTTGTTTCCCCAATTGGAATTACATGCTTTACGACAAAGGTTCTATTGATAATGAATAAGATGCACCAGAATCAAAAAGCATAACAGCAGGGTGATTGGCGACAGGAAACATACCCATCATCACTGGCTCTTTCAGAATTTCTCCAGCTTGAATATAGAACACCCGTCCTGTCTTCCTTTCATCTTTGCCCTTCTGAGCATTCTGATTGTGGTTCTTGTTCTGTGCTTGACCCTGTTGTTGATTGGCAGGGGTCTTCTAGTAATTTTGATTAGCCTGCCTGGGATACGGACATTCCCTAGAGAAATGACCGGTCCTTCCACAATTGTAACATGGATAATTGTGACCCTAGGACATTGGAGCATTGCCACCAGGAGCATTGGTCTGTTGTGCACTCGGGTAAGTTATAGCAGGACAGACATTTGACTATTGCCTAGCTTGGAATTGTGGCGGATGATAAGGAGGACGATAATGGTTGACTAGATGATATATTATCTTTTGCCTCTTATGATTCCACCAAAAGATAGACAGCACACTCTTCTTTTTCTTGATCTCCTTATGCTGCCGATACTTTTCCTCAGAAGTAATTGCAATATTCACTGCCTCATGATAAGTAACATTGGCATAGCAGTCATCATTGTCTATAATTTGGTATTCAGTCCTCTCATGAACCATTTCTTTTTTAGCATCTGTATTGACATGTTCAGATGCATACTATGACAATGATTGAATCTACCCACATATTGCATAACTATTTGATCCCCTTGCCTCAAAGCAAGGAACTCATCCAACTTCATGGCCATCACCCCTTCTAGAATATAATGAGCTCTGAAGGCAGTATGGAACTCAGCCCAAGTTATTGGAATGCCAGCTGGCTGCATAGCCACTAGATTTGCCCACTAGGCACCTGCTGCACCTCTAAGTTGCTGGGTAGCAAACACAAGTTTCTACATCTCCGTGCATGGAATAAGGTCAAATTTCTGCTCCATGGTCCGAAGCTAATCGTCAGCCTCCAATGGTTCATCTGCCTTGGTGAACACCGATGGTCTTATGTCTGTAAAATCAACATATGTAGCCTTCTACCTGTTATGATGGCGACCATGATTTCCTTGCACCATATTTGATTACTCTAAGCTATCTCTTGAAGCAATCGAGCATTTCGGCGGTCACATGGACCATGCTGCTATAGCATCAGCTAATGTCGGTGGAATTGGTGGTGGCTTAGAACACCACCCTCTTCATTGATGAGCCTAGAATATCCGAAGCACGAGTACGAGGCATCTGTTCATAACAAACCAAACTTTACTCACAAGCTTTTATTAAAAGATAAACGAGCGTACTACAACACATTACACTGGTTTACTTATTTAAGTACAAGTCCACACCTACATAAGACTACTAAATTACCAGATCTTACTATTTACAATTTCTACTCTTCTCCCGCGACCACTCAACCTTCATGATCGGTATCCATGTTGGAAACATTTCTTTCCTTTCCTCATCACTTTCATCAACCATCACTAATTCTTCTAGATCTTCTTCTTCTTCCTCCTCTTCAAGTTCATCATCATCAGCAATGATGACACTAGGGTCCATTGCATTAGCTTGAGGTTCATGATTTGGATCTAGGAGGTTGCTCAGCCTATGGACTTCTTCATGCAAGGTGAGTATTATGTTCTTCTAAATCTTCTACATAAAATTCTAGCTCATGCGTTCTAGCTCTAGCTACATCTTCCCTATGCCAAGCCTCATTTCTCCCCCTCCACCATACAAACTAACATACGTTTGTAGTTCTTGTGAGCAGTGGTGCGACACTTCAATTGCTCCTTTACCTTGCCCAGTCGGATGGTATCCAAGGCTCTATCCCTAGTAGCCTATGCAAACGCTGTTGAAAGCCTTTGTATCTCTACCTGGGGATTAGGCCTAGAAGCTGCTACTGCTGAGCACCAGCATTTCTAGGGCAGCTGGTGACGAGAACTCCTTTAGGTCTAGCAGACTTAATGGGGCATTACCTTGGTGCGAGCCATACTGTAGGAAGCAAGATTAATCCAATTAAGACCATCAGATCAAAATCTAAAGAGAGGGCAGCCAGGATGGATTACATAACTCAACCCAGACTCACTACCCAACCCAGACTCAGGGTGAAGGAAGTAACAAGTGAATTAATCATGATGCACGAATCGTTCTTAACGAACAAAAACATCAAAGCTTATAAGGTATATAACCATAGTTATTTATATATAGGGCATAATAAGATTACTACTTCCACCACACAAAGCCTTTTTAATCAATTAAGGAATGGTGAGAATGAAATAAGATAAGCCAAAAAGCAATTTGGGACCAAATTATCAAGTTATATTTAGTCATCCCAAATCACTTTGAAGTTTTTGTAAAACAATACAACAAAACTTAATAATGATCGCTCTGATACCATTCTATGGCAGAACCTCCTAAGTTATAGGATCCACATGCACCTGTCACTGTTCAACGACCATTGACAACTATGCATATGTTCCTGGTAACTTAAAAAGTCTGTCGGGTGTCCTCGGGGAACCCCGAATCATCCATCATTTCCAAGCAGGATCACATTATAGAGTCATTGTAGTATTACAAACATTTATTCAAATATATACATCACAGTAAATTAGCGGAAGTCTTACGATAACATAGTTTACAAACTAGTTTTTTCAAACCTTACAGACTAAGTTCGATAATTATTACAAACCATAGTAGTAGTGGAGTGGCATAATTAACATAAACATAGCACACAAAATAAACATCCTGCCCAAGGATCACACATTTACTTATCATCATCGACCTGAACAATGGTCCTGCAACAAGGCCCAAAATAGACCTGCTCATGAGGCTCACCTGCAACAAGGGTCAACGAACCCTGAGTACAAAAGTACTCAACAAGACTTAACCGAAATAAAAACTGAGAAGACTCAGGAATGCAGGCTCAGGGATTCAAGGTATGGCTTTAGCAATAATCAAAGTTCTTTTGCATAAAAGCTCTTTAACAAAATTATTTACTTTAACATGTAAAACTTTATAAGTACCACATATGAATCTGCCATGATCCGTAATGAGATCATGAACTTCATATCAATTTCTTTCTCAAACCTTTCTCAAGTTCTAGTTATTAAACTACGATGATGAATAGTGAGTTGAGTCTCCATAACCGAGGAGCAATGACGATTTGAACCGATTAAAACCCAGCTAGGGATTCCAGACCACATGACATATGTAGGTCCCCGACTTACATATATCAACCTACCCTTGGGTCTCCTAAAACAAGAACATGTCCATTGCCATGTGGGTACATGCTATTCCCGCCATCTCTCCACTCCTAGTGCATGATTAGACATTCTCGTAATAGAATCGCCAAGTTAAGGCTTACCGGAGTATGTGGTTAGTACTACAAAGTCTCATCTCATGCAATTCAACAACGGATGGACCTTAATCGACATAAGTGGAAAGAAGCCGCTCACAAGACCTCTATGTCTTGTGGCTCTCACACACCGAGTCTGCCCGGTCTAGATTTATTACTTCCATGTTCACATCTCATGATAACATAAGTAACCAAAGATCCATTTAAAACTCGCAGGTGACAGGTAATCACCTAACTAAGCATGACTAAGCAGAACTAATCATTTACGAATAAAACAGGTAATCAAGGTAGATATGGAAAAACAAGGTTGGTAATGCACCAATTAGGTTTCCACTTGACTCCCAATCACTTAATGCAGTATATAAAAGCAAAAAGCGATAAAATTTGTAAAACACAAGGTAGGGTTAAATGCAATCCGGGGCTTGCCTTCGTTGACGGAAAAGTTAGGTTCCTACGACATTCCAGAATTATCCGATCCGACCTCAACAGACGGATTAATCTCCTCCGCAACTTGATTAACTACCACGTGTTCACCTTCATTCACTACACATAGTAACAATGCCATGTTTAACATGATGCGGGATACGAAACATGATGCTTGATGAAGGATGCAAAATTAACAATTCGAATACAACTTTCCTTCACGGTACAGTTACAAGCCAACAAAACCAACTGCCACTAACATCTATGGTTTGCTTTTATTCAATTTTGAATTAATTTGGAAAAATAAGCTCAAAATGAACTTGTTCCAAATGACCTCAAAATTTTATGCAAGCTTCCTCATGACAAATTAGTGTATCAAAATAAATTTCATAATTTTTGGAGTTATACAGTGCTCTACAAAAATTATGGAAATTACATTTATAAATTAATTGACTGAATTTTTGAACATTACAAATTTATTCAAATTTCAAGTTTCATATTTTAAACCATAATAGAACATGTACAGAAGCTATACACAAATTTTTAGAATTTTTGGAGTTGTAATTATTTTCTTATGAATTTCCAAAGTTGCTGCAGTATTCAAAAATCAGAAAATAAGAAATCTCTCTGTTCTCTCTCTCTCACTGACGACCTGGCCCCGCATGTCAGTGACCCAAACAGAGCACACGGCAGTGCTGCCGACTTCGGTTGGCCAAAATGCGCTGACGGCGAGACTCCAGCGAGGTGGACAGCACCATCATGATCAACATCACCTCGCGAACCTATCCCGACCCTTAGAATAGTAGCAGGCACACCGGAGAAGGCTTCACGTCGGCCATGGCAGCCACGATGGCGTAGACACGGCGGCGCACGGCACAACTCTGGCTACAACACGGTAGAGACTAAAGCGGAGAGAGCATCACGCTCAGGAGCTCACCGCGAACACAACGGTGTGCTTGGTGAAGGCGAAGACAGACTGGAGTGGCCTAGCCACGGTAGGTCGGTGGTGGCGGTGCTTCGGCCAGCTCTGAGGAAGAAAACGTCAAGCGGTGGCACTGGACTGCTAGAGGCGAGGCGAGCAGGCCTAGAAGGAGTGGCAGGGTGAGGCAGAGGTACTGGTTAGCACAATTGGCACAAGGTGCTATGGTGAGGATGTATTTCGCAGGCACGACAAGGTCATCAGCGGCGAGTAGACAGGAGGAAAAGAAGAACGATGGCGGCGGGTGCTCCTCTTTATAGCAAGGAAGGATGCTTCCAGTTTCGCCAGCTCTCGACGAGGTCGCCACGAAGATGGCAACGTGTCACCACGTGAGGAAGCGGTGAAGACGGTCGGCGGCAAGCAGCTAAGTGGCGAGCAAGAGGTGGCGCCCTGCTTTAAAACTGATTTTTGAAATATTTACAGAATTGCCACTGAGTTTATTTATAAATTACTCCAAATTCTCTAAAGAAGTTGAAAATCTCCAAAAATAATAGTTGCTCAACATTTCAAGTTCTACAACTTTGCTTAAATGAACATTTTCAAATTCTGTCTCCATTTTGAAATTTGAATTTGGGGTGCATTTGAGCATTTGAATCATTTCAAAATTACTCCAAATTTTATATGTAAACTTTAAAACTTTGAATACCAAAGTTGATCCTTATAAAATAAGCTTCAACTTTGCTTTTTGTCACACCCCCAAATTTCAAATGGATTTTGAAATAGACAGTAGGGGCAAAAAGGGACTTTTATAATTTGAATTTGAATTCAAATTTAATTTGTTTACCTTTTACTTAACTATGATTTTTGACCATTTACATGGCCCATTAGGGTTATTTGAGTCAATTGACACATGGTCTCACATGATCACATGAAATTTGACCCTTATGGTCATGATCTTTATTTAGAGTTTTGGATCACATTACATCACATAAAATAACAACTTATGAAATAAAGCTTATTTAGTGAATGCATTCAAAATTTTCTACTTTATGAATGCTTTGCAATACATATGATGACATGTCAAGTTTTAGTTTCTAGGTCAAAACACTAGAGGTGTTACAGTGCATTTCACTGCTCCCCTCGATGGTTGGGCTAGGATCCGTGTCGCCTGCTCTTGCCGCCGCCTAGTGGACATCATCATCATGTCGGGCCCGATGCCAGTTGCTGACAATGCTACAAAGCATCCTAGTGTGGACCGGGCTACTCATGTACTGGCGGGTCGATGTGGGGGCAGGCACCAGGTCAGACCATGGCATGGCTATAGCCCCTGAGCCGCACCTAGCGGCTGTAGCGGTGAGCGGATGAAGCGATCCATTTGGCATGTCCCCATTCCCCTAGTGGGGAGAGAGGGTGCATGTCGGAGTCATGATGTGGATCTTTTCGCCTGTTGAATAGCGATGGCTTCTACTAGAACCTAGAGATTTTGGTAGACCGCCCACTCCTAGGGGTCGATGGGCTTGGGAACGCTGCAAGAAGCATTACCGTAGCAGCGATGTTCTGGCTAGCCTGAGCAACTATGGGAGATCGTTCCCCTCATTCATGATGTCGTGTTGGACCTGACGGCGTGACCCTGAGTGCCACCCATCGGGCCATGCACATGGGGCACAACGTGCTGTATCGATGCGTCGGCGCAGGCGATGGCTGGTTCTACCACTGTTGTCATAGGTTCCTCGGTGTACGCTTGCGCAAACATGAGGGCCCCCGCATGTGGGTCCAGAGGGGTGTGAGTCTGCATAGATTCCACAACCACCGTGGCTATCCCGAAGCGTCTGCCATAGCGCACTCCTAGGACATACGATGGTGAGGTGCCATGTCGCCGATGCTAGAGCCATTACTCTCACCCTCATCATCTAGGAGTTTCATAGAGAGTGGTAGGAGTGTAGCTCGCCATTTCCATAAATTTGGATGTGAGAGGGGATGGCAACCTGCATCCTTTGGAGCCCCCGAGCGTATGCATCCATAGGGGACACGAGGCCATAGGGGAACCAAACATATGGTGTTCGTGGTGTGGGCAGTACGGTCCCCTTCGGATGATTGGCGGGAGATAGTAGATAAAGAGTAAATAACAGTACGCATATTACTTAACAGCGGGGTTTGAGTAGGGAGTTTGCTCAACATGAAGCGCGATGCCGCGTCGTTGAAGTCATGCATCCCAGAGTCAATGGAGGGCGCCCCTCTGATGGGTGGCTAGAATGAGTGCCTCCTCATGAAGGTGTAGTACGCCGAGTCAGACGGCGATGAAGTCTAGGCTTCCGAAGAGAAAGGCCTGGGATGGCTCAAAGATGGGGTGGAACCCACATCCCAATAGGTGGGAGCGTGGGAAACTCCAGTGAGCTAAAGCGAATCGAATCACCAGAGCCTAGCATGGCGAGGGTGGCAGAAAAGTGGGCCATCCGATGACCAAAAAGTGTTGAACATACAGTGTCTTCCCCATGAAACGGCGCCAACTATCGGTGCAAAAAGTGACAACAAGTAAATATTTGTAGTTTTGCCATATGTTGTGATCGGAGGTTGGCCTAGCACTCAATGACATAGGGTTTATACTAGTTCAGGCAATGCACCCTATGTCCAGTTTGAGTCAGTCGGTGACTTTATACCTGAGCCCATGTACTTGAAGTTTGCAGTGGGGTTACAAACGAGAAGGAGAAAGATGAGGTGCACGAGAGGTTCGATCGGCTCTAGTCGAAAGGGCCGAGAGCGACAGGAGCTCCTCTATGAGCTAAGTATTCAAGCGTGTGCTTGAGGTCCGAACCTAGCAGTTTCTGTGTGTTGTGAGCTAGCGAACTTGATCGATCTAGATTAACCTATATGAACTTGAATCGACTAAATGTTGGGAGAGAGCACATCCCCTTTATAGATGAAGGGGATGGCCTTACAAGTGGGAGGGAGAGAGTTCATATGCTTCTAAGTCTTGTTGCCCACATCGGCGGGATAGGAGGATGGTAGGCATCCACAACACTATTGGATGTCGGTTGTATGTGGGAGGTTACGTCATCTTATTTTGGGTATGGCAGATGTTGGCACCTACATATATTGTTGATGCCTAGAGGCATGTGAGGAGTTTCACCATGTTCACTCAGTACGGTAAATCCCAGCGCCCACAACATTGTCGATGCCTAGAGGCAGTGGGTCCTTACCTTATGGGAGTTTAACGGTGCCCACAATACTGTAGAGGAAAATGTTGGCGCCTACAATATTGTTTGTGTTAGGGTGGTTGTAGAGTACTATTCCTATAGGTGACAGGGTATGGTCCCTAGCATCATGATTTGACTTGAGTGCCTTGCCTTGCTTTCTCCATTCATTCCCTGGTCCTTTCCGGGTGGGTGTCCCTGGTCGGTTGGTCCTAGTTGGCTCTGGTTGCGCCAGTCGAAGAAGAGCAATTAGTAGGGTCTTTTCATACCCAGGTCGAAGACGTGGGGTTGGAGTTGGAGGTAGTGCTTTGCCAGGCCTTCTGGTTAGAGAGACCGTTCGAAGGCAGCTGGAGACTGAAGTGAGCGCTCTAGTCGGAGAGGTGGGCCAGAGTCAACAAGCGGGCGTTGTTCCTCCTCGACCAAACCTTCTAGTCGGTGACTAGACTACCCTTTTTTAGCCTGTTGTTTTAGACCTCTTGGGCTGGCTCATGAGTTGCGCATTGTCTGCTTGGGCCAAGCCTCTGCAGGGAAGCCGGTCTATGAGGGACCCCGGGTTTATGAACCCAACAACTTGCGTGTCACTTATGCTGGTGGACCCTTCTCCATCCAACCTTGTGGGACCCAACGGCACCTTTCTCCACCTACATCCAACCTGTGGGACCCGATGACTTACGTGTGAAAGCCCTAGTTTGGTTTTAGATAATTGATGAAACCTAGCACTAACCTTTGTCATGAGCAATGATATGAGCTAGGTTGGTGCAGTCCAAGTGATTGAGCAGAATGAGGTCCAAGGTGATGGAGGTGGACATGAGATGATAATGATCAAGCTCAACTTGGAAAAGAAAAATGAGAAAAAGAAAAGCCAAGAAGATCAAGGCAAAGGTATAAGATAGCTTTTTGTTTTGCACTCAAGACACCATAGAGGGTGTGAGTGACTTAGGATCGATAGCCATACTATAAAGAGGGGAAATCTTTGGTGAAACAGTTTATCGAGTGCCACTTAGTGACATAATTTTTGCATATGCATTTAGAAACCTAGTGTGCTAACTTTGACCCTTGTAAAATGCTTTGAAAAATGCTAACACACGTGCACACAAGTTCTACACTTTGTGGTTAGCAAGTTGGAAGCAAGGGTGTAGTAGTTTGTAGAATTAGAAAAAGAAAAGAAGGAAGAAGTCCACAAATGGACGCTGGTCGCGGGGTGACGCTACTCACCCCGGGTGTGTCCGGTCATTTATAGCCGCATAGTGCAGCTGCCAAGGGGGCTAAGGAGCGACTGGACATTGCCTCTGGCGTGTCCAATCACCTATTGGATACTGGCATTTGGAGGCGATCGAACACGATGCTCCTGCATCAGGTGGCGAGTGACGTACGGTAATGTCATCATTGAGAGCGCGCACATAGGAACAGTGATCAGACCGGATGCTAGGTGTGGTGGGTATTAACCCCTATACCCTTACGACTAGGCTAGGGCCAGCCCCTGATCCGGGGGTCTGGTCACTAGAAGATGACACGTGGCCCGGCCAACCTATTCGGAACTCCTACGCAAGGAATCAAGGCAGATTTAGAGAACAAGCAAGATCCCAGTCAGTTAGAATAGGAATCCTTATCCGGCCACCTATGGCAATTGTAACTGGCTAGGATTAGTTTCTAGATCTGTAACCCTGCCCCCGGACTATATAAGGCGGGCAGGGGACCCCTCTAAAAAACATCTCTCATTGACATACAGTAATACAATCAGACGCAGGACGTAGATATTACGCCTTTGCGGCGGCCGAACCTGGATAAAACCCTCGTGTCTGTCTTGCATCACCGTCTTGTTTGTGGCTTGCGCATCTGTCTGCCGACAATCTACTACCTTAGGCATACCCCTAGGTAGACTACCGACCATATTTCATCGACAGTGGCGTGCCAGGTAGGGGATGTGTGTACTGCTCTCCAAGCGAACAAGATGGTCATCATCTCTGGCTCTGTGGCTACGCCGAACGGCCCTCACGTTCACCATCGGCCAGATCACCTAGACCCACTGGCTCCAATGACTTCATCGCCATGATCATGGAGGAAGCATGGATTCAATCCGGCGTCGACCACTGCTTCACCTGCATCGGCTACGGCTCTGACCATGGTGGATCTGGCTCCAACCTCGGTGGATCTAGCTCCGACCATGGTGGATCTGGCTCCGACCATGTCCGCATCGTCTTCAGCCATGCCGACAACCCATCATCCGCTTCCTCGCTACAAAGGGAAGCAGATCAACAAACACACGACCTGCTCGACTCCATCGATCGGGTCGGCACCAAACTTGCTAAAACCCTAGCTCTGGTAAGTTCAATTCAAAGTCGACCTAATGAGAAGGTAACCACTACCCCACAATAGATCTACCCCGACCAGCTTGGGCCAGTCATCCTGCACGACTCAGTATGGATCTCGTGGTCACATCTACTCCTGAAGGGTGCTCCGCTCGTCGCCGACCAGCCTCCACGATGGGTCTCTGGCTCGTCCGAGTATGAAGCCTCGATGGAGAAACTACTAGTCCTAGCCCTATGGCCTATGCAACTTCATCAAACATGGTCCGAGTTGAGGATTATCGAGAATGATCCATCCACATAGTTCAAGAGAGTGGCTCCAGCTCTTCGTCTGGCATCGCATCCAATGCCTCCGTCCACACTGAGCTCTAGCATCATGACGATGAAGGCATTTAATATGATATAGATATCCTAGACCATGGCCCCGGGGTTCCCACAATTCCCCATCTTTCCCACCAAGGCGAGGGGACTTGATCAATGTTGTCAGTAATGACAAACCACCGGTAGTTTGGCGAAACAGAATAAGAAAGGCTTGCACGCGACAGCACGCAATATTGACCAGTTTAATCACCGACAAATCGAAGCCGAAGTAGAAGAGGAGGCACGACGCATAAGGGTCCAGCCACGCGACCTTAACAATTGCCTTCAATAGGGTGGGGGACAAAACAGGTCTTCAGGACTCCAAGCACCAATGTAAGCTATTGCTATGGCAACAATGCAACGACTACCCAATACCCCAAAGACCTAGGCAGTTCACGATGATATACAAGCTTATCTGACGGCTGCTATGGCTCAGACTGCTGAGATTATAAATCAAGCCCAGGCTCTATCCATCTTAGTCGAGTCAAGCCACAGCCGCCAGTACTCAAGTCGCTCACAGCCACTCAACCAACGTGGCTCACGCAATAATGACCCCTCAGACAACCGTCAAGGTGGAAATGGTGGCCATGATGGTGGTCAAGATGACAACCACCGCAACTACTGGGGACGACAACCGCCGAGACACCATGACAATCGCCATGATATCCACAGTCGCAGGGTTAACCAGGGTGGCAACTGGGATTGCCGTGATGGCAATAACGATCTCCGCCATTACCTCGGAGAACATGATCTACGCGATCGCATCAACTAGAGAACCCACGATCATGCATCCCACCAAAGCCATCGCCATATGGAATATGATACTAACCATGGCCCTTCAGGTCTAAAGCAGTTTACTTCTCACCTTCGCCAAGTCATATGGCCCAAGAACTTCAAGCTCGAGAAGCTTCAGAAGTACGACAGCAAGGAGAACCCTGAATTATGGGTTATGCTCTACGAAACCACATGCAGAATCAGCCATGGCTGACGAGCATGTCATGTCTAATTACTTTCCCAGTCGCCGTCGGCCATGCAGGCCACCAATGGCTGGTCAGCTTGTTGGTGAACTACTTCGATTCTTGGCAGGAGCTCAAGCAAGCTTTCATCAACAACTTCATTGCTACTTACGAGCAACTGGGAAACAAATATGATCTATAGCGGATTCAAGATCGGAAAGATGAGCCGTTGCGCAAGTATGTCCGGCGTTTCTCGGAGATGCGCATCAAGGTCCTGTCAATCTCTGACAACGAGGCAATCGAGGCTTTCATCACTAGCCTCTGCTTCCATGACACCCTAAGGGACAAGCTCCTCTGCAAGAGACCTAAATTAGTCACAGCACTCCTAGCCACTGCTAAGAAATATGCGGACGCCGACAACGCTAAAAGATAATTATCGAAGAAACAGCAAGGGTTCCACGCTCCAACCACCCCCCACACCATGATGACTACCGTGGCAACCATGGTCAGAATGACAATTTTGACCACCATAACCAGCGCAATGACTCCCGCGACCACTACGACCAACGTAATCAGCGGCGTAACCGTCGTGATGATTACAGGGGTAAGCAAGCACGGGAAGACGATGGTGAGGTCAACACCGTTAAAAAAGGTGGCAGACATCATAACTTCGAATAAGACTATGCTAAAGCATTGAAAGGTCCCTACCAGCTCCACCCCAAGTCAAACCATACCATGGAGAATTGTCGCGTTCTCAAGTCTATCTACACGCGTCAATAGGCTCCGGATATGTCCGACAAGCCTAACGACGCAGGGGAACAACGCAACGAAGACAACGATGATGAAGACATAGATCCCCATCACAAGTACATCAAGCCAACCGATCATGTCCATACCATCATTGGAGGCAAAGTGTCTATCGTGACCAAATGAGAACACAAGTTGCTCGCCCGCGCCTGCTTGAATGTGGCCAACACCGACAACCTCATCGCTGATCCGCGACTCCCTCCTTGGTCCTCACCGCAAGATCTCCTTCAGCAGAAAGGACCAATGGGTGGCAATACCTGAGCCAGGACATTTTCCCCTAGTCCTCGATCCTTGTATCAACAAGGTTCAGTTCGATAGAGTGCTGATCGACGGCGGCAGTTCCATCAATATACTATTTAAGAACAGTCTGCTAGCCCTGAAGATAAGCCAGGCAGATCTCAAACCATACAAGGTATAGTTCTGGGGTGTTCTCCCTAATCAGAGCTCTACACCTCTTGGGCAGATCACGCTACCTATGTAATTTGGTACCCTGGACCACTTCCGCACTGACTACGTCAACTTCATGGTCATGGACTTCGACGGCACCTACCATGCTATCCTTGGTCGACCATCGCTCACCAAGTTCATGTCCATACCTCACTATAGGTATTTGGTGCTCAAGATGCCTACCGAGAAAGGAGTTCTAACTCTCAGAGGCAATGTATACGTAGCTTATACCTGCGAGGACGACAGCTTCAAAATAGCAGAGGCTCACAACCTCTCTATTCGCATGGCTGAGACCATGCTCGACGCCAAGAAGACCTTAGCCGACCACCTGGAGATCCTAGAGCTTGAGGCTCCATGCAAGAACATTAAGTCCAAGGAGCATAAGGTGATCCAGCTGGTCGACGATGATCCTAGCAAATGGCCCTTATCAGGGCCAACCTAGATCCCAAATGGAAAGACACGCTCATCAAGTTCTTAAGGAGCAACATGGATGTGTTTGCATGGAAACCTACTGACATGCCTGGTGTACCTCGGAACTTGATCGAGCACTCCTTGAATGTCAACGGCAAGGCCAAACCTATCAAGCAGAAGCTACAACGGTTCGCTCATGACAAGAAGGAGGCGATTAGGGTAGAAGTTACACGGCTTTTGGTAGCCAGATTTATCAAAGAAGTATATCATCTAGAGTGGTTACCCAACCTGGTTCTTATACGCAAAAAGAATAATGAATGGAGAATGTACGTTGATTACACTAATCTGAACAAACACTGCCCTAAAGACCCCTTCGGCTTACCTCACATAGATGAGGTCATAGATTCAACCGCCGATTGTGAGCTGCTTTCCTTTCTCGATTGCTACTCTGGTTATCACCAGATCGCTCTCAAAAAGGATGACCAGATCAAGACATCTTTTATCATGCCTTTTGGCGCCTACTGCTACACGACCATGTTGTTTAGGCTCAAGAATGCCGAGGCTACCTACCAACACGCTATACAGGCCTACCTCAAAGATGAGATAAAAGACGACCTCGTCGAGGCTTATGTTGATGATGTAGTTGTCAAAACCAAGGAAGCACATACCCTTGTTGACAACCTAGAACGCACCTTTGCAGCCCTTAATACATTCCAATGGAAATTAAACCCAAAGAAGTGCATCTTTGGTGTTCCTTCTGGTATACTACTTGGCAACATCATTAGTTACGACGGCATACACCCTAACCTAGAGAAAGTCAAAGCTATCTTAGACATGAAGCCACCCAAAAAGGTAAAGGATGTCCAAAAGCTTACTGGATGCATGGCTGCTCTCAGTCGTTTTATATCAAGATTAGGAGAAAAAGGACTACCATTTTTCAAGCTGCTCAAAGCATCCAAGAAGTTTGAGTGGTCGGAGGAAGCAGACGCTGCCTTCACATAGCTAAAACAATACCTTACATCACCTCCAGTCCTCATTGCTCCTAGAGAAGATGAAACTCTCCTACTTTACATTGCGGCAACTAATTAGGTGGTCTCCACTGTCATGGTGGTCGAGCGCGACGAGCCTGGCCACGCCTACAAGGTATAGCGACTAATTTATTTCATCAATGAGGTACTCAATGAATCCAAGACTAGGTACCCATAGATTCAGAAACTGGTCTACGCCATACTGATAACATCCTGAAAGTTGAAGCATTACTTCGATGGATATCGAGTGGTGGTCATGACCGAGTACCCTCTGGGAGACATCATTCGTAACAAGGATGTGAACGGGTGCATCATCAAATGGGCAATGGAGCTATGCCCTTTCTCTTTAGAATTTGCAAGCCGTACTACAATCAAGTCTCAGGCACTCGTCGATTTCATCGTCGAGTGGACAGACTTACGCACACCTGCCTCTCAGGGGCCCGATGAGTATTGGAAGATGTACTTTGATGGCTCTCTCAACATCGACGATGTAGGAGCAAGAGTCCTTTTCGTGTCACCATCCAAGGAGTAGCTCTGGTACGTCCTCAGAATTCATTTCCCAGCATCTAATAATGCCACCGAGTACGAAGCATGCCTACATGGTTTGCGCATTGTGGTCGAGCTTGGTGTCAAACATCTCTATGTCTACGGAGACTTAGCTCTGGTCATCAACCAGCTCAACAAGGACTAGGACACGACCAGCGAAAAGATGGATGCATACTGCAAATCAATTAAAAAGCTGGAAGGCAAGTTCTACGACATCGAGTACACACACATGGTCTGGGAAAAAAATCAAGCAGCAGATGCGCTGTCAAAGTTAGGATCATCCCGAGCCAAAGTCCCACATGGCGTATTCATTCAAGACCTGCTCACGCCTTCCATCGAAGAGGAAGATCCCACGATTGACAAGCCTCTAGACCGGCTATTGGTGGCTATGGTTCTAGCGTCAAGCACCACCGAGCCACCTTCGACCACTAATGAGCCTGACTGGAGAGTACCTTTCATCAAGTACCTGACAGATGGCAGTGGTTACACCGATCAGACGGAAAACAAGCGCCTGATGCGTCGTAGTAAGCAGTATCTGCTCATCGATGGCAAATTATGGCGCAAGAACGCAAAGGAGGAAATCTTGATGAAGTGTATAACCCAGGAGGATGGCGAACATCTCCTAGACCAAATCCACTCTAGCTCCTGTGGCAACCACGCAGCCTCGAGAACGCTGGTTGGCAATGCTTTCCGAGCAAGGTTCTATTGGCCATCAGCGATAGTCGATGCAGAGAAGCTAGTCCACCATTGTGAGGATTGTCAGTTCTTTGCCAAGAGAATCCATGTACTAGCACATGAGATCTAGACAATACCAGCCTCTTGGCCCTTCACATGCTAGGGACTAGATATGATTGGGCCCTTCAAACCGGCCCCTGGGAAATTTACATGTGTCTTTGTGCTGATCGACAAATTTTCTAAGTGGATAGAGTACATGCCTCTGGTACAGGCATCCTCAGAAAAGGCTATCACATTCATCGACTAGGTCATCCATTGCTTTGGCATACCCAACAACATCATCACTGATCTGGGTACTCAGTTCACCGAGAACGCTTTTTGGGACTTCTACGATGAAAGAAGCATAGTAGTAAAATACGTCTTGGTGGCACACCCTCGAGCTAATGGATAGGTCGAGCAGGCAAATGGTATGATCTTGGACACACTTAAGAAGAGGATGTATAGAGAAAATGACAAAGCTCTCGGAAGATGGCTCAAAGAGTTACCAGCCGTGGTCTGGGGCCTCAGAACCCAGCCCAGTCGCAATACCAGCGTATCACCATACTTTATGGTTTATGGTGCTGAGGCAGTGCTCCCAGTAGATATAGCCTTTAGATCAGCACGGGTAGAGAACTTCGATGAAGACAAGGTCAAAGAAGCGTGGGAGCTAGAAGTGAATAGTGCAGAAGAGAAGCGGCTTGATTCTTGCGTACGCACAGCCAAATACCTTGCTGTTTTGCATAGGTACTACAACAAGAACATTAAGGAGTGGTTCTTCATGGTCGAGGACCTGGTCTTGAAGTGGAAGATGAATCAGGCTAGTGTTCACAAACTCGCAACTCCATGGGAAGGGCCCTTCATGATCAAGGAAGTTACACGACCAACGTCTTACAGGTTAGCTCACCTGGATGGTACGGACGTACCCAATTCATGGCACATCGACAAGCTTAGGCATTTCTATGCTTAACTACTAAGATATGTACTACTTTTGTACTTTCAATTTAATAAAGCTATTATGATTTCTCCGACCACTCTAATGTGTTACTTTGAAGTCTATTGTTATCCTAACTCAACCAGTCAAAATCGACCACCATTCCTTCCTGAGTTTTTGGAGCAGGCCCTATCACTAGTTTCTCCCAACGCGTGCATGGGATCTACTCTCTATGCTATGGGTGATCGTCAGGTCCCCTCTAGTTTGACTTGTCTGCGTCTACGTGTGCATAGGCTACGCACCTCACACTCCGACCACAGGACAAACTGTAACACCTCTGGTGTTTTGACCTAATACTAAAATTTGACATGTCATCATGTGCATTGCAAAGCATTCATATAGTCTAAAGTTTTGAATGCATTCACTAAATAAGGTTTATTTCATAATGTTGTTATTTCATGTGATGTGTTTCAAAAACCCAAAATACAGATCATGACCACAAGGGTCAAATTTCATGTGATCATGTGAGGTCATATGTCATTTGACTCAAATAACCCTAATGGGCCATGTTACTGGTCAAAATCAAAATCTAAGTGAAAGGAACACAAATCAAATTTGAATTCATATTCGAATTATATAAGTCCTTTTTGCCCCTTTTTACTAATTCAAAATCCATGAGGAATTTGGGGTTGAGGCAAAAAGCAAAGTTGGAGATTATTTTATGTAGATCAACTTTGGTATTCAAAGTTTTTCAAGTTTACATATAAGATTTGGAGTAATTTTGAAATGATTCAAATGCTCAAATGCACCCCAAATTCAAATTTCAAAATGGAGGTAGAATTTGAAAATATTTCTAGAAGCAAAGTTGTAGAGTTTGAAAAATTGAACAACTTTCATTTTTGGATATTTTCAACTTCTTTAGAAAATTTGTGAGTAATTTGAAAAATGAATGTAGTGGCAGTTCTGTAAATTTTTCAAAAATCTATCTCCACCCCTCTGCTTACCGCCGGCGCCACGCGGAGATCACCGCCGATCAGGTTTCACCGCTTTCATGCGCTGTGACACGCCAATATCTCCGTGGCGAGTTCACCCATGTGCTGTCAACACCGTACACCCTCCATCTTGCTATAAATAGGAGTACGCCATCGTCATTCGGAGTTTTCCCGTCGACTGCTCGCCGCCGGTGTCTTGCCCGCACTCTCGCAATTCGTCCTCGCCGTAGTATCTAGGGCCAATTGCTTTGGCCAGAAGCTCCGCCTCGTCTTCCTGCTCCTCCCAAGCCTGATCGTGTCGCTCCTAGAAGTCCAGCGCTGCCGCGCGATGTCGTCTTCCCCGAGTCCGGCCGGAGCTCCGCCATCCTCGGTCTCACGTGGTCCCATCAATCCAGTGCGCCTCTGCCTTCACCAAGTCTACCTACATGATCACAGTGAGCTCCTAAATGTGAAGATCATTTTGCTTTAGTCCCTACTGCACCATCACCATTGTTACGCCGTTCACCGACGTGCTCAGCCCGCCATGCCCGGCGTGGAGGTGTCTCCTGTGCACCTTGTTCCTTCCTAATAGCTGAGTTCAGTTCGGGGGAAGTAGTAGATCATTTTGGTGAGGTCTGTCTCACCGGAGCGTCACCGTCGGCGCATTTTGCGGCCGGTCAGTGAGGGTAGCGCCACCGTGTTTGCTTTGAGTCACTGACAGTGGGGCCTGACTGTCAGTGCGAGTGACGAAGAAGAACAGTGCTGATTTTTATTTTCTGAATTTGTGAATAGTGCTAAAACTTTGGGAATTTGTAAGAAATTCATGATAGCTCCAAAAATTCTGAAATTTTGTGTGTAGCTTCTGTACATGTGCTAGTATGACTTAAAAATTTGAAACTTGAAATTTGAATAAATTTTTAATGTTCAAATATTCAGTCCATTAATTGAAAAATGTAATTTCCATGATTTTTGTAGGTCACTGTATAATTCCAAAAATTATGAACTTTGTTTTGGTACACTAATTTGTCATGAGGAATCTTACATAAAATTTTTAGGTCATTTGGAACAAGTTCATTTTTGGGCTTAATTCCAAATTAATTCAAAAATAGATAAAAGCAAACCCTAAGTGTTTGATTAGTGTTGGATCTTGTTTTGGTCATGTTTTGTGACTAGTAGGGTTTCAAGATCCATTTGGTCAAGTCACATGTGTAGTTCTTAATGGTAGGATTGCAAGTTGGTTTTGTTGGCTTGCAACTGTACCAAGAAATAAAATCAATTGTGGGTGTTTTTACATTTCATGTACCGTGAAAGCATCTTGTTTACATTATCATCATGTTAAAGAATATGTTATCATTTTGTGTAGAACCTGAGAACGAAACGATTCTAGTTGAGCAAGTTCTAGAAGAATCCCCGGTTGTCACGGGATTCGATAATTGTGGTACTGATCCAAAACCTGAGATCGTCAACGAAGGCAAGCCCCGGTTTAAGCATTAAGCCATTACCTTGTTTACTTTGAAAAGTTTATCACCTATGTTACTTATTGCATTAAGTTGTTTAATTCAAATGTTACCTACTTGATGCATTACCTACCTTGTTACTTGTTTACCATCCTTGAAGATGTTTTTATTTACAAAGGCGTAGAATGCTTAGTATGCTTTATAGTAGGCTTTCAAAGTAAAAGTTTTGATACAATCAAAGATGGCATACTGGCCAAAGAAAGAAAGAAGGTTGAATGAACTAGAGACTAGTCAGGTGACTTATCTTGAATGTTGGGTAATGATGCCGACTATGTCGCTTAAAGGCCACTCATTGTGGATCTTCTGAACGAGACACTTTGTAGTACTGGTCACATACTCTGGTAAGCCTACTTTGGCTAATCCGATACTAAGACGAATGCCCGTGCACTGGGAGTGGAGAGATTGCAGGAGTAGCGTGTACCCTCATGGCTGGAATGTGGCCGGATTTGAGGTATGATGTACTCTCGGGTGGCATGGAGACGGCTTAGTATAGGAGGATCCGGTAGCGAGGTTGATATATGCAAGATTGAGTTCTACATATGTCGTGTGATAAGGAATCCCCAGCTAGGACTTGAATCAATTTGAATTGCCGGTGCTCCGCGGATATGGAGACTTGATTCATTACAGAAGCAATGCAGGACTGGTGAATTACTAAAATATGAGAAAGAATGGAATGAGAAGGAATGGAATATGGGAAATATACATTTAGTTGAGATAATGAACTAAGAGAACTTAGGGGTAAAACTTGAAAATAGAATGAAGAATAGTCAGCTTTTGGCAAAGAACTTTTGAATCTTGCTACATCCTTACCTTGCCCCAAACCCCTGCATCTCTAAAAGTCTTACACCCCGTTATGTCAGGTTAGTCTTGTTGAGTACCTTTATACTTAGGGTTTGTTAACCCTTGTTACAGGTGAGTCACATGCGTAGGCTTATTTTGGTCCCTGCTGCATGTCTGTGTTTCAAGTCAATGACAATGAGGAGTGATGAATGGCCTTTGGACAAGGCACTAGTTTGTATGATAAATAAAGTTAATGTAATATTATCCCGCTACTATGGTTGTATAACACTTATGGTATTGTAAGTTTGAAAACAACTGGTTTGTAATTATGTTATCTTAAGACTTCCGCTATCTTTTACTCTGGTATATATTTGAATAAACTATTGTAATCTGCAATGACTGTGATTGGGATCCTGTTTGAAAAGAGAATCATGGATGATTCGGGTTTCCCGAGGACACCCAACAGACCTATTGAGTTGTTGGGAACTCGTGTACGCTATCCAAGGTCTGTTAAGACAACGATAGGTGCATGTGGGCCTGATTTCTTAGGAGGTTCTGCCATAGCTAGTATCAGAGAAGTTCCCATCTAAGGTCATTGTAGGTTACTTTGGAATACCTTCAAAATGATTTGGATCAAAGAAAGTAAACTTGATATTTTAAAGTTTAAATTTCTTTCTTCTTACCTTTGATCTAGCCTCAATCTTGTCTTATTTGAAAGTTTGTGGTGGATAATATGCTTAGGTTTGTCCTATGTATTAAAAATCTAGTACTTATGATTATATTAATCTTTTGTACTTAGATTTGTAAGATCGATTCATGCATCATGCTTAAGCACATTGCATAATAAATCCCCTTAATAGTGGTTGGGTAAGTAATGTCAATCCCATTCTTGCTAACCTCCATCATCCTCAAGCTATTCTTATTGTCCTACCTTAAATTCTATAGGCTATGGCAAAGACCAAGAAAACCGCACTCAAGTCCACTGGACCTCATGGAGTCCCGCGTCACCAATTGGCACCAAGAAATCATGAGCTTGGTGAAGGAAGTTCCAAGAACCTAGGAGAGGAAGGATCTTCAAGCAACCCCGCCAACGTCGAGAACCTTAACAAGGAGCTCAACACTCTTCGTCGAGCTCATGCCAAGGATCAAGAGGAGTTGGCGGAAATGCAAAGAGGTATCACCATGACCATGGAGCTGCGGAATGAAGCCTGGACACGAGAAGATGCGGCCAATGAATGTGTCAATGAGTTGGAGTTCTACGTAGAAGACCTAGAGATGGACAATGCCATTCTTCACGAGAATGTCCATATGCTGTATGCTCAACTTCATCCTCCTCATGGGGATGGTGAAGTTACCGATGAAGAAATGATTATAGATCCAGGAGAAGTCAAGAATGAAGAAGAGGAGGAGGATCCTGAGGAGTTAGTGTACTTCTCAGATGAAGATGAGGTTTCGTCCGACACGGGCACGAATGCCGAAGACTGAAAGCTTGGAGTAGTAGTAGTTCCTATACTGCTTTCCTAGAAAACCAGGGTTGTCTTGTGGGATACAAGACATGTAATATAAATAAGAACCCTTTTGTAGTATGAAACCTTTTAAATGCTTTTAATAAAGAATAATGTAAGTAAATGTGTTTCTCTAACAGATGCCTCATCCTATCACCCAAACTGGTGCTAGTGGCTCGCATGATGATGATGAGTGCCCAAATCCTCCACTAATGCCCTTGACTATGGCAGATGCCATAGCTGCACTCATCAACGCAACGACAGAGAATGCTAGGCTGTTAAGGGAGTTGGCGTAGAACCAGCAGGCACCATACCCTAATCGTGGCCATCGTAATAATGGAAATGACGAGTCAACCTATGTGGATTTTACTAACACACGTCCGCCTGTATTCTCTAAGGCAGACGAACCTTTAGAAGCTGATGATTGGCTTAGGACAATAGAGCAAAAGTTCGAGCTGATCCACTGTACTAAGGTTCAAAAACCAAGGTTTGCGGCACAGCAACTCCAAGGAGCTACTGGTGCCTGGTGGGCAAATTTGATAGCAGTACAGCCCGCTGGTCACCAAATCAACTAGAGGGAATTCAAGGATGCCTTTAGGGCACATTATATTCTGGATGGTGTGATGACCATGAAGTTGGAAGAGTTCTTGGCTCTTAAGCAAGGGGAGCACCCGGTGATGCATTATGTTGGGCGTTTCAACCACCTGTCGCAGTATGCTATTGAGTATGTGAATACTGATAGGAAGAAAAAGAATCATTTTCTTAGAGGCTTGAACACTAAACTTCAGACCATGATGGCAGCCTATGGTAATGCAACTTACCATGAGACAATCAACATTGCTATCGCTTCGGAAGAGAATTACCGCCGACACAAGGAGGCGAAGAAGAAGAAAATATTTGCTTCTGGATCATCAAGTGGCAAGCATCAGAAGATAGTATACCATCCTCAGAATCATGGCCGTACGCCATTCCACCCACAACAAGGCCAAAGCAGGCAGCAAATCTTCATTCGCCCTGCAACTAATACGCCTTATACTCACCAAGCACCGCAGCAGCAGAACAATACAAATAATGCAAACCATAATGCTACTCTCCAGAATCACAATTTTCCATGCTATAATTGTGGTAAACCCGGGCATTTTTCCCGAGAATGTCCGTATCCTAGGAAGAACAATCCTGATGCACCCAAAGCCCCTGTTAATCAATCTCAGAATTAGTACAAGGGCAATGTTCAGAACCATCAAAAGGGTTTGGCTGAGAAGAAAACTGGAAGGGTATTCTATACGCAAGTGGAATCTATTCCAGAAGGAGAACTAGTTATGATGGGTATGTTTCCCATTGCTAAGCATCCTGCAATTACCTTATTTGATTCTAGTGCATCCCATACATTCATCAATCGTACATTTGTTGTGAAGCATGGGATAGCTATTGGGGAAACAAAAGAACCCTATCATATACAGTCGCCTGGGGGACGAATCTATACAAGGGAGGTAGTTCAGCATGTACCTATTGATTTGGGAGGTTATGAGTTTCCTACCAATATGCTGGTATTAAAGGATCAAGATATAGATGTGATCCTTGGTATGAACTGGTTAACTCAACACGGTGCTATCATAGATGTCCTGCGTAGAACCATAAGGGTAAATGCACCTGATAGTAAAACCCAACTTCTCATCCAACTTCCTTTTTTCTAAGAGTACAGTGGAGACAGTCTGTGCAACTATTGTTGAAGGAGCCGAGGAAATTTCAGTGGTATGTGAGTTTACGAATGTCTTTCCCGATGACCTACCTAGTCTGCCACCAGACCGAGACATAGAGTTTAGAATTGATCTGAAACCAGGGACAGCACCAGTGTCTAGAAGAGCATATAGGATGCCACTGAAAGAATTAGCAGAATTAAAAATGCAACTACAAGAGTTGTTAGACAAGGGTTTCATTCAACCTAGTTCATCACCTTGGGGATGTCCAGCTATTTTTGTAAAGAAGAAGGACCAAACCTTAAGGTTATGCATTGACTATCGGCCATTAAATGAAGTCACCATCAAGAACAAATACCCCTTACCCCGAATTGATTTGCTTTTTGATCAACTTGCGGGAGCTAAGGTATTCTCAAAGATAGACTTAAGATCAGGCTACCACCAGATTAAGATCAGACATGAAGATGTGCCGAAGACAGCGTTTACTACCTGATATGGACTATATGAGTATCTAGTCATGTCTTTTGGGCTGACCAATGCCCTGGCTCATTTCATGTACCTGATGAACTCAGTTTTCATGCCTGAGTTGGATAAGTTTGTCATGGTGTTTATTGATGACATTCTTATATACTCTAAGAGCAAAGAGGAACATGCGGAACATCTCCTTATTGTTCTACAAAGATTAAGAGATCACCAACTATATGCTAAATTTAGCAAATGTGCATTTTGGTTAGAGGAAGTACAATTTCTGGGTCATGTGCTATCTGCTGAAGGTATAGCTATTGATCCAAGCAAGGTAGAAGAAGTCTTTAATTGGAAAGCACCTACAACTGTTCATCAAGTTCGTAGCTTCCTAGGGTTGGTAGGGTATTATCGTCGGTTCATCCCTGACTTCTCTAGAATTGCGAAGCTAATTACTGGACTGTTGAAAAATCAAACTAAGTTCATATGGTCAATAGAATGTGAAGAGGCCTTTCAGATATTGAAGAAGTTGCTGACAACTGCACCAGTATTAGCACAACCTGATATCAAAAGGCCATTTGATATCTATTGTGATGCATCTGGAATTGGTATTAGCTGTGTTCTCATGCAAGAAGGTAGAGTCATAGCATACGCTTCCAGACAACTTAAGAAGCATGAGGAACATTATCCCACCCATGATCTTGAATTAGCTGCTATTGTCCATTCACTCAAGATTTGGCGACATTATTTATTGGGCAATGTCTGTCATATCTATACGGATCATAAAAGTTTGAAATACATCTTCACTCAGTCAGAATTGAATATGAGGCAAAGAAGATGGTTAGAACTTATCAAAGATTATGATTTAGAAGTACATTATCATCCGGGCAAGGCTAATGTGGTTGCCGATGCCCTGAGTCACAAGAGTCATTGTCATTGCCTAATTGTAGAACCTATGCAGCGAACATTGTGTCAAGAGATGGAGCATCTGAATTTACAAATCATAGAACAAGGTTCCCTGTCCAATATTGTAGTTGAGTCCACTATCAAAGATCATATCATTGCTGCTCAACAGAAAAGTAAGGGCATAGCCCATATTAAGGATAAAGTCAGATCTGGGAGACCAACATGTTTCAAGATCGATAAATCAGATGTCGTATGGTTCAAGGATAGGTTGGTAGTACCCAAAAATCTGGAGCTACAAAAGCAAATTCTTAATGAAGCTCATTCTACAAGATACTCCATTCATCTAGGTAGCAACAAAATGTATCATGATCTAAGAAAGAGATATTGGTGGACCAAAATGAAAATAGAAATAGCTCAATATGTAGCCAAGTGTGATATTTGTCAGAGAGTCAAAGTGGTTCATATGAAGACTGCAGGTCCATTACATTCTTTGCCAGTTCCATCTTGGAAGTGGGAAGATATCTGTATGGACTTCATAGTAGGGTTGCCTAGGACATCTGCAGGCTACAATTCAATATGGGTTATTGTTGATCGTCTAACCAAGATAGCTCATTTCTTACCAGTCAGAGATAAATATTGAGCAGAACAGTATGCAAAACTTTATCTTGATAGAATCTTCAGTCTACATGGGGCACCCAAGACCATTGTCTCTGATAGAGGGTCATTGTTCATATCTAAGTTTTGGAAAAGTCTACACGAGTCTTTGGGAACTAAACTTATCCGTAGTTCTGCTTATCATCCGCAAACAGATGGATAGACTGAAAGGGTAAATCAAATTCTTGAAGATATGTTAAGAGCATGTGTTCTTTCCTTTAGTGCTAAATGGGATGAATGCCTTCCCTTAGCTGAATTCTCATATAACAACAGCCATCAAGAGAGCATTAAAATGGCACCATTCGAAGCACTGTATGGCCATAGGTGCCAAACACCTTTAAATTGGTCAGAAGCTAGAGAACATTGGTTCTTTGGACTGGATGTGGTCAAGGAAGCTGAAGAGAAAGTTAAACTCATACAAGCTAATATGAAGATAGCTCAATCCCGATAGAAAAGCTATGCTGATAAGAGGAGACGACCGTTAGAATTCAAAGTGGGAGATTATGTCTACCTCAAGGTATCACCGATGAAAGGAGTTCATCGTTTTGGGATTTGGGAAAAGTTGGCACCCCGTTATGTCGGTCCTTTTCAGATCCAACAACGATGTGGACCAGTCGCCTATCGCGTCAAGCTACCAGATCACATGTCAGCGATGCATGATATCTTTCATGTATCTCAGTTGAAGAAGTGTCTTCAAGTACCTGACCAGGAGATTGACTTTGGTGATGTAGAACTAGAACCTAATTTGACTTATGCCGAGTACCCCATTAGAGTCTTAGATCAGAAAGATCGAGTTACTCGAAGGCGTACAATCAAGTTCTACAAAGTACAATGGAATCAACACACTGAAGATGAAGCTACTTAGGAGTCCGAGGATTACTTAGAAGAGAATTTTCCTGACTTCTTCGCTTCTATCTAGTTGCAATACCTTGTCTATATTGTAACTGGTCTCATTTGTCAATAGAATGGAAAACCCCCTCACTAGCCTTTTGAATAAAGTTATGATGTGTTAGCTTGACACATTTCCTTTTCCATTACTTAGCCTTAAGTTTTAAATCTCGGGACGAGATTTCTTTAAGGGGGAAGGGTTGTAACACCTCTGGTGTTTTGACCTAATACTAAAATTTGACATGTCATCATGTGCATTGCAAAGCATTCATATAGTATAAAGTTTTGAATGCATTCACTAAATAAGGTTTATTTCATAATGTTGTTATTTCATGTGATGTGTTTCAAAAACCCTAAGTACATATCATGACCACAAGGGTCAAATTTCATGTGATCATGTGAGGTCATATGTCATTTGACTCAAATAACCCTAATGGGCCATGTTACTGGTCAAAAATCAAAATCTAAGTGAAAGGAAGACAAATCAAATTTGAATTCATATTCGAATTATATAAGTCCTTTTTGCCCCTTTTTACTAATTCAAAATCCATGAGGAATTTGGGGTTGAGGCAAAAAGCAAAGTTGGAGATTATTTTATGTAGATCAACTTTGGTATTCAAAGTTTTTCAAGTTTACATATAAGATTTGGAGTAATTTTGAAATGATTCAAATTCTCAAATGCACCCCAAATTCAAATTTCAAAATGGAGGCAGAATTTGAAAATATTTCTAGAAGCAAAGTTGTAGAGTTTGAAAAATTGAACAACTTTCATTTTTGGATATTTTCAACTTCTTTAGAAAATTTGTGAGTAATTTGAAAAATGAATGCAGTGGCAGTTCTATAAATTTTTCAAAAATCTATCTCCACTTCTCTGCTTACTGCCGGCGCCACGCGGAGATCACCGCTGATCGGGTTTCACAGCTTTCACGTGCTGTGACACACCAATATCTCCGTGGCGAGTTCACCCGTGTGTTGTCAACACCGTACGCCCTCCATCTTGCTATAAATAGGAGTACGCCATCATCATTCGGAGTTTTCCCGTCGACTGCTCGCCGTCGGTGTCTTGCCCGCACTCTCGCAATTCGTCCTCGCCGTAGTATCTAGGGCCAATTGCTTTGGCCAGAAGCTTCGCCTCGTCTTCTTGCTCCTCCCAAGCCTGATCGTGTCGCTCCTGGAAGTCCAGCGCCACCGCGCAACGTCGTCTTCCCCGAGTCCGACCGGAGCTTCGCCATCCTCGGTCTCACGTGGTCCTGTTGATCCAGTGCGCCTCTGCCTTCACCGAGTCTACCTACGTGATCACGGTGAGCTCCTGAATGTGAAGACCGTTTTGCTTTAGTCCCTACTGCACCGTCACCATTGTTACGCCGTTCATCGACGTGCTCAGCCCGCCATGCCCGGCGTGGAGGTGTCTCCTATGCACCTTGTTCCTTCCTGATAGCTGAGTTCGGTTCGGGGGAAGTAGTAGATCATTTTGGTGAGGTCTGTCTCACCAGAGCGTCATCGTCGGCGCATTATGCGGCCGGTTAGTGAGGGTAGCACCGCCATGTTTGCTTTGAGTCACTGACAGTGGGGCCTGACTGTCAGTGCGAGTGAGGAAGAAGAATAGTGCTGATTTTTATTTTCTGAATTTGTGAATAGTGCTAAAACTTTGGGAATTTGTAAGAAATTCATGATAGCTCCAAAACTTCTGAAATTTTGTGTGTAGCTTCTGTACATGTGCTAGTATGATTTAAAAATTTGAAACTTGAAATTTGAATAAATTTTTAATGTTCAAATATTCAGTCCATTAATTGAAAAATGCAATTTCCATGATTTTTGTAGGTCACTGTATAATTCCAAAAATTATGAAATTTGTTTTGGTACACTAATTTGTCATGAGGAATCTTACATAAAATTTTCAGGTCATTTGGAACAAGTTCATTTTTGGGCTTAATTCCAAATTAATTCAAAAATAGATAAAAGCAAACCCTAAGTGTTTGATTAGTGTTGGATCTTGTTTTGGTCATGTTTTGTGACTAGTAGGGTTTCAAGATCCATTTGGTTAAGTCACATGTGTGGTTCTTAATGGTAGGATTGCAAGTTGGTTTTGTTGGCTTGCAACTGTACCAAGAAATAAAATGAATTGCGGGTGTTTTTACATTTCATGTACCGTGAAAGCATCATGTTTACATTATCATTATGTTAAAGCATATGTTATCATTTCATGTAGAACTCAAAAACGAAACGATTCTAGTTGAGCAAGTTCTGGAAGAATCTCCGGTTGTCACGGGATTCGATAATTGTGGTACTGATCCAGAACCTGAGATCGTCAACGAAGGCAAGCCCCGGTTTAAGCATTAAGCCATTACCTTGTTTACTTTGAAAAGTTTATCACCTATGTTACTTATTGCATTAAGTTGTTTAATTCAAATGTTACCTACTTGATGCATTACCTACCTTGTTACTTGTTTACCATCCTTGAAGATGTTTTTATTTACAAAGGTGTAGAATGCTTAGTATGCTTTATAGTAGGCTTTCAAAGTAAAAGTTTTGATACAATCAAAGATGGCATACTGGCCAAAGAAAGAAAGAAGGTTGAATGAACTAGAGACTAGTCAGGTGACTTATCTTGAATGTTGGGTAATGTTGTCGACTATGTCGCTTAAAGGCCACTCATTGTGGATCTTCTGAACGAGACACTTTGTAGTACTGGTCACATACTCCGGTAAGCCTACTTTGGCTAATCCGATACTAAGACGAATGCCCGCGCACTAGGAGTGGAGAGATTGCGGGAGTAGCATGTACCCTCATGGCTGGAATATGGCCGGATTTGAGTTGTGCTGTACTCTCAGGTGGTGTGGAGACGGCTTAGTATAGGAGGATCCGGTAGCGAGGTTGATATATGCAAGATTGAGTTCTACATATGTCGTGTGATAAGGAATCCCTAGCTGGGACTTGAATCAATTCGAATTGCCAGTGCTCCGCGGATATGGAGACTTGATTCATTACAGAAGCAATGCAGGACTGGTAAATTACTAAAATATGAGAAAGAATGGAATGAGAAGGAATGGAATATGGGAAACATGCATTTAGTTGAGATAATGAACTAAGAGAACTTAGGGGTAAAACTTGAAAATAGAATGAAGAATAGTCAGCTTTTGGAAAAGGACTTTTGAATCTTGCTACATCCTTACCTTGCCCCAAACCCCTGCATCTCTAAAAGTCTTACACCCCATTACGTCAGGTTAGTCTTATTGAGTACCTTTGTACTCAGGGTTTGTTAACCCTTGTTGCAGGTGAGTCACATGCGCAGGCTTGTTTTGGTCCCTGCTGCATGTCTGTGTTTGAAGTCAATGACGATGAGGAGTGATGAATGGCCTTTGGACAAGGCACTAGTTTGTATGATAAATAAAGTTAATGTAATATTATCCCACTACTATGGTTGTATAACACTTATGGTATTGTAAGTTTGAAAACAACTGGTTTGTAATTATGTTATCTTAAGACTTCCGCTATCTTTTACTCTAGTATATATTTGAATAAACTGTTGTAATCTGCAATGACTATGATTGGGATCCTGTTTGAAAAGAGAATCTTGGATGATTTGGGTTTCCCGAGGACACCCGACAGACCTGTTGAGTTGTTGGGAACTCGTGTACGCTATCTGAGGTCTGTTAAGATAACGATAGGTGCATGTGGGCCCGATTTCTTAGGAGGTTCTGCCACACAAACCAGGGCCATACAAACCTGTCAGGATGATGTGTCGACTCAACTGGTACAACTAAACAAAATGCTAATATGTTCTTACTTAGTTACACCAACATAAGATCCAAGCTTAATATGTTTTCCACAAAATGAACAAGCTTATGCTGATATACAGTTATGTTATTACAAGCTTGCTTGAAAAGGTCCAAGTTTACAATAACACAACTACATCTTCTTCTACAGCTACAGCCTATACTATTGGCTAGTCGGGTCACGCGGCACCTACTGCTCGCTGGGCCTGGCATCGTGCTCGAGTCTCGGGGACTCTTGTACTGGTCGAGCTAAAGAAGATGGCCCCGCCGATGCCTGGTTGGTCGAGACCGCAGGCTTCGTTGGTTGGCTTAAAACTGATGGCGCTTCCAGCTGACTTGTTGATGGCGTACCCTATACAGGTGTTGTCCCACCTCCACACAGGTTAATGTCACCAATTATTTTTGCCAACAAGTCCAGCTGGGTCATCCGAAGCTCCTCAGCCTTGTCTGGATCTACCACCTTCGGGTATCCAGCCTCCAGGCGTTTGAGATCGATCAAGGGGTAGTGAGCACGCACCATGCTTAGCACATGTGCGCCTGTGTACTCACCCGTCTCCTTCACGAACTCTTGGAACCATCCCCATGCCTTTTGGCATCTATCGACCAGTCCAAGCTATGGCGTCCTCGGCACGTTCTCTATAAGCGCTGGATCGATAAGGTTGAGGACCGGTAGAATGCTCGTTGCCACTTCCTGGCACCGGTACTTCCACATGTCCTAATCCTCGGAGATCTCTTGGCATCATGCCTTCCAGCCATCACGATCTTTTATCACGGCCTCCAGATGCTTCTTGGCATTGACTTTTAAAACTGCAAACCACACAAGAAATTAAAATGTCATACCACGACAAGATAAGGCGGGCAACAACAGTGAGCAAAAGGGTCTGGAACACTTACTTTTCAGTTTCTCTTTCATCTTGGTCGTGTGATCCCGGAGCTATGACTGGTCGTGTGCCAGTTTCCTATTGTCCTCCTTCAGGTGATCACACTCTACGACCGCACGACTATTCTCCTCTCGGAGACGGACCACCTCGGCTTCTAAGCCTGCACTACAGCTGTTACTACCAGCAATGCAACAACACTTGTCATGCACTCATTGTGATAAAGTGACTACTTACTTGTTAATTCCTGCTCTTTGTTACTGAGCTAGATGACCAGGTTCTGGTTCTGGGACTCTTGCTACGTCCTTTGATGGTTGGCGGCTTCAAGTTGGTGGCACAAGCGTTCCACTTCGGCCGTTAGTTCTTTATTGCTTGCTGTGATCCCCTCAATCTGAAAGAAGCATTTCTTACAATACCTTGCGGTCTTCATTAAGTCTTGCATGCAAAAGGCTAAGTAAGATAGTATGACTAGATGGCAAGATCAGGTGGTCAAGCAAAGCATACCTGGACTTCCATCACTAGTCATTTCGCCGCCTGTTCAACTTTCATGGTCTCTTCGACCTCTAGGATTTCCTCATGAACAACCCATTGGTAGTTCCACCAGCACAACACATATACATATTGTCGTCTGTCCTATGGATGGCCTAGGACCTCTTCTACTTCATCCTCTTTGGCCTCTTCTTCGGGTATCAGTGCTGGTCCGAAGTTAGCAGCTTCTGTGATCACTATGGCCTTCCCACGGGCTGCAGCTTCGACAAACATGCTCTATGCTCTTGCCTCCGTCCGTTGCTCCTCGGTCTGACCCATTACCCTTGGTGCTGAGGTATCGCCCCCCATAGGGTTGGTGCTTGGAGCATTTGTGTTTGGCTCGGTTCTTCCCTCGACCCCCTGCTCAGGGACTGTTGTCCAACTGCTGGTGGGCTGAGGCTCCGATGGTTTTTCTGCTATGGGTACCTCCATGGACGGCTGTTGCACAGTCTTCTCTGCAATTGCTATTGGAGCCACACTGCTCCTGGCTAGTTGATCTGGATTTTCGGTGGACGCCGACCTAGTACATCCAAGATAAGTTCAGAAGGCAACATAGTCAATAAAAATTGCAAGCTTACATCAAAGTTACAAATACTTACATGTTGGAAGCGCGGAATGATGTGGCAAAGGCATGTCTCTTTGGCCATGCTTGCTCCACATGCTATGCGGGTGACACCTAGTCTCCCTCTACATCCAGCACTAACGCCGGGGCTTGGTGCTCGACCCCTTCACCGCTTGTCCTCCACGCTGTAGTGGTCGGTGATGCGGGTCCCACCAACACGGAGGAGCCACCTTGCTCCGTCGACTCTAGTTGCCTCCTCCTCTTTCGAGGGACGAGTCAAAAGATGTCTGCATCCTCTATGTCATTGTCCGATAGAGTAAAGATCGCCTGACGACGCTTGCTGGCCACCGGCCGCTTACCAGCAGCTTTGACCGCTACCTCCTCCCCAACTCCGAGCATGACCCAGTTGACGTCTTCGATCCCGGCACTGGTCTAGGCGGTTGGGCCAGCAACTTGCGGCCAATCTACACTAGGGGGTGGAGACACGAACACTGTTGCTCTATCCCGACCATTAATCTAGGAAACATAAAGGAGATACCATAGTAAGTTTCTCTTACAACATAAAACTACGGGTACAAGGCAGGATGATTTACCTCTGGGGGAGGTCAGGCGAGCTTGAAAGCGTGCTCGATGTCGCTCAATCTGACATAATTTGGATTAGCTAAGTTAAATAGCTCTCTAATTCTAGCTCTGACTTCGATCTTGTCAAGTGCCTCTTGCCTTGTCCTTGTTGGGTCTGCGCTACCTTGGTACTCGTAGCCAGGATGTACCCTCCTCTAGCAGGGCTAGATCCTTCGGCTGATGAAGTTCCCGACCATGCTCGGACCGTCCAGTTTCTTCCATGGGATCATCCCAAGTAGTTCTGGGATCTGTTCTAGGTGCTTAGGCTTCTTCGACCAGCTGGTCCTCTTCTTCGGAATGAACCCCACGTCGCATAGTGTGATCGTGTTCAGCTCTTCACAGATGTAGAACCACTTCTTGTACCAGTCGTCAAGCGATGTGTTCCAAGGCAGTGTAGGTACTGGGCCTTCATCCTGTCATGAAGGTTAAGGTACACACCTCCGGCTATCTTTGAGCCGCCGCTTCCTTTCTTCCACAGATAGAAAAGATGGCGAAAGGAGTCGAAATGGGGCTAGAAGCCGCCATATGCTTCACAAAGATGAATGAAGGTTGAGACAAGAAGAATCGAGTTGGGATGCAGATTGCAAATCCTAATCTCATAATATAGACAGAGCCCCTGAAGGAAAGGGTGCACTAGAACCCCAAAACCCCACTTGAAGAAATCTTCAAAAACCACAATCTCACCTAGTTGTGGATCAGGGTACCCCTCGCCCTCCGACACACGCCATCCTGTGAGTTCCTTGTTGTGGAGTACTCCCATGATGACAAGGTCTTCGATGGTCTGCTCATTGCTTCTCGACTTCCACCACTCCTTCGCCATGACTCCGGCTTTCTTCTGGGCGTCACTTTTCGCCATGAATCCAACCTTGCTGATGAATGCAGATACGATGGAGGAGTGATTGGTGTTGATTTTAGAGGTATTAGGGTTGGCAAGAGGAAGAAGAAGGCTGCAGCGGCGAATGGTAATGGGGTTCGGTAAAAAGTAACTTACCAATTCTATACTATATTTAACCAAGAGTTCTATCGTTTCGTCTGCCCAAGATTCTTGGGAGACATGCGCACGTGCCACAGATGGTTGTTTTCACAACCTCGAGATCTATGCCAGTATATGCGCCTCTTCATTACCAGTGTGAGAGGGCCCACACTGACGCACCTCCTTACAGGTGCCAAGTGACTGTTTGCTTGAAAGGACAAGAAGGTAGTATGATGTGTTATACCCATCTACTCTTTTGACCAGACATGTCAGATTGGACTAGACAGAGTAAGAAGATAAATAAATACACCAAATAATAGTACAAGTGGCATTTGGTTCTTCGCCGCACGTCTCGTGCTCAGGGATGGTCCAAACCACTACCGTGCTCGGGGACTATCCAGACCACTACCGTACTCGAGGACTGCCCAGACCACTACCATGCTCAGGGACTGCCCAAACCACTACCGTGCTCAAGGACTGTCCAGACCACTACCGCGCTCAGGGACTACTTCGACCACTACCATACTCGGGGATTGTTCCGACCACTGCTCGAAGACCGCTCTCCTTGGCTACATGTGATTTGTACTTACATACAGTCGAGAGACATTTATTTGGACCTTGCTACAAGGCTTATACTTTGACTTCTAGTAAGCTCAGGGACTACATCGGTATGATGCACCTACCGGTGCATCTCGTATTGCTTGTACAACGATTGGATTCTTAACTTTAGTGGAAATTCTTTTTAGACCCTGGCACCACGTGCCTACGTCACCTACTACTAGGCTCGGGGACTAAGTGGGCACACTTCACCTTGTGGTGAATTTGTTTATCTTATCGACCCCTATGCTTTGACTGATTGCCAGAATTACTATTGTCCAAGGGTCACTTACATTTCTTTTTAGAAATACAAGTGGGTACACTTGATAAGGAAAGAAATCTTTTTCTTTTTTCTTTAAGAGCACCATGCATTCTTCGGACAACTAGAATCTTCGGCTATAATCGTGGTCTACTGCTCTCTGTTCTGACCAGAATGCTGGCACATTCGATTGGTCAATGTTTTAATCAGTTGGAGATGACATGAAGACAGATCGTATTAGTCGAAGGAGATCGAATGGCGTGTCACAGCATAATACATGGTGCTCGGGGACTAGCTATGGGGGTATTAACCCTTATACCCTTATGGCTAGGCTTGGGCCAGCCTAGATCAGGGGATCCAGTCCACTAGAAGATGACGTATGGCTCGGCCAACCTGTTCGGAATCCCGCGCAAGGAATCAAGGCAGATTTGGAGATCAAGCAAGATCCCAGTCGGTTAGAATAGGAATCCTTATCCGGACACCTAGGGCAATTGTAACTGGCTAGGATTAGTTTCCAGATCTATAACCCTACCCCCAAACTATATAAGGCGGGTAGGGGACCCCTCTAAAAAACATCTCTCATTGACATATAGCAATACAATCAGACGCAGGACGTAGGTATTATGCCTTCACGATGGCCGAACCTAGATAAAACCTCATGTCTGTCTTATGTCACCGTCTTGTTTGTGGCTTGCACATCTGTCTACTGACAATCTACTACCTTGGGCATACCCCTAGGTAGACTATCGACCATATTTGATTGACACTAGGGTGCATCAGGTCAATGCTGACCTAACACATCTGTTCACATTTTTATCTCTCTAGATCATCTCTGGAAATGACCTGACACCGAGATGCCCTGAGTCCGGTTATCACAGAGGTGAGTCTAGTCATCACTTAGTGCATGAGTGATCAAAGTTTTGACTGTTGAAGTCAATGAATGACATTCAAAAGTAGGACACATGGCAGCGATCTAGTGACTAGATGCTGAGGAAGCTACGTTCGGTCACTCCCATTTGCATGTTTGGTCAGGCCATGAAAGCAGGGAGCATAGGGCCAACGGCTCTTTCATGGTTGGCTCCCTATTTAAAGGTCTTGGCTAGCTCTTGGCTCACTCTCTTGGCATTTTGACATACTTGGCATCCTTGTGAGCCTAAGCAAACACCTCCCACTTATCTCCATCATTGATTCATCATCATAGTGAGATTGGGAGTGATTTCAAGTGTATTTGCTTGAGTGATTGCATCTAGTGGCACTTGAGGATCGTTGTGGTTGTAGATTTCTTGTTTCTCTTGGTGGTTGCCGCCACCTAGACAGCTTGGAGCAGCAGAGGAGCTTCGGCATGAATCGGTGATTGTTTGTGGCTGGCTCCAGTGATTGTGAGGGGTCTTGTGCCTTCCCTGTGGGAGCCTAAAGGTAACTCTAGTGGATTGCTCATGTCATTGAGTTACCTTACTTTTGGGTAGGTTCTTGTGGTGTCCAATTGTGTGGATGAGGTTCGTGCAACACCTCTTAGCTGCTGAACCACCAAGTGTTGGTTGACACAACAAGGACTAGCGTGTCGGCAAGCACATGAACCTCTGGAGAAAAATTGGTTGTCTCTTGCCCTTTGGTATTCTCCCGGTGATTGAATTAGTATTCATCTTATGATTGGTTCACTCCTCTACATGGCCATATAATCACCTTACTTTCTCATTTACATTTCCGCAAACTAGTTGTAGCAAGCTCTTTAGTGTAGCTAGAATTAAGAGCTTGCTTTATAGCTTAAGTTCATCTAGTGGAGCTCTTTAGTGTAGCAAGTTTGAGAGCTCTTAGTGAGTAGCAACTTAGCTCTTGTGTGTGCCTAGTGATTATAGCAACTAGAATTGTTTGGATAGGTGGCTTGCAACCCTAGTAGAGCTAGAGCAAAATTGCATTATGCCGTTTGTCATACTAATCAAATGGCTCTAGTGATCTTATAGATTTTTAAATAGGCTATTCACCCCCCTCTAGCCATATTAGGACCTTTCAAGTGATATTAGAGTCATGGTCACCATTTGATTGAAGGCTTAACAACCTCGGTGTTAAAAGATGGCTCAAATTGTGTTCAGCCATGTGGGGGGCAAACCACCATTCTTTGATGGCACATTCTATGATTATTGGAAGAGAAAGATGAAGATGTATCTTGGTTCAATCAATGATCAAGTGTGGGATGTGACCAAGAGTGACTATGCTATCATTGATCCTAACAATCTCACCAACCAAGACAAGGCCAACAAGCAATGCAATACAATGGCTCTCAACACCATATACAATGCCATTGATTCCAAGGTGTTTGAGCAAATCAAGGATTGTGATAGAGCTAATGAGGTGTGGAAGAGATTAGAGGAAACATATGAGGGCACACTGGCGATGAAGAGTGCCAAGTTGTACATCCTTAAGGATAAGTTGACAAGCTTCAAGATGAAGGATGATGAGAGCATTCTGGAGATGTTCCATTGGTTGCAAGTGATTGTCAATGACTTGAAGGCTTTGGGAGAGAAGATCAATGATGATGATGTCTCTCATCGGTTCTTGATGTGCTTACCTCCAAGATTTGAGATGTTGAGATTGCTTATTATAAGAGGAGGATTGAAGGAGATTACCCCTAATCAAGTACTAGGTGATGTCATGACACAAGAGACATACCGTGTGGAAAGGGAGGGGTTGACAGGATGACAAGAAGGAAGACAAAAACAAGAAGAAGAAGAGTATAGCATTCAAGGCTAGCTCATCATCCAAGAACAAGGGCAAGTCCAAGAAAGAATCAAGTGATGATGAGGATCTTAATGACATTGATGATGAGGCCATAGCTCTATTTGTGCGCAAGATGGACAAATTCATAAAGAAGAAGGGCTTTGGTGCAAGAAAGAGAAGAGATCACACTAAAAGCAAAGAGTATGGAGAAGATGCTACAATTGCAAGAGCCCTGATCACGTTGTAGCAGATTGTTACTACAATAGTAACAATGATGAGGATGAGAAGAAGAAGCACAAGAAGGACAAGAAGGAAAAGAAGGAGAAGAAGGAGAAGAAGATGACCTTCCAAAAGAAGAAGGGTGGAGGCTATGTGGTCACTTGGGATAGTGATGGCTCTTTAGATAGTGATGGCTCTAGTGATGATAATAAGAAATCTATCAAGAAAGCACTAGCAAGTATCGTCATCAACAACAAGCCTTCCATCTTCGACACTCCATAGACATGCCTCGTGGCAAAGCCTACCAAGGTAAAATATGATGTGAGTGATGATGATTGTGAAAGTGATGATTGTAGGAGTGATGATGATGATGAGTGCACCAAGGAGGAGCTCTTAGACATGTGTGAGCAAGTGCACACTTGCTTTGAGATAAAGAGAAAGGAGTGCAAAGAGTTGCGCAAGAAAGTCAAATTTCTTGAGCAATCCTTTGATGAGCTCAATGCCACTCATGAGAGGCTAATGGAAGCCCATGAGAAGCTTGACAAAGCTCACTCTAAGCTTGAAAAGGCTCACTCCTCTCTCATTGAGCAAGTCAAGAAGGAGCAAGTGATTGTGTCTTATGGCGTGGGACTAACTTGTGATATTATTGATGAATCTTTTTATAAGCCCATTGTTGTTTCTCCCACTAACCCTTCTTGTAGCACCACTACTTCCACTTCACCTTTGAGTGATGGTTTCATTTGTGATGCCTCACTAATGGTGGAAAATGAGACCCTCAAGAAGGAGGTGAATGAGCTCACTCATGCCTTAGGCAATGCCTATGGTGGAGATGCCTGCTTGCTAAAGTGCTTAGGTAGCCAAAGGTTTTCTCTCAACAAACAGGGATTAGGCTATACCCCCAAGAAAGGCAAGGCAGCCTTTGTCACTCCCAAAGCTAGCTTTTGTGAAGGGCAATGGTCGGTTTTGCAATAGATGCAAGCAAGTTGGGCATATAGAGCAATATTGCAAGACTAACATGAACAAGCAGCCTAATGTATCCTCAATTAGATTTGATTCTTATTACATGCTTGTTAAGGGTGCCAATGGTGTGAAGGCTAAGTTCATTGGTACACCAATTGTGGTCCCAAAGAAGAAGGCCATTTGGGTACCAAAGACCTTGGTAACTAACCTTTAAGGACCCCAAGCAAGTTTGGGTACCTAAAAAGAATTGATCTTCTTTTGTAGGTCAATTATAAAGCTAGAGGAAGGCATTGGGTGCTTGATAGTAGGTGCACACAACACATGATCGATGATTTAAGAATGTCCAATTCAATCAATGAAAATGAGAGCAATGGGATTGATAGTATCACATTTGGTGACAATAGCAAAGGCAAGGTCAAAGGTCTTGGTAAGATTGCAATATCCAATGACTTGAGCATTTCCAATGTGCTACTAGTAGAGAGCTTGAACTTCAACCTATTATCGGTAGCTCAATTATGTGATGTTGGTTTCAAGTGCATATTTGGTGTGGATGATGTAGAGATCATAAGTGTAGATGGCTCTAACTTGATATTCAAAGAATTTAGATGTGAGAATCTATACTTGGTTGATTTCAATGCTAGAGAAGCTCAATTGTCAACATGTTTGCGCACTAAGTTTAGCATGTGTTGATTATGGCATAGAAGGCTTGGTCATGTTGGAATAAAACAATTGAACAAGTTGATCAAGTATAACTTAGTTAGAGGCTTGAAAGATGTCACATTTGAGAAGGATAAGCTATGTAGTGCATGTTAAGCCAGAAAGCAAGTTGGTAACACACATCCTAAGAAGAGCATGATGAGCACATCTAAGGCATTTGAGTTGTTGCACCTAAACTTGTTTGGACTAACCACATACACTAGCATTAGTGGAAACAAATATAGATTTGTGATTGTGGATGATTTCACTAGATACACATGGGTGTTCTTTCTTGTTAACAAGAGTAATTTGTTTGCAACCTTCAAGACATTTATCAAGAGAATTCATAATGAGTTTGAAACAACCATCAAGAAAGTGAGAAGTGACAATGGAAGAGAGTTCAAGAACACAGGAGTTGATTATTTGTGTGATGAGTTTTGAATTAGGCATCAATTTTTGGCCAAATACACTCCACAATCAAATGGCCTAGTTGAAAGAAAGAATAGAACTTTAATTGATATGGCAAGATCAATGTTGAGTGAGTACAATGTAAGTCATTCATTTTGGGCCAAAGCAATCAACACGGCTTGCTATTATAGCAATCGACTCTATTGTCACCCCATGATGGAGAAGACACCTTATGAGCTATTGAATGGAAGAAAGCCCAACATAGCATACTTTTGTGTTTTTTTGTTGCAAATGCTACATATTGAAGAAAGGCACTAGATTGAGCAAGTTTGAAAAGAAATGTGATGAATGTTTCTTGCTTGGTTACTCCACTACTAGCAAGGCATATAGAGTTTGGAATTTGGCTAGTGATACTCTTGAGGAGGTTCATGATGTGAAATTTGATGAAACCAATGGTTCCGAAGAGAAAGATGAGAATCTAGATGATGTGAGAGGCACTCAATTGGTCAATGCAATGAAGAACATGGACATTGGCGATATAAGACCTAGAGAGGTGATTGATATTGAAGATGACAAGAATCAAGTGCTCTCTAACTCATATGTGCAAGCTAGTGGTTCTCAATATCAAAGTCAAGCAAGTGCTAGTGTTGACAAAGTGCAAGATCAACAACAAGTGGCTAGTTTATCATCTCAACCAAATGATCAATCAAATGCAAGCAATCAAGTGCTAGTGCTCCAACCAACCAATATTGCAAGAGATCATCATTTGGACTCTATAATTGGTGATATCTCTAGAGGTGTACAAGCAAGATCTAGATTGGTATCATTTTGTGAATATTTCTCATTTGTGTCATCTATTGAACCTAAGGAGATAGATGAAGCTTTGAAGGATGTTGATTGGGTCAATGCTATGCATGAAGAGCTAAACAACTTTAAGAGAAATCAAGTATGTGAGTTAGTTAAGAGGCCTATAGATCATAATGTGATTGGAACAAAGTGGGTTATTCAGAACAAGCAAGATCAAGATCGGATAGTTGTAAGGAACAAAGCAAGATTAGTGGCTCAAGGTTACACTCAAGTTGAATGTCTTGACTTTAGAGAAACATATGCCCCAATTGTAAGATTAGAAGCAATTAGGATCTTCTTAGCCTATGCTTGTGCCCACAACATCAAGTTGTACCAATGGATGTGAAGAGTGCATTTCTCAATGGGTACATCAATGAGCTTATGTATGTTGAGCAACCTCCTAGTTTTGAAGATGAAAAAAAACCTAACCATGTCTACAAGTTGAGAAAGGCTTTATATGGATTGAAACAAGCACCAAGAGAATGGTATGAGAGTTTGAGGGATTTCCTACTCTCTAAGGGATTTAAGATGGGAAAGGTTGACATCACTCTCTTCACCAAGAAGCTAGGCAATGACTTGTTTGTGTTGTAAATCTATGTTGATGATATCATATTTGGATCAACTAATCAAGATTTTGTGAGGAGTTTGGAAAGATGATGGCAAGTGAGTTTGAGATGTCCATGATTGGAGAGCTTAGTTACTTCCTTGGTCTTCAAATCAAGCAAATGAAGAATGGCATATTTGTGAGTCAAGGCAAGTACATCAAAGACATGCGCACGAAGTTTGGAATGGATGATGCTAAAGCTATTAGTACACCAATGGGGACAAATGGAAGCTTGGATAGTGATGCTAGTGGCAACATAGTGGATCAAAAGATATATCGGTCTATGATTGGAAGCCTACTCTATGTGACCGCATCAAGGCCGGACGTAATGTTTAGTGTATGCATGTGTGCTAGATTTCAAGCCTCACCAAGAGAAAGTCATTTTAAGGCAACAAAGAGAATATTGAGGTACTTGAAGCATACACAAAATATTGGATTCTGGTATCCCAAAGGAGCAAGATTTGAGTTGATTGGATATTCGGACTCCGATTATGCGGGGTGCAAAATTGAGAGAAAGAGCACATCGGGCACATGTCAACTATTGGGAAGATCACTTGTGTCTTGGTCATCAAAGAAGCAAAATAGTGTAGCACTTTCAACTGCCAAAACGGAGTACATTTTGGCCAATAATTGTAGTGCTCAATTACTTTGGATGAAGGCTACATTGAGTGACTTTAGAATCAAATTCAAGCATGTGCCATTGCTATGTGACAATGAGAGTGCCATGAAGCTCACCAACAACCTGGTTTAACATTCAAGAACAAAGCATATAGATGTCTGTCGTTATTTCATACGAGATCATCAACAAAAAGGGGACATTTGTATTGAGAGTGTTGGCACCGATGATTAACTTGCTGATATCTTCACCAAACCACTTGATGAGAAGAGGTTTTGCAAGCTAAGGAATGAATTGAACATACTTGACTTCTCCAATATGTGTTGATGCACCCCCATTATATGACATGCCTCTCCTTCGAACAAAGAAAGGTAAAGTTGATTAGCATGTCATTCATCCATTGCTAAGGATTTGTTTAGTGCATCTAGTCATTCATATCATGTCTAAGGCTCATTCATGAAAACCAAATGAATTTGATGCTTGTATGGTACCACTATTGCTTATATGCTTGAAATGATCTAGTGGTAGCATATGACATGTTTCTGGGCTTGTGAACCTAGTGTTTAATCTAGAAAATGAGCTATAAGTGTTTAACTCAACATAGTGTATGATAACCTTATTTGGAGGTGTGAAGAAGCTTGCCCTTGGATCAAACCAAGTTAAATATCTTTTGCAAGTGCTCTAGATTGGACAAAATTGGGAAAATGATCATCACTTCACATGGTTTCACCCCAACCTATCAAAAATTTGAGATCACCTTTTGTGCTAATTATTGAAAAAGGGGGAGAGAATTGACAAAGATAGTAAGATAGGGGAGCAAATAAACAAAATAACATTGTAAGGAGATCAATTAAAATTTGAAGCACACAAGTAGGCGGAGCAAGCTCATAAACTTGTTTGTTGCATTTGTATGTCCATTACATATGTTTGCTTTATGGAACAAGTTCTTAAATTCCCTATCCATGCTTGTGTGGTGTATGCTAGTAGTAACTTGAATGATGAATGAAAACTAGCATGCATAGGAAGAGTAACTAGACTTGTGCTTATCATGTAAAATAGACCCTTTTCATATAATGTTGATCTCATGAGGTTTTCTAGTTTTTGTGAATGTCTAGTTACTAATGGTGCTAAGGATGGTGTATATTGGCAACTCGATTGGTATCACGCTTCAAAGGTCTATTATTTACACCTTAGCATCCATGCATATGTGCAAGCTTTCAAATCCAAACTCTTAGTACATATGTAGGGGGAGCTAATACTACCAAATTAGGTTGATGAAACTTGTCCATAATCTTTACACATGGTAATATGCTTGGGCAAGCAACATGAATCCAAGAAAATTACATTGAAAATCTTTGTAAATAGGTTGTCATCAATTACCAAAAAGGGGGAGATTGAAAGCCCTAGTTTGATTTTGGATAATTGATGAAACCTAGCACTAACCTTTGTCATGAGTGATGATATGAGCTAGGTTGGTGCAATCCAAGTGATTGAGCAAAATGAGGTCCATTGTGATGGAGGTGGACATGAGATGATGATGATCAAGCTCAACTTGGAAAAGAAGAAAGAGAAAAAACCAAAACCAAGAAGATCAATGCAAAGGTATAAGATAGCTTTTTGTTTTGCACTCAAGACACCATAGAGGGTGTGAGTTACTTAGGATCGATAGCCGTACTATAAAGAGGGGAAATCTTCGGCTAAACAATTTATCGAGTGCCACTTGGTGACATAACTTTTGCATATGCATTTAGGAACCTAGTGTGCTAACTTTGACCCTTGTAAAATGCTTTGAAAAATGCTAACACACGTGCACACAAGTTCTACACTTTGTGGTTAGCAAGTTGGAAGCAAGGGTGAAGTGGTTGTGGAATTAGAAAAAGAAAAGGAGGAAGAAGTCCATGAACGGACGCTGGCCGTGGGGTGACCGGACTCACCCCGGGTGCGTCCGATCATTTATAGCCGTGTAGCGCAGCTGGCCGAGGGGGCTAAGGAGTGACCAGATGATGCCTCTGGTGTGTCTGATCACCTATTGTATATCGGCATTTAGAGGCGATCGGATGCGATGCTGCTGTGTCAGGTGGCGAGTGACATACGGTAATGTCATCGAGAGCGCGCATGTAGGAACAGTGACAGGATTGGACGCTGGGCACATTAGGTTAGCGCTAACCTAACATGTCTAGCCATGTTTTTAGCACTCTAGATCATCTCTAGAAATGACCTAATGCCAGGACTCCCTAAGTCTGGTTATCATAGAGGTGAGTCTAGTCATCACTTAGTGCACGAGCGATCAAAGTTTTGACCGTTGAAGATCAACGAACGACATTCAAAAGTAGGACACATGGTGGTGATCTAGCGATCAAATGTAGAGGAAGCTACATCCAATCACTCCCACCTATGCGTTTGGTCAGGCTATGAAAGCAGGGAGTAGGGGGCCAATGGCTCTTTCATGGTTGGCTCCCTATTTAAAGGTCCTGGCTGGCTCTTGGCTCACACTCTTGGCATTTTGACATACTTGGCATCCTTGTGAGCCTAAGCAAACACCTCCCACTCATCTCCATCATTGATTCATTATCATAGTGAGATTGGGAGTGATTTCAAGTGTATTTGCTTGAGTGATTGCATCTAGTGGCACTTGAGGATCGTTGTGGCTGTGAATTTCTTGTTTCTCTTAGTGGTTGCCACCACCTAGATAGCTTGGAGCAGTGGAGGAGCTTCGGCATGAATTGGTGATTGTTTGTGGCTGGCTCTAGTGATTGTGAGGGTCTTGTGCCTTCCCTAGCGGGAGCCAAAAAGTAACTCTAGTGGATTGCTCATGTTATTGAGTTACCTTACTTTTGGGTAGGTTCTTGCAGTGTCCAATTGTGTGGATGAGGTTCATGCAACACCTCTTAGCCACTGAACCACCAAATGTTGGTCGACACAATAGGGACTACCGTGCCGGCAAGCACGTGAACCTCAGAAGAAAAATTGGTTGTCTTTTGCCCTTTGGTATTCTCCCGGTGATTGATTTAGTATACATCTTGTGATTGGTTCACTCCTCTACGCGGTGGTATAATCACCTTACTTACTCATTTACATTCCTGTAAACTAGTTGTAGCAAGCTCTTTAGTGTAGCTAGAATTAAGAGCTTGCTTTATAGATTAAGTTCATCTAGTGGAGCTCTTTAGTGTAGCAAGTTTGAGAGCTCTTAGTGGGTAGCAACTTAGCTCTTGTGTGTGCCTAGTGATTTTAGCAACTAGAATTGTTTGGATAGGTGGCTTGCAACCCAAGTAGAGCTAGAGCAAAATTGCATTATGCCATTTGTCATACTAATCAAATTACTCTAGTGATCTTGTAGATTTTTAAATAGGCTATTCACCCCCCTCTAGCCATATCAGGACCTTCCAGCGTGTCATGTGTCCAACGTGTGGGACCCGACGACACCTTTCTCCATCACCATCTGACCTGTGGAACCCGATGGCTTGCCTGTCACTTATGGACCCTTTCTCCATTGGATCTGTGGGACCCGACGTCTTGCGTGTCACTTGTGGACCCTTTCTCCATCTGACCTTTGGGACCCGATGGCTTGCGTGTCACTTGTTGCCACCGGGGTTTAATAAATTCAAACTAAAAAACCATGAGACCTTGGAGTCAAACCTAGGACCTAGAGCAAGGAATAGACCGCCTTCACCATTGCGCTAGATGCCTAGTTGTGTTGACATGTCTTTGGAGTAGTATATGTTCTCTGTGTGGACAGGTTGACTTATATATTGGATATATCCCCTGCAAGTGGAAACAAATCTATGCCCATGGGACTTGTAGCTGTGGCGGCAGCAACGGAGGATCCCAGTGTGTTGTGGTGGCTCAGGCGTCCTTTCGAAGGCTAGGCAGTGAGGTCTTCCCAGTGGAGTGCGGTGGCATTAGCGTCCGTGTCCGTTGTGCGCAGCGGCAGCGGCGACAGATCCGATCCATAGGTCTCCTTTTTTGCCTTTTCCTGTTCACTTCACTATTTTGGTCGTTGCTTGTACTTGAGGTATACAAGAAATATTATAGCATTTTAGATCCGGTTAGGCCAATGATGATGAAAAGAACTAGGAGGTGACACTGGTTGGTTTTCTACCGATGCATGTCACTTGTAGATTTATCTAGGCAAACAAATAGTCCCTTCACTTCTACCTTAAACTATTTTTTTGTCTAGTGCTTGCTTGATTCTACATTTCTATTTCATAAGCTCCATTGCCACCAGTGAGTCCTTATGGTATTTTGAACTTGTAACATATCTGAGGCCACATTTCTGTGCCAATAATGTCTACATGGCTATTGGATGTATTAGGATGCAGCTCATATGTTTGTTTTCTATGTCTTCTCTTTGTTGACAACCAAGTTATCCATTTGGTTCCAAACAAGATAAAGGCATCAAAAGCAAATCAATGCTTTGTGTCCATCATTCACATGACTGAGGCCACTAATGTCTAAGCTGCACATGTTGCTACTAATGCCAATGATGATCACTACAACTCGTTCACTGACATTCTACTTGTGAAAACTGAGGCAGCCAGTTCGGGTTGTGTAGATTTGAGATGAGTCATCCCTGCTATGTTGTGTTCAATGGCCATGAGCCAGGAGTTTACTACAACTGGCCTGACTACCATAGACAAGTTCATAGGTTTCGTGGTGCTTGTTATACAAAGTACAACTCCTATGAAGAAGGAATTACTGCCTTTAAGTCAAGAACCAACTCAAATCTAGCCTTAGCTCATGATGATGACTTTTATCTTCAAAACCCACCAGCTGCTCCACCCTCTTTGTCCTTCAAAACTATTGTAATTGTAGTCCTCTTAATCTTTGTCTGTCTCCTATGGAAGAAGCTCTGATCTCGTGTACTGATTGTAAGTGTGATGGTTAGACTTGATTTAGCTAGAATTATAATGGTTATAGCTCCATTAACTGCTACTCTAGTTTGAGTTATATATATCTATGTGGTGCTACTCTAAATTTATATGAGGTTGTACCATGAAAATTGTTAATGGTTGTTAAAGTTGCACTTTGGTATGAGTTGTGGACTTCACTGATGAATCTTTGTAGGATTATTTTCTTCTATAGTGATCTCATTACTAAGCAAGCTCTCATCCTATGGCATGCACACTGACAAAATGGAGGAGGCCCCCAACAAGAGGAATGCACTGGCTAGCCTCATGGATGATGTCTTTGTCGAGATCCTCCACCGCATCCCTGCCTGCTCCTTGTTCTGCAGCAAATGTGTCTATCACTCCTAGAAATGCCTCATCTCAGACAACCATAAGTTGATGCCCCAGACTATGTCTAGTTTCTTCTATTATGGAATCAACGGCCAACAAAACTTCACTAGCATCATCGGTGTTTACCCCTCCTTGTCCTTCTTGCCCTTCACCAAGAATAATGTAGCTATCTCAGATTGCTGCAATGGCCTCATCCTATGCTGGTGCCTTGGGGATGATGGATACTCTATGTCGTCTGCAATCTAGCAACCCAAGAGTTGAAGGTACTACTGCCTAGAATCCATTCTGTTGGTGAGGCTTGATTAGAGTTTGATCTAATAGCCTCCTTGCACTTCTATGTGTTTGAATATATGGAGGAGGATGGTGAGTGGATGGGTGTCGACATCTACTGATCTAAAACTACAGCATGGATCTTTAAGGAATCTAAATGGGGTGAGGAGGCTAAGTGGACATTTTCAAAATTAGCAATTGTGTTTCTTAAAGGTTGTCTACACTATATTGGGTACTACAAGGGTTACCATCGTATACTTACTGTGGATATGGAGGGAAATTCCTAATAGGCCACGTGGTTTTTTATGCTCCATCCATCAAGCTCAAGGTCACTTGTGTCAATATATTGTTGGTGGTCATAATATGTCCAAGCTTTTGATCTGGATCCTTAAAGACTATGGTACTAATAATAAATAGACATTAAAGCATACTATCAGCCTATGTAAGTTGTTTGGAAAAACTAAGAAACAAATGGGTTACTTTGATTTTGAGTCGTGCTACACAGCGACTATGGGGGGTATGACCCTGGATACCCATGGTAGACCACATGGGCTGTGCCCCCAGGGGTAGCCTAGCCCATAAGATGAAGCCTTACGGGGCACAACTCTGCTCGGCGCCTCCCACAAGACTCTAGGAAGATATCTTGAAGATACTACGAGATCTGTTAGGAGACGTATGATCCCAAGATTCCTGTAATCTGTTATTATTTTCCAGTTATCTCTTAAATCTAACCAACTTGTAACCCTATCCCTAGACTATATAAGGCGGGCAGGGACCCCCTCCAAACTCACGCAATATCATATGATAGCTAATTAAAACCAATAGACCACAGGAGTAGGGTATTATGTCATACTGATGGCTTGAACCTGTCTAACTCATGTGTCTCTGTTGCCTTCTTATTCTTGATCACATGCTTCTCTATCGATCAATCTACTTTTGTGGGATACCCCTTGGAGGATAGCCGATGATATTCTATCAATAGTTGGCGCACCAGGTAGGGGTGAGCATGTTGTTTCCTTGTTGAACAAGATGGCTTTCTCTATAGGCTCTTTGTCCCTCCTACAGCCAAGCCAGATCTTCATGGTTAGATCGATCTCGTGGATCATCAACGCTGATAGAGTCAGAGAGCTCCTTGAACCGGTACAGATCAATTCTGTGTTGATCACCCCCGCACCTATGACTACAGATCTAATCTCAAAACTGCCTCTAAGGTTGCCTTCATCGATGACTGGCCGCCCACTTCCTCGCTACCAGAGGAGGTAGCTCAACAATGATGATCTGATTGCATCCATCGATCAGGTTGGTCTAAAGCTCGTCGATTGCCTCTCCATCACTGAATCAGCTCTAGACACTCTAGTTCAGCGCCAACCACCCTCTGATCTAGATCTATCAGAGGCTGTTCGAGAAACTCTAGGGGTTATAACCCTACCCTTCAGGTTCACCAACACCACCGCCGCTTACCAAGATGGCTAAGGGGTAGATTCACCGACCAGGTTGGAGATATCCATCCTCTCGCTGACTAGATTGCCGACCAACCTTCGCCCACCATCAATATGCTCCACATCGACCAATGCTCCGGAGCATCCCTCTAGACCATCTTGGAGGAGAATTCGGACTCTGAGTCCTAGGGCTCTACGGAGACTATCGCCAAAACAACCACCGAGCTACTTCTAACCCCTCTATTCCATGGCAGCACAATCTTCAACGTCAACGTCGATAGCCCCCTCGGAACGGCAAAACTGAGGAGGAACGCGCTACTCGCAAGAACCGGAACATCAACCATGTGCACCACCAAGCAAATGAGATTGTCCTTGCGAGGGCCGAGCAGCAGCTTGACTCATAAGGAAGACCACTCCAACACAACCTCAATGATGAGTTTGTCTGTGTTGACGACCACGATGTCTACAAGACCCCAAGCGCCAACCTGGCCATGGCTACCAATGAGCTCACAAAGCTCCCATAGACACCAGAGGTCGCCGCAATGCTTAAAGCGGTGCATTGCTAGGTCAATGAGATCTGCCAGGATCAGAGACCTTCTTACTCCACAACCTCGATTCGCCAATCAGTCGCCACAACATCCGATCACCACCCAAGTCGCTTCACTGACCAGCACCATGATGACTGGCAACCCCTCTAGGGCGAAGCTATGGGCAATGCATTAAACATCACCACCAACTCGACTAGGAGGTCGACCAAGACATCCTAGTGCACCTCAACAATCTCCAAGATGCACGATGATGTATCGACGAATGCCATTTCGGTTGCCATGAAGAAGTACATCGCCGCCAAGAGTACGAGCAAGAGTACGGTAACCTGGACTTAGCTCTCGAGCCGCTTGCCGTTGACAATGCTATAGATGATGGCATCAACAACCCTGAAGGGCCCCCAGCATTCACGAGGGCACTCCAAACACTTTAGTGGCCCTGTGGGTTTAAAATCACCGAGGTTGAGCCCTATGAAGGAAGGATGAATCCAACATAGTGGCTATAGGCTTATACCACTGTTGTCCACACTGTCGGAGGAGACACCAGTGTCATGGTGAACTATCTTCCTGTCATGCTCACACTAGCTACCATGAGCTGGTTTACAAGCCTTGTCTCAGACTCCATCAGATCCTGGGAAGAGCTGAAAAAGTCTTCACCAATAATTACATGGCTATGTGTACTCAGCCGGGCACCAAACACGATCTCAACTGCATCAACTAGAAGCCATCCAAGCTCCTCCGTAGCTACATCAGATGCTTTTTCGAGATGAGGAATTCTATTCCCAATATCACGGAAGTGGAGGTCATCACCGCCTTCATTAGAGGACTCCATCACCACGAGCTTCACTCCAAGTTCAACCGCAAGCCACCCACAAGGATTGGCGAGATGATCATAATTGTCAACCAGTACACCGATGCCGAGGAAGCCAAGGTGCGCTTCAATGAGGATGCGGGCACTCATCGCCCAACATGCTGCTATGACGATCGCCCCAAAGACCGACGCTACAATGACCGCCGCTACAACGACTATAGTTACCATCGTGATAGCGGTCGTGATCGGCCAGAAGGACCGAAGTCTAGCCAAAATCACCACTACTGGCCAGACCACATTGTTGCCACCATCAATGAACCTCGCACCAAGCGCAACTATGATGAGCAATACAAGAAGATCCTTGACGGCCCATGTCCCCTCCACAGGAATGCCAGACATAAGATGAAGGACTACCATAGCTTGGCTAAGGAGTTCTAGGACAAGAATCTAGATGACGACACCAACGATGGAGCCAGAGGCCACCAACCACCAAGGGGCAATAACAATGCCATCTAGGACCATGACAAGGTGGTCGCCACCATCTTCGGGGGCCTCACCTCCAATGAAAGTAGAAGAGAATGGAAGCTCGCCATCACTACGGAAGATGCCACCATCAACCCTAGCTATCGCCCATGGTTTGAGGTCCCAATCACCTTCAATAGGGCCAACCAGTGGGCAGACATCCCCTATACAGGGCATTTCCCCCTCATCCTTGACACAACCGTGTAGAAAGTGCTTTTTAGAAAAGTGCTCATCGATGGTGGGAGCGCTCTGAATCTTCTCTTCATCGGAGCCCTAAAGGAGTTGGGCCTCGGGATAGTAGATCTCACACCCTCAGACTCCTCCTTCTGGGGTATGGTACCTAGCAAGGCATCCAAACTACTTGGAGAGATCACCCTACCAGTACAGTTCGGCACAGCAAGCAACTACCACATCGAGCATATCAACTTCTACATCGCTGACTTCAACATAGCCTACCATGCTTATCTAGTGCTGAAGATGCATTCGCCTACAGGAGTCCTGGCCTTGCAGGCCAACCTCTTAGTCGCCTACACCTACAAGATAGAGAGTCTCGTGCTCACCGAAGCCACTGACCTCTCCATCCAGATGGCCAATGTGGTCACCAACGCCAAGACGGTGCCCGCCGACGACATGGAGATCCTAGAGCTAGAGCCTCCTCGTGCCTCCACCAAGTCCAAGGAAATAAAGGAGGTCAGCCTTAGCCTCGATGACCCCTCCAAGACCATGAAGATTGGGGCTCACCTCGACCCCAAATAGGAAAGCATGCTCATCTCCTTCCTACATGCCAATGCCAATGTGTTTGCTTGGAAACCTATAGACATGCTGGGGGTACCACGAGAGAAGATCGAACACTCCTTGAATGTCTCGCCGACCACCAAACCGATCAAGCAGAAACTCTATCGATTCATGCCAGACAAGAAGGAGGCTATTAGGGTAGAGATAAAATGGCTCTTAGCTACCAGATTCATAAAACAAGTGTATCATCCTAAGTGGTTAGCAAATCATATTCTCGTTCAAAAAAAGAATAAAGAATGGAGAATGTGTGTTGATTACACTAATCTTAATAAACACTACGCTAAAGACCCCTTCGGTCTGCCTTGGATAGACAAGGTTGTAGACTCCACTACCGACTGTGAACTGCTCTCCTTCCTTGACTGTTACTCTGGCTATCATTAGATCTCCCTTAAGGAAGAAGACCAGATCAAGACATCGTTCATCACACCCTTCGATGCGTACTGCTACACCACCATGTCCTTTGGACTCAAGAACACTGGGGCAACCTATCAAAGGGTCATCCAGATGTGCCTCAATCAACAGATCAGCCGCAATGTTGAAGCTTACATCGACGATGTGGTCATCAAGTCTAAGACCATTGATAATCTTATTGCCGACCTCGAGGAAACATTCGCCAACCTAAAAAGGTACCGATGGAAGCTGAACCCTTCAAAGTGCATCTTTGGAGTTCCATCCGGTATACTCCTCCTAGGCTACATTGTTAGTGCATGAGGCATTGAGCCCAACCCTGACAAGGTCTCTGCCATCACCAACATGAAACGACCAACATGCGTCAAGGATATTGTCGGTGTAGAAAGTGACCAACAAGTAAATATTTGTAGCTTTGTCATATGTTGTGATTAGAGGTGGCCTAGCACTCAATGATACAGGGTTTATACTAGTTCAAGCAACATGCCCTACGTCCAGTTTGAGTCAGTCGATGACTTTATTCCTAAGCCTAGGTGCTCAAAGTTTGCAGTGGGGTTACAAATGAGAAGGAGAAAGATGGAGGGTACAAGAGGTCTGGTCAAACTCCGATCAGAAGGGCCGAGAGCGACAGGAGCTCCGTTATGAGCTAAGTTATCAAGCGTGCGCTTGAGGTTCAAACCTAGTGGTTCTATGGTTGTGAACTAGTGAACTTGATCGATCTAATGAATTTGGAATCACTTGACTCTTTGGAAGAGAGCGCATCCCCTTTTATAGATAAAGGGGATGGTCTTACAAGTGAGAGGGAGAGAGTACGTCTACTTCTAAGCCTTGTTGCCCACACCGGTAGGTATAGCATGATGGTAGGTGCCCACAACATTGTTGGATGTCGGATGCACATGGGAGGCTACATTGTTTTGTTTGTGTATGGTAGATGTCGGTACCTTCTATACTATTGATGCCTAGAGGCATGTGAGGAGTTTCACCATGTTCATTTGGTACAGTAAATGCTAGCACCCACAACACTGTCGATACCCAGAGGCATATGGGGGGCCTTACCGTATGGGAGTTAATGGCACCCACAATACTATAGGGAAAATATCGGCACCTACAACACTGTTTGTGTCAGGGAGGTTGCAGAGTACTGCTTCTGTAGGTGTGCATGATACGGTTCCTAGTACCATGGTTTGACTTATGCACCTTGGCTTGCTTTCTTCATTCGTTCCCTGGTCCTTTCCGAGCGGGCGTCCTCAATGGGTTGGTCCCAGTCGGCTCTGCTTGCGCCAGTTGGAGAAGAGCGGTGAGCAGGGTTTTTGCATACCCCAGTTGAAGACATGGGGTCGGAGTCGGAAGTAGTGCTTTTGGCTAGGCCTTCTAGTTGGAGAGGCCATCCGAAGGCGGGCTAGAGACCGAAGTGAGCCCTCTGGTCGGAAAGATGGGCCAAAGTCAGAAAACAGGCATTGCTCCTCCTCGGCCAGACCTTCTGGTTGGTGATTGGATCACCCTTCTGGCCTATTATTTAGATACTTGGGCTGGCCCTATGAGTTGCGCATTGTTTGCTTGGGCCGAGCTTTCGTTGGGAAGCCAATCTGCGAGGGACCTCGGGTTTATGAACCCTATAGGAGCTCCCGAGCCCCTGGGTGATTCAGGCAGAATCATCTAGGGGATTTTTATCTTGACGACGGGTGCGCGCGAGCGCACCCACGGGTGTAGCCCCCCAAGCCCCTGGGCGATTTGGGCAGAATCGTCTAGGGGGTTTTGCTAGTGGGGAGGTTTTTTGTTCTGTCAACGGGTGCGTGCGAGCACACCCGTAGGTGTAGCCCTCGAGCCCCCAGGCAATTCAGGCAGAATAGTCTAGGGGTGTTTGTTAGTGGGCGTGTGTGTGTGTTTTAGTCGAGATGGAGTTGTCAACCAAGGCATCATTACGTAGCCAAGGCGGTTAGTTTTTAGGGATCGGGTGAGACAGAGCTTGCAGATCCTAGCGTCAATGCGCGCCGTGGGATCCAGCGAGGCAGTTAGTCTTTAGGGATCAGATGAGATGGAACTCTCGGGTCCTGGCATCGGTGCGCACTATGGGATCAGGTGAGTCAGAGTCATGGATCCTGGCATCGATGTAGCCTATGGAGTCGAGGCAGTTTAGTATAGGGATCAGACAAGACGGAGCTCACTGATCTTGGCGACGGTGCGTGCTGTGGGATCGAGCGAGTCAGAGTCATGGATCCTAGCCTTGGTGCAACCTATGTAGCTGAGGCACTTAGTATCACTACCAGAGGTGGCTTCTTTGTCGAGTGCATGAGGCACTCGGCAAAGGCCGATATACACTCGGCAAAGGGCGCTCGATATATAGTTTATCGGAAAAGACCTCTTTGCCGAGTGCACTTTATTGGGCACATGGCAAAGGCTTTGTCGAGTGCCAATCTGACACTCAACAAAGAAAAGCGACCATGATAGCGAGCGCCACTGTGATGGTGGCTTTGCCAAGTGTTAAGGTCAAGCACTCGGCAAAGGTACTCGCTTTGCCGAGCACCGTTGACTCAAACACTCAGCAAAGCTGGCCATTTTGCCGAGTGTCACCGATAAGACACTCGGCAAAGAGGCGACCTTTGCCTAGTGCCTGGCCCGTGGCACTCGGCAAATCTGTGATGTTTACCAAGTGCAATGGTCATTGCACTCGGCAAAGCATATTCCCAGGTAGTTCCCAGATGGTCACTTTACCGAGTGTCATGGCCATTGCACTCGACAAAGTGACTGAAAACAACCTTTTTTATTTGTTTTTTACATCCCATCCAAACAAATAGAACATATATATAACAAACATCACCAACATCATATATATATCATCAACATCACATATATATCACCAACACCACATATATATCACAAACGTCACATGTCTCACAATATATCACAAATAAGTTCACAAGCAATCCAAGTGCTCCATCATCATCAACCATAATTGCAAATAGAAGTATCATTAACAACCACAAGTATAATCACTGATTTGGTGAAGGATTTGCTGAAGCATGAGGATCATTCGATGCCACCGATTGATTCTGCACAAAGGAGAAGAGATTGCATGTGTGAGACAAGATAAATATATACCATACATGAATAAAACTTTCATACTCCACTAGGTTTGACCGTAAGCATGAACATACAAACTAAAATATTTATGCTCATAGGAGTAGAATAGTGAGGAGGTGGAGGTGGAGGAGGAGTGAATAGCGAAGGTGGCGGAGCTACACCCATAGCGGCGCCAAGACTTTGCATGTACTAAAGAATCTCCACCATCCTCCGTTGCTCGGCCTCCCGCTCGGCCTCCACCCTCTCCATCTTCGCCTGCATCTGCTCTCATATCCTCCTCTCTTGTTCTAGCTGGGCCTATAATATATTCACCCCAATGTTACAATAATGCAAAGGAAATGTATGAAAAAACCAATGAGTGATGAATAAACCAGGAATAACCTCGAGTGCCTCCACTCGGTGGTGTGAAGTGTCCTACCGAGGTCATATGGCATGGCTCCTGCTTGTGCTGCTTGCTCAAATCTAGGAGAGAGTGAGAGTAGCGACCGAGTAGATTGCGTCGTCGCCAATCCCATACTGCCCATGCTTCTTGCCTCCTCCCACCCTCATGACGACTTCTCCATCAAGGTCCTCGGTGCTCGGATCGTACTCTGACCCATGGACCTCCCTTGCCATTGATGTGTGCTCACTAAAGCAGTTGTGGACGGTCGCATTGCTGTATGCCTCGGGCCTATCCTCCGGGTTGTAGTCGACGTCGAATGTCACCTTGCCCTTGTGGGCCATAGCAAATGCCTTGAATATGGAGCAAGGCTAGCCACCATGTGATGCCAACTGCAAGAAAAAATGCAAGATGATTAGAAATCATACAGAATTGAGCATTAGAATAAATAAATGAATTTGCGTACCCATGTTTCTACGTATCTGCTAAGGTTGTGGCTGCCTTGATGGTGTGCTACACCTGGCATCATCAAATGCCGCTCCTGGCACAAGTTGTGCGTTTCCTCCCACTCGCGTGAGCACCACCTGTCCACCATCTATTCCCAGCACTAGGGATGCACGGCGCACCAATAAGGAATAATCTACAGGCCATCAAGTACATGACATATCAGAAGATGAAATTAAGCCTACTTAATCTCAAAAGGAATCAGTATTAATATTCTATATTTACCTGTAGGTACTGGTCTCGGGTCAACATCATGGATCTTGCGTCCCTTTTGGTGACCTTCATTCCAAGGACGGTCCCATGGTAAGTTATGATGGCCTAGATACGTGCCTCATAATGCATGTCCACGATGAGTTTTTGGCAGCATTTGGTAGCCACCGCATCCGCCCTAGCCTCATGTTGGTCCTGGCATCTAAAGAAATCCTATATACAAACATGATGTATCCATTCATTATTTCAAGAATGTATTGAGCAATGTAGTGCAAGGAAGACTTACCCACAGCTCTTGCTTCACCCGCTTGCCTTGTTGTTGAATACCCTATGGGCCCGATCTGCAGCATTGGGGGCGGCGGCATAGTGGTCAAACAAGTAGGCTAGCCCCATCACTCCGGCGTACTCATCCAGGCCAGGGAAGTGCTCCTTGCACAGAAGACCGAGGATGCCATTGACTTGGCGTGTGTGACCACCTCCACTCGCCACAATCATCCAGTTCCTGCCCAAGTGATTAAGAAAAAATATTAATTCTATTTTGATTTTCAACATATCATATAAAGTAGTGATAACATCTAAAGTTACTTACTTTTCCCCCTTGGGTCGAATCAGCGGGCGCCTATCATGAGGTATCGGTCGCTGAGGGAGGCTCGCGGGACCTCGCAAGTAGACGCTCGATGAACTAAAGGAAGCGGAACCCCCCGTTGTCGCCTCATCCTCGTTGTCCTCCTGCGCATCCTCCTATGCCTCCTTGTCGTCCTCCTACGTGTCCTCCTACGCCTCCTCGGTGTCCTCCTAGGGCACCTGCTCCTCCTCCTCCTCACACGATGGGGCGGCAGGCGACGACTTCCTCCTACAGCTACTCCTCCTACTCTCCCCCGGTGTAGCGGTCCTTGTCCTTCGGTACAAGGACGTTAGCTTCCTCATCCCACCACCCACCACCTTTGTTCAATCACCTGCAATTAAAAAGAGTAAACCAATAAGCACAGATAAACAAGAAGTACTTAGAAATAGATGCAAAATATGTAATTACAAAATAACATAGTATTACATGTATTAGAAATAATCTTCATGATCAGGATTAGCTAGATCATAAGTCTCATCATCACTATCAATCATGTCAAAATAATCAACACTATCCGAATGAGCAATGCTGTCATTGTCATTATCATTGTCTAAATGTAATCGCTCAAGCATTTGTAAGTCCTTCATATTTTGCACCTCATCTCTAGCGTCCTCTTCAATAACCGTTTCATTGTCTACTTCCATTTCGATCGCTTTGGTTAAGTCTATCTCAAACCTCCCTTCTAGTCCCTCTTCTTGAAAGAACTCTCCATCATATGTGTTTGGGTCTAAGTTGTAATCTTCATCGTTTGGGACAGGTACTTTACCGTGTGGCGATACCTCATGCACAATATCCCAATCCTTAAGATGCCTTATGGTTTGACATGCATATGGGAGATAATAAACTTGCGTGGCCTATTGGGCCACAATATAGACATCGTCTCCTGGTAAGACGGAATTATGTCTAATTTCGACTAGCCCAAGATTAGAATATGTCCGTCTTGTTACTTCAGGATCAAACCAATGGCATTTGAATATGACGGGATTAAAAGGTTTGGAACCATGAAACTTGAGTTCGTATATTTCTTCAATTCTTCCATAATACTCAACCTCATCAACGCTGGGCGTAAAAACTCCAGAACTTGTGGTTCTTCGATTGGACCGACTCTGCTCGTAGCTTGTTATGCGAAAGCGATATCCATTTACGTCATAACCAGAAAATGACCTAACCCTATAGGCAAAGCCATCGACAACCTGTCTCAACTCGGCATGCATAGACGCATCCCTCTGGCCCTACAAGCTCAAGCAGGATACATCGTTATATTATTTGCACGTACGATTAACTTGGAATGTCAAACTAAGTACGAGCTAAATTGGACGGTACCTTCCATTTGAACTAAGAAATGAAATCGGGCATTCCATTTCCTGCACCCTATCTAAGAAGGGTATCTACCTGCTGCGGGGTAGGATCCCTTGATTGATGCCAGAATTCATGAAGAAATTCCCTATAACAACGAGAAATAAGGGGGTTGGATGCAGAATAGTGACAACGTATTTAACAAGTTCGTTGAGAACTTACTGCATGTACGGTGCCACTTCATCAAGGTTGGTCAACATGTATAGCATGATATGGCACCACTCTTCATGATTCAAGGTCTTGAGGGTTGATGCACTTGCACTTCCGAGTTGCCCTCGGAAAAGGCTGAGGTTCGATTCATTTTTGCCAGCATTGTAATGAGAGGGTAGATTATGCACGCTAGGGAGGTTATCACCATAGTATGTTGTTGTGAAGTTCGCCACCTCCTCCAGAATGTATGCCTCTGCAATGGAAGCCTCGATTTTGCATTTATTTCTACATTTCTTTCGAAGAACCTTTAGACATCTCTCAATTGGATAGCACCAATGGCCCTGCACGCCCCCCCCCCCATTCGTGCCTCATACGAGAGGTGCAAAATCAAATGCTACATCGGATTGAAGAAGCCAGGTGGAAAGATCTTCTCCAACTTATAGAGCAACATAGGTGCCATTCTTTCCAAGTCAGCAATCACGGTCTGAGATAACTCCTTGGTATAAAGCTGGCGAAAGCAATAGCTCAACTCTACCAGCACTAGCCAGACATGCTCAGGGACATAGCCTCGAACCATCACCGGAAGAAGCCGCTCAATCCATATGTGATAGTCATGACTCTTCATCCCTAAGACTCGCATAGTAGATAAGTTCACTCCCCTCCTCAGATTAGCTACATACCCATCAAGGAACATTAACATCTACATCCATTCTAGTACTTCCCTCCTTTGGGGCTTGCTCAAGACAAAATCAGCCTTAGGCCTTCTCCATGTCTTGCTGCAACTAGGAGGCTTCATATGTTGGTTTGGTCTATCGCATAACATTGCTAGATCCACTCTAGCCTTAACATTGTCCTTTGACTTATCAGGAATGTCCATGATTATTTCCTAAAGTGCCTCAGCGACATTCTTTTCATTGTGCATTACATCAATGTTGTGTGGAAGGAGAAGGTCATCAAAATAGGGGAGCCGAGTCAAGCCCGACTTATAAGTCCACATATGTTGCTCTCCATATCCCACAAAACCACCTTCTAGATTGACCACGAGACCATCTATCTATTCACGAACCATGGCACCAGTCATTATCGGTGGTGCAGGGTCTATCACTATGACACCTTTCATAAAGTTCTTGATGTCTCATCTGAATGCATGGTTAAGAGGGAGGAATTGCCGATGTTTATCAAACAATGAATACTTACCACCCTTCTACAACCAAATGAACCTCAGACCTTCCTTGCATATTGGACATGGAAACTTCTCGTGAACACACCAGGCGTAGAATATCCCATACGCTAGGAAGTCATGCAGGGAGTAGTGGTACCAAACATGCATTTTGAAGTTTTTCTTTGTAGCTCGGTCGTATGTCCATACCCCTTCCTCCCAAGCATGGACCAATTCATCAATCACAGGCTCCATGAACACACCCATATTATTCCCCGAGTGTCTAGGAATTATCAATAATAAGAATATGTTATGTCATTGAAAACATACGCTGAGGGGAGATTAAGGGGGATAACGAACACGGGCCAACATGTGTATGGGGCAGCCATTATTCCATAAGGATTGAACCCATCTATTGCCAGCGCAACACGTACATTACGAGCCTCTTTAGCTTTCTCATGATGAATGCCATCAAAGTGGGTCCATGCTTCACCATCGGATGCATGTACCACCCTGTCAGGATTGTATCATTTGCCATTTTTGTGCCATGTCATCTATTTCGCGGATTCCTCGGTCATATATAGCCGTTGGATCCTCGGTATGAACGGAAGGTGCTGTAGAATTCTCACGGGAATATCAAGCTGCCTCTTCTGGCCATCACCAGAATCTACCTCTAGGAACCTAGAGAATTTACACTTTGGACAGTACTTTGCTTCCATGTATTCTTTCCTAAATAGGATGCACCCCTTTAGGCAAGCATGTATCTGCTCATACGGCATCTTAAGTGCACAAAGGAGTTTCTATGACTTGTGCATGCTCTTTGGTAGAAGGTGACCCTCCGGAAGTAGGCTGCCAATAACTGTCAACATACCATCGAAGGTGTCTCGACTCAGGCTATACTGGGACTTTAACGCCATTATGCGTCTAATGGCATCCAGTTGAGAAACCTTTGTCTGGCCATGAAGGGGTTTCTATGCCATGGTAAACATGTCATAGAACGCCTTTGCGGTTACCTCTAGCTCCTCCTCCGTACGTCCTTCAGCGAACTGTGTCTCGTGATAGTCATTTAACATGTCTGCTACCCCGGCATCAGCATCATAATCCTCGATGAGTGCTCTCACCACCTCCTCTCTCATACGATCGGCTTCACCATGGTAGACCCACCTAGTATAGTCTGTCGTAAATCCATTCTTCCAAAGATGTTCCCCCATGACCTTCTTTGTTTATCTTTTCCTGTTTGCACATTTGTTGCAGGGACAGCAAATTTTACTCGCTCCTTTAGCAGCCACACCAAATGCCCATTCCAAGAAAGCATCGGTCTTGTTGATCCATTCATTGGTGACCTAACCCTAACTTGCACGGCCTGTGTACATCCACTCACAGTCCTCCATCCTCTAACATATATAGCGGCGAGTAATATAAACATCAATTGCATCTACACGACGTTCCTACTATCTAATAGGTTAGGATAGGTCCTAATCTCATGCGAGGATGCATATGTGGGGTTAGTTTCTATGCTCTACTCCTATCCAAGATAGAATTTCGGCAGCACCTCCCCGCTGTTCTCTAAATACACGTCCTGCCAGGGAGAGTGTGTATCCGGAGAACAACAGGGAGATGATACCGAAACTCTGTCTCAGATCAGAGCAGACCATGGAAACTAACGCCACCTACGCATCCGCGGGCTATCCAAAAAAACATGGACAATTCAAAATAGATATGGTTTTAGATATGGAAATATCTGCATATTTCTAACCGTATCTCTTTTGAACGGGAGACGCCTAACTGGGTTACGCGATCTACGACCATGATACGGAAAGAGGGGTTATACCTAGGGTGGCGGTGGAGTTAGGCTAGTGGGGCCATAGTTGGTCGGTGCAGTGTCGAGGCGACATGGTGCAGGCAGACCCGCAGCAGCGAGGAAGACGATCGGGGTCGCCGAGGTACTCTAGCTCCGCTCCGACGGGCTCTTCTCTACAAAAAAAGAAACATAAAACTGTTAATACAAAATTTTGGTAGCACCTCCCCTGCATGGTGAGGTTTCCAAAACCTATAAGAAAACCAATGACATGATGGCCGACATGCACATATATATGAATGGCACGATGGCCGACATGCACAAGATTATATCCAACCATATATATATAACAATGTCACAACCACTCCTACGACTACCACCACTACTACTCTACCACTACTACTACTCTACCACTACTACTACCGCAACTACTAGTAATACTACGATGACGACGATGGAAGGGCATACCTAGTGGGCGTCGTAGGGCGGCGGTGGTGAAGGGGCTAGGGCACCGGTGAACAAGGCGATGGCTGGGGAAGCACTGGGGATGGCGCCGGCATGGGCGAGGCGGTGGTGACGCGGGCGTGGGCATAGGCAACGGCGGGGCTGGCACCTCCTTCTTCCTCCTCCTTCCTCCTTCCTCCTTCCTCCTCCTCCTTCTCTTCCTCCTTCTTCCTCCTCTGTTCCTCTCCTCCTCCTCTCTTTCTCCTCCTCCTCCAGCGGCGCGGGTGCAGGTGGCGGAGGCAGCGCTGGTGGCTGCGGCGGGCATACGTGTGTGCGTGCGTGCATTGTGTGGGCTGGCTGGACTAGGAGGTTAAATCCCCTCTTTGCTGAGTGCCCCTGATCTAGCACTCAGCAAAGTTTTTTATTTTTTTTAATTCTTTGCTGAGTGCCACATGGCCAAGCACTCGGCAAAGAGGGTTTTTTTATTTTTTTAAAAAAAATATCTTTACCGAGTGTCATAGGTCCTGACACTTGGCAAAGAGACACCTTTGCCAAGTGTCTTCTCCTACACTCAGCAAAGAGGCTCCTTTGCCGAGTATCATTTTTGACACTCGGTAAACCATATTTTTTCACTTTTGACCTCTAAACTTTTTCTGCAGTCCTCAGACAATACCTGGTACTCCATGTTCTAATGTGGCATATTTCTCGAACTTTTTCTATATTTCTTTAATTTATTTCATTTAATTGAATTTTTTTGGATAATTCAAATTATAACTGCTAGTCATTTGAATAATGAAAAAAATGAATGGAAAAATAATATTCATGTTATTTAGTATAATGTGAGGCCGTATCCAGGAACAGACCACTAATTTCGAACATCTTATTCATGAAACATGACCACAAACTTGCGATTGAGTTGTTTTTAAATTCTATAAAAAGCAGACGAAGTCCAAAAATCATGAAACTTGTCAAGATGTCAAGATATCATATGTGGAGGCTGTGATAAAAAATTGAGGAGGTTTTGAGCAAGTTGTCACGTACGATGTTTGCAAACCACCTTTTTGCCGAGTGCCATTTATTTGCCAAGTACTTTCTCTCTGGCACTTGGCAAACAGCCTCTTTACCATATGCCTGATAAAAAGCACTCGACAAAGTCTGGGACACTTGGCAAAGAAGTTGTCTCAGGTAGTGTATAGGGATTAGTCGAGACAAAGCTCACTGATCCTGGCGTCGGTGCGTGCCATGGGATCGGGCAAGTTAGAGTCATGGATCCTGGCCTCAGTGCAGCCCGCACAGCCGAGGTAGTTAGTTTAGTTAGTTTTAGGGATCGAGCGAGCCAGAGCTCGTGGATCCTGATGGGGCGAGTTCGGGGTCGTAGACCTAGGCGTTTGGTGTGCAGTCAAAGCATAGCCGGATGGGGCGAGTTTGGGGTCACAGACCCAGGTGTTTGGTGTTCAGTCAAAGCATAGCTAGATGGGGTCAGTTCAGGGTCACGAACCTAGGTGTTTGGTGTGCAGTCGAAGCATAGCCGGATGGGGCGAGTTCGGGGTCACAAACCCAGGTGTTTTGGTGTCTTGAGCCCCCGAGCCCCATTGGGTTTTGGTAGGGTCGATTTGAGTTTGTGTGTGTTACCCCATCCTCGGTTCCTCACAACTAGAGGGGTTGAGTTTTGTCCCTTGTCTCGATCGCTCGGGCTCGAGTGACGCGCTTTGTGAGTTCGCTAATAGGTATGATCGAGTGGAATTCGGGTTCATCATTTATGATAGGGTTGGCATAGCCCTATTGTGATATTCCACTACTCCTTTACCTGCAACCTGATAGATGCATGGGTCATTTCAAAGACCAACCCAGGTGGCCTAATGGCCTCCCCTCAATGGAGATTCTATGGGCTTGGCAAAAGGTTCAGGATCGAACGAGAAGGTTGAGATGACCATGTCTGCTTTGGGGCAGATGGGGCGAGCACCGCACGGGGCTCATCTATGTTTTCTCCCCTAGCTCTATTTGACATGGGGCAGCCATGAGTCCTTCGTGGGCTGGCCTTCGAACCTTGGTCGGTCGTTGCTCACGTCAAATGAGGCAACTACCGCTCCATGATGCAACATAAAGCATTGTGATGCATTTCGCTGCATGTGTGATGACTTAGTTCCTGAGCCCTCAGGCGGTTTAGGGGTCGAATTGTCTGGGGGCACGGGCGTATGGAATGAATGTGTGTATAGATGTATGAAATGATTTATAAAGAAATAGCGGGGGTTGGTAGTGTTACCTTAATGACTCGAGTGATGGAGTTGGCATGGCCTGCATGGGGCATCCCTTCGCTCCATATCTGTCTCTCGATATGTTTTCTAAGTCGTTCGATCGACTTTAGGAAGCTCGATGGTCTCTCCCGACGAAGATCCCATTTTGGGGTTTTCCAAGTCCCGCCTAGGGATGTGGAGAGCCACTTGCATGTGGTGATGCTTTGGTTTTCATGCTCGGTCATGCGATAGTGGTGGGCCATTCCCATGCCATGTCTCGACTCACCAGACGGTGTTCCATCTGACCAAGCGTCGTTCCATCATTCAGCGTGCATCCCATCGGTCAGGGTGTGTCCCATCGTTTCCCATCCGCATTGAATGGGGGAAGAGAGAGAGTTTTTTGCTCTAATCTTTTGCCCCTCTTCAGCTTGTCGTGTTTTCTCCTTAAATAGGGGGAGGGAGAGGGCTCTCTGTCATAGTCCTTTGCTTGTTCTCCAACTGTTGTCTTTCCTCCTTTTTCCTCCTCACTGAGAGTGCCTATATGCCATGGCAGTTCCTAAGTGTGAGAGAGGGTAAGCGAGGGGGAGGTCTTACAGATCCTTTTGTGAATCCAAAGCGTGATGTCAAGCTGGAGGCTGCCTAGGGCGGTGCTGGCCATCTTTACCTAAAAAGGAGTGGCTTTCGCCGAAGGGGGTGGTGTGCTGGATTCATCAGCGAGGCCTTTTTTGGGATGGAGCCGTGTGAGGATTTTCTCTGGTGGATCTTTATCGGGCAAGCCTTGTTGAAGGGGAAGTTGCTTAGGATCGTGCTGGTGGAGGGTTCCACGCCTATAGCTGCTCAGGTTGGCTAGTTCATAAAGTTTGATGAGATCTCTTCCAGTCATGGTGGCCATACCTTGGTAGCAGTGTCCTTGCCTAGGAGCTGCCTCGACTACATGAGAAGGTCAGGAGCTCCATATTCTTCTACTGAGCATCTATGGGTGCGACGCCCTTGAGGTGCCCGTTGCGCTCACCGAAGTCGAGGGAGCGAAACCGGGCAGGTCCCTTGAGGTACCCGTTGCACTCGCCGAAGTCAAGGGAGCGGAACCAAGTGGGGCCCCAGCGGCGGTGGTTATGTCCCGCAGCGTGTGTTGTGGTTTCTCCTTTGGCGTTCAGGCAATGTCGTCAAGCGGCCACAGTAGTATTTGGAGTAGTAGTAGAAAATATAATAGTTGAGTTCATGGGTGAGTCCCCATGTGAATAGTTTTTTGTATCAATGAATACATCAGTACTGTTTTTGTGATAGAATCATTATCCATTCCTTGTTTTTATTCTAGCATAGCTTTTGTTTTTGTCCTTTTTTTCACACCTGCCTGTTAGTTCCGTAGGCTGTAGCTTTTTTAAGAACCTGAGCATGGCCTGCGGGGCTCGTCTGCTTGTAACCGTAGGTCGTGGCGGGGTGCGTTCGGTTAGGAGTAAAAACAAAGTTACATAGGGCAATCAAAGGAAAAGGAATGCGCTTCCGTTCGGGGACGAAGTTGTTTACCAAGTGAGAGTAAAAAAGAGAGGTAGTATTCAGTATTGTACCCTCATGGAGCCCCCAAGCGACCCGGGCTAAAAGTGTTTGGGCTAGGGTGCTTTACAGGGGCAAGTGTTGACTAAAAGCGGTAAGATCAAATTTAGGGGAAAACGACGTAGCTATTCAATGTTCCAAGTGTTGGTGAGAACATTGCCGTTGTTGTCCTCCAGTCAGTAGGTGCCCGGTCGAATTACTTCAGTCACCGTATAGGGCGTTTCTCATGGTGGAGAGAGTTTTTGTTTTTCCTTCGTTGATTGGGTCCTCCAGAGTACGAGATCATCGACTTCGAGTATCCTCCCCCTGATCTTCCTTTCGTGGTACCTGCGCAGGGTTTGTTGGTAGCAAGCGAAACGGATGATGGTCGTCTCACGGGCCTCTTCGAGTAGGTCGACTGCGTCTTGCTAAGCCTCCGCGGCTCGATCGCGGTCGAAAGCCTTCACTCTTGGGGCGCCATGGTCGAGGTCAGAGGACAGCACTGCCTCAGCTCCGTAGGCCAGGAAGAAGGGTGTGAACCCTGTGGATCGTGAAATGGATCCGAATGTCTTAAACATCGAAAAAAATTATATTCATATCAGTTTTATTGTCAATATGGATATCTACATTCCTAGTTGACTTTTATATGAATGCCAAATGGATGTATTGGAATTTATCTTTTGTGATTCTTCTTTATCCCATTCAAGATCCATATCCGGAAAAAATATGAACTACTAAAAATTATTATTATCCGTGAAGAACAAAGCACCATCTAAAACTTATACTCCCTCTATTCTAAATTATAAGTTATCATAACTTTTCTATATACGTAGTATAAAATATAAGTTATGAATCTAGAAAAAGTAGAACGGCTTATAATTTGAAATGGAGTAACGATTTATGAGTAATTACAATGTAAATGATAATTCTTTTGATATAACTCATTTAAAGTATTTAAAAGTTATTTCTATGGCTGATATGTCTAAACATACAGGTTAAGTTTAAATTATGATAATTCTAAAACTTGTATTTATAATAATTTAAAACTATTAAAAATATATTTATGATAATTGTAATATTGAAATAATGATACATATAAAGCTTAACTTTAGTTAACTTGATTTTTTATATACCTGAATTAATTTATGGGTCCCTATTTACGTGCATTGAGATACTTATCTACACTTTTATTATTTTTATATATTTGATTATTAAAATATTTATTATATATATGTTATCTACGCCAATATTGTTGTTTTAAGGAAATCTACTTGTTATCTTCAAAATTAAGTAGATATCCAAATGCAAATCTAAATTCGAGATATAAATATCAGTATCCGTATTTGGATCGGTAATGTTTAGATGCAGCCGTCACGACGGATGGACGCGGCTTCCCAAACCATAGAAATTTCCCCACTCGCTACCATGTCGTACGCTTGCTCTCGCCCGCACCGCGCGCCCCTGCGGGCATCCCCTGTGGCGCCCCAATCCCGCTCTCCCCATTCTCGCCCATCCCATCTCTCGGTCACTCTCTCACATCCGCTAGCAGCAGCAGAGCCCCATGCCACCAACGCTGCCTCCTTCCGCCACCCAAGGCGACCACACTTGTTTCCTCAGTTCGTGCAGTGCCTCCCTGACCTCTTCCCCAACCCTAGTGTCGCCGTGTGCACGTACCGAGGCGCCTTAGGTTGTCCCCGGTCGAGCCAAGGGCACCCAAGAGCGTGGACGGTGCTTGTGGTGCTCGCGCGCCGCCGACTCCCACCTTCATGGCTAGAATCGACCAGCCCCGGCCTCTCCTTCGTCGACAATGCCGTGTTTAAAGTGTTCCATTTGTATGTTTTCAAGTGTTTTATCTGGGTGTTGCATAAGTTTCAATGGCTATATACGCATGTAGCAAACATATGTTTCATGTTGCAAGCATATGTTTTAAGTATTTTAGTTGTTTCAGACGTATGTTTCAAGTATTTCATCTGGATGTTGCATAACATGCATGTTTCAAACGTATGTTTTCAAGTATTTCAGGTGTTTCATACGTATGTTGCAAGTATTTCATCTAGATGTTGTAAAAGTATATCTGGATGTTGCATATATTGTTATGGCATGTTTCAAGTATTTCATCTGTTTCAGACGTATGTTCCAAGTGTTTTCATCTGTATGTTTCAAAAGTAGATTTTGGGAGCACATGTTGCAATGGCACCGGTGGTTGGCGGACAGCGGCCTACTGCAGCCTCCTGCTACTGCTGGGGCGCCGTCGTGGATCACCGTGCGGACGTCGTCGTGGGTCACCGTGCGGACGTCTGAGGCCTGCAGACGCCTCCGCGACGTGCATCCACAGGCAGGGCAGGCGACTTGGATCGATCCCCACGTGCATGCGGGCGTGTGAAAACAGGAGCGGGCTCGGGTGGTCCTGCGTATGTGTGGGCGTGGGCGAGCAAACTGTTGGCGCGCGACGTTTTCCTGCGAGCGCGTGTGACGGAGGAGGCGCAGTCCAAACGTTTGGACGCTAGCCCTTCTATATTTGAATTCAAATTAAAGTGTGGTAAATATAATCCGAATCCAATATAGCTTACCGGGCACAATGCTAGATTGGACCCTAAGAACGCATCCAAGTGGGGCCCACATGTCAGGAGTGGCATGGCGCTTTGATGGATAAAAATTCAATCCTTGGCTTTAATAGTATGGAATAATATAGATTAAAAGTTATATATATTTGCAAAGTATAAGATTAACGCGATAAATACTTTTATTGAACTATATTTTCTACTTGATTGAAACAGTATATGTTCTCTACGGAAAGAGCTGTAGTTCTATACGATTTTGTAATTCTGATTTCTGAAGGTGTATGGACCTTCAGGTTGGGATGGTAGGAGTTTGGGCCCATTTCAAAAGGAAAATTTTACGCCCAGAGGCTTTTGCTTGTGAAATTCTGGTCGGAGCCCGGCCCATGTCTATTTTTAGATTCCTCCCCAATCAAGAAATCCTGTTTCTGCAAGGTCAATAAAAGCTCGCCGATCCCTCTTGCGTCCCGTCCTCCCTCCTCGCCCCAAGTTCCAACCCCGGCCGCCTCTACATCGCCAAATCTAGGGTTTTGTCAAGCCCTCCCCTTCCCTACTATCGCCCCCATGGATCCCTTTTCCAAGAAGCGCAAGCCCGACGAGAACGGCGCCGTCACCGCCTCTCCAGCCGGTGGGGCTGCCACGCTGGGCCTCACCCGCGACGACGTCCTCCGCCTCCTCGAGCCGCTATCCCGGGACCAGCTCGCGGACATCGCGGCCGCCGCCGCGCTCGTCTCGGCGCACGCGCTCGACGCCGTGCGCGCAGCCGCCGACCGCGACCCGGCCCTCCGCAAGCTCTTCGTTCGGGGGCTCGGGTGGGAGACCACATCCGACTCGCTCCGCGCCATCTTCTCCTCCTATGGGGACCTCGAGGAGGCCGTCGTCATCACTGACAAAGCCACGGGGCGGTCCAAGGGCTACGGTTTCGTCACCTTCCGCCACGCTGATTCCGCCGTCCTCGCACTCAAGGAGCCATCCAAGAAGATCGACGGTCGCATGACTGTCACGCAGCTCGCCGCCGCCGGCTCGGCAGGCGGGCCGTCCGGTGGGGCCGCCGGCAGTGGCGGTGCTCCTGTGGCTGATGTGTCGCTCCGGAAGATCTTCGTTGGGAACGTTCCTGCAGACATGCCGTCGGAGCGTCTCCTTGCGCACTTTGCCGCCTATGGCGAGATTGAGGAGGGGCCGCTGGGGTTTGACAAGCAGACGGGCAAGTTCCGGGGCTTTGCACTTTTCGTTTACAAGACACCTGAGGGTGCGCAGGCATCCCTAGTGGACACGGTCAAGGTAATTGACGGCCACCAGCTTGTATGCAAGCTTGCCATAGAGGGGAAGAAGGGGAAGCAGGGGCAATCACAGCAATCTGGCCCTGGCAACCAGCAGCAGCAGCAGATGCTGCCGGGTGGTCCGCAAGACATTCAGGGAGGGCTTGGGCTTGGGTCACAAATGGGAGCACAGTATGGTGGCCCTGGGAGCGGTATGCCTTCGTTTGGTTTTGGTGGTGTTGGTGGCGGGTTTGGGGGTCCAAACCCTTATGGTAACATGCCATCTTCCATGGGTGGAGGAGGCGCAGGTGGTTTAGGGTCGATGGGAGGCCAGGTGCCCACTGGGTTGGCTGGTGCTGGGGCTGGTGCATTTGGGCCTGGGGGATTGGGTGGTGGCTCATTTGGGGGATCATCTCAGTTTGGTGCTGCTGGGATGGGGGCATATGGTGGCCTTGGAATGGGTGGAGGCTCCATGTACCGCATGCAACAGGGAGCAGGTGGGCTGCCTGCAGGCGCATTTGGAGAAGGAGGCAACTATCCTCTTCCAGGTTCTGGTTTCCGGGGCCAGGATCCTCAAGGTGGAATGTCTCCTCCTGGTCCAGGTGCCAGGGCTCCTCCTATGTATCCCAACGTGCCGCCTTATTTCTAAGGTATAAACGCCGCTTCCATATGTTCTTAATTTTATTTATATAGCTTAGTTAATGTTCTAGTATGTTGCTTGATGTGTAGTGAAACATGCATTGATTGGTAGATGATTTTCTTTAGCTTCTCTTGGATGAACTTGAGTACTTGACTAATGTGTTTGCAAATTATGTTGGCAGAGTGTTTTTCTTTGCTTTTGTTGAATGGCTGGGAAATCAAAATATTTTCATTGATTAAGTTCCAATGATTTGTAAGAGATTTAAGGCCATTGCCACACTAACAAGTAGTGATTGTCTGAATATTGTTTATTTGTCCTGATTTCATTGGTTTTCTTGGTGACTGAAGTTCTGATGGTGCTTTGTAAAAGACTTGAGATAATTATGGTACTTATGAAGTTGATTGGTGGGCATAGCTTCAAGGATGATAACTGTGAATGTGTCAGCGTAGTAGACCTTAATTTCTAGTTGACATTATTTCGTAATGTGTTTTCCTGTTCTGAAACTTCCCTTTGGGTGTATGGGTCTATCCTTGGACGACTTGCCTTTGTAGTGTGGAAGGTACTCTCAGAGCATAGCATAATCCTTTGGTGGTCAGTCCATCATTTTTACATTGGAATTTCTTTGGTTGTTTGTGACAAGTGTTCATTCCTTTGCCCTTGTTAGTTTCTTGCGTATGTGCTTGTTGGATTCTAATTTGTTGTCTTACTTATCCTGATGCTTGGGATCACCAAGATTCGGTATTCCTGATAAGTTTTATCATGATGATGACCAATAATGTGTATCTGTCTTGGTTATTTACTAGATCTTAGTATCTCACCTTGCTGGTTTGCACTTGATGCTAGATGTTTGTTGACATCTGAGATTTGAGATTGGTATGTTGGCTTGTTTAGGATTTACGTTGCATATGGGAATTGTTGCAGTAAATATGGTTTCTGGTAAAATGTGTACCTATATTTATTGTTTTTTTGTTAGAAGCCTTGGTTTACTTTGATTGCTTTGTCAACAGATGATTTCGATCTTCTTCGCTAGTTGGTCGGTCCTTTTTGTTTGCATCTTTTTTTACTCATTCTTATTATCATCGAGTCTTCACTGTTATTAGTGGTGTGTAGAATAACTGTTATTTATCTGTGCATGTTTTCCAGTATTCATGTCATTGATACAAGTACCTTTACTCCTATTTGGTACTTGGGCATGAGCATTGGCACATTTTTGTAAAGGAACCCCTTTTGTGGAACTCAAGTTGTTTCCCTATCTTATATTGCATATAGTGCTTGAGGCATTGATCCCAAATATTTTCTTTGCTCGTTTCATACTATAAAATTACTAGTTGCATACACCTACAGCCCTCAAATGTGTATTTGAATGCTAGAGATTTTCTGCTTGATCATTTTGCTGCAATGTTACGGATGACGACTTCATAAGCTTTTATAAAGTTATGTCTATTTCTTCTATTAACATTGCATATATATCATGGCCAATGTATTTTAAAAAACAAATCTAACCTTGATTCACTTGACATTGTACTTTGTTTTTGACTGATGGTGATATTTCATTTCATGAGATCTTTTGAGCTTTTTTGGATATATTTTTTTTATATATCATCAGAAATATGCTTTGACCCAATTTTTACTGCCTACATATATTTAATTGTGCTACAATAATATTCTGCAATCTTCGTGCTGAACTAAATAATTATGCAATATATTTGCACTTAAAGGTTTGCAAGATCAGTGTGCAGTTATCAAAACTGTTATACTTGATATTGCAATACTCTGAAAAAGAATATAGTCTCTAAGTTTAATAGTTTATATGCTTTATGTATTAAACATCATATATCTATTTTCCAATGTTGTTTTGTATATATTTTGTATTTATATATGTATATGCAGCTGAATTATTGATTGAATTCTAGTGAATGTGTGACTCAGGTGTGTGACAACTCTTGGGAGCATATCCTTTGAAATGGTTGTGCTGAATTCAGAAGTGTTGTCTGCTTACATGGATGCTTGCATATTCTGGCTACTTCTGATCTGGAATGTGGAATGAGTTTGCACTCTCAATTTTCGCTGTTAAGGGATACATGAAGCTAGTTAGTTGTGATAATGTTTAGCTGTGATAATGCTTCACATGTACTTTCTTATGACTGCTTTGCAGTTTAATTTTCTATATAGATAAGCGACGTTGCATTAAGTGTATGCTGTGTTGATTATTGTCGTATTAACGTTGCATGAAGTGTATGCTGCGTTGATTATTGTCGTATTATCGTATGAAATCCCTTTATTTTATTTTCATGGTCTGATGATGCGTTTAATCGTATATAGCTTTCTATTTGTCTATACTTTTGGTGAGCCGAGGGCAGTTTATATGTATGATTGGTGACTGTAATGCACTTTTTCTTTTAGAATTTATATATTGTCTATTTGCAAACAAACAGTTGTGATCCATTTCAAAATAAGTTAATAAGTTCCAATCTATAGTTATATCCCTTCCTTGAGACTGCAAATCATTACAGTTAATATTAATATTTTTATTGTCGGATTGGAAACATGAACTACACTTTGTTACTGCTAATATTTTGTACTTTTCTCAAGTCAAATGTGACTTAGATTTTGGGTGGTAACTGGAGATTCCAGCCCGTATTGAAACCTGAAGTTGGTTGAAAATATTTAATGTTTACCTTGTTTAGTGAATGTATCTGTCATTGTTAGTTCAACAACTTTTTGTTACTATTTTGTATTTGTGGATAGCCTACCCCAACTTGCTTGGGACTGAAAGGCTATGTTGTTGTTGTTGTCTAATCTGATCTGCTCTATTGTTACAAGTTTAATAAATTTTCTTTTGTTTGTTTGAAGCTAGGTTTGGCATTTCCTGCTATGAAATTTTTTGTTTGTGTTGTGTTGTGGAGGTTTTTTTTTTTGCTTTAAAAGGTACAATGACTGGATTGTATTATGGGAGGGTTTATGATTCTGATCGCAGCCTACCCCAACTTGCTTGGGACTGAAAGGCTATGTTGTTGTTGTTGTATGATTCTGTTCGCTGCCTTGTCAATGGTGTTGACATTGGTGATATTTTGTGATATAGTATTCCTCCATTCCAAATTGTAATTTGTTCTTTCTTTTCTAGATACATTTGCTACACACCTAGATATAGATTATGCCTAGATACAAGGTAATGTATCTAGAAAAGCTAGCTACAAGGGCTTAAAATTTGCAACGGAGGGAGTATAATAACTATCTTGCAATTTGGAACGGAAATGGCTTACAATTTGGAATGAAGTTGTAAGTCGTTTTGGTTTTTCTAGATATATAGATATAGATTTTACTAAGCATCTAGATATACATTATGTCTAGATACATAGTAGAAAGCTATGAATTTAGAAAAGCTAGAGCAACCTACAATTTGGAATGGAATATTTTGTTCTTATAATAATTGGTTGGTTGGTTATTTATTTGATTGTTTAGTCGATTTAAGAGCCATTGAGGTGTTTTTTCCCCTGCGATAAGAATTGTGCTGTATTTGATCCAGTGGTATATGTCGTTCAATGTAAATTTACCTATGTTGCAATGTCTATATATTGTGATTCTTTGTGGTAATGTCTATATCTTGTTTCTCTGTTTGTACGGATTCTGTTTTGATTGATTTGCCATTCACTCTGTAATAACTTGATAAACGACTGCCCAAAAATGTTTTTAACTCTAGCAAATATACATGAGGGTTGAACTATTGAAAAATGTTTTTCACCCAAGCAATTATATACTTGGGAGAGGTCTAATCAGGAAGTTAAACAGAAGCACGTTCCATGTATCTGGTAGCCCTGGTAGGCACCAGTGGCTGCAGTCACTATATGTCAGTGGTTGCTGCAGCTGCTCTTTGCTAAGTGGTTTTCCTTCCCGAGTAATTGTGTAAATTGATGGGTGTGCATCAATTCGGAGCTCGGAGAGACGAGTGATGTTCATATATACAATAGGCGTTTTCATCATCCTGATGTTTTTCTCGATAATGTTTATCAAACTTTTTGGAAACGATGGAGCGATGTTTCCGTTCCCCTTGGATATAGGAGCCGTTTGGTTGTAGCACCAATTTACGCTGCATGATAGAAGGGATGTAGTAAGTGATATACTGATAAAGTAGTTGGATGTGTCTTTTCAATTGTTGTTCGAAATATGCACCTCTTGTGTTCAGGTGAGACACTTCGGAAGAATACTCTGGTTCTGCTAGGGTCTATGTTGTAGTCGACCCACCTAGCCCAGGTCCTCAATGCTCCATCGAAGGCTTCCTCTCCTGCCATCTGCACCATCTTGCCGTCCCACTCGAGATGGTCCCACCTGCATGCAGATGGACAAGAACAGCAAATGAAATTTGACCTGATGAAGTTCGGTGCTGCGAGCTTGTGTACTTACGCCCTGAGTTTGCCTGTGTGAGTCCACCAGTGGCCGGTGTTGAAGATGAGGACGTCAGCACCGAGCGTCCGCTGCAACATAGGCGGCAGCTGGTCCAGCATGAGCGCCTTGGTCCGGTCGTCTTTTGTTTCGAGCTTTACGAGGAAGGGGCTCCAGAAGAACTCCACGGAGCAATTATAATCCTGTTTTTTTAGAAATTAGAAATTTGGGTGGTGTAAGAACAAAAGGTTTTAACTGTCATTTTAGATATCAGCTTATAGTCAATCAAATAGAGAAGTAGAGAGCATTAGGGTTCTAGCATATCATTATTGATAATTAATTTGCTGACATGCTCAAGAAGACAAGAAATTTAAAAACATCCGGAAATTATCTCGAGAACATTTGGAACACCCGAAAATCAATGCGTGTACGAGCTATAGTGACGCCATATTTTAGGATCCTACACGTGCAAGCCACAGCTCTCGTAGTTCTGGTCGACGCACACAAATTTTCACTCTTTCACTATGTCATGCATATAAGAGTGTACTCCCTTCAGTCCGGTGTATTTCTCTGCATAATTACTGCATTAATATATTAATATATTCTTATACAAAATTGATGTTATCATGTTCATATTGAAACAATGACCACGTTCAACGGCCACCCTCTACTTTGAAACTGGAGAATACCCCTTGTTATCATGTCATGCTGCGTAGACTATTTATATTTATACCTGTATGAATGAAACTATCTTAAATTAATTTGGTGAATGGTTTGACACATCGATGTGGACAGCTATAGTGGATGAACATATAACTATTATAATTATATGTGTTAGTTGGCTATAATTATAAGTTCTAGTGGATTGTTGATATGAATAGTTTGTATGAGAGAAATCTCTAGTGGGGTTTAGCTTTATAAGAGTATATATGATTAAAATGAGTATTTTGTTAGAATCATGATTTGATTGAGAATTGCTCTACCAATCTACTTTTCAATAAGTAAGTATTTTTTCAATCAATAAAATTTGAGATGTATAATTGTCTTGGAACAAAGGAAGGATGTGATATAAAATGATAACAACAATCAGGTATTTTGAAATACGGTAACATCAATGAAGGATCAGAGTACTACTTAAAAAAAAAAGTTGCTCAACAGTAACTAAACGACATAAACCATCCCAATCTCCGCACCCAAAATCCGCCGCGATATCATGCGTACATCGATTTCGGTCAACTGCACCCACATGCCCCGATGCCCGCCACGATACTATGAGGTTGGTCAACAGTAAAATTCTCCGCACCCAAAATCCCAAATGCTCGCCACGATATCATGCGTACGGACAGCGTAGGTAGTCGCGTGGAGGCAGTCACTTACCATGGCGCGGAAGATCCTGTACTCGGAGCCAGCGTCGTCGACGATGCGCGTCCGCGACCGGTCCGGCACCGCCGCGTAGAGGATGCAGGCGAGCGACTCCCACATGTTGCGGTTCAGTGAGTCGCCCACCAGCACCAGCCGCTTGTCCCGGCACAGCTCCAGCGCCTCCGGGCCGCCCAGCCTGTGGAACACGACGAGAAGGCGACCGGCATGGCGGCATGCACGCCAGAGTCAGGGATCGATACTGGAATACACTCACTAGTCACTATATACAGTAGTACAAATGAATGCTTGTCACGGTGACCTCGTCCGGCCGCCGCATCGCTTGGGCTGCCACCGCCACCGCTCGTAGCCGGAGTCCGGGCGGCCGTTCCGGCGGCACGCCACCTGGTCGCTCAGGAACGGGCACTCCGCCGCGTCGTACAGAGGGTACGACCGCGCCGGTTCCTCCACCCACTCCCCGTCGAACAAGTCGCACTGCGCGTCCTCGTCGTCCTCCCCTGCTTCCTCAGACGGCGCCGGGGCCGGTGCAGGCGGCGGTCCGGCCTCCTCCTCCTCCTCCTCCTCCTCAGGGCTCCAAGCATCAGCAGGGCCGCCACCTGCTGATGGTGAGATCGCGTCTGGCGCAGGCACCGGCGCAGCATGGTGCGAGTGCGAGCCAGTACGGGCCAGCGGTGGCGGCGACGCCGGGGCCGCCTTCTGCTGCACCCTGGAGAACCGGTCCCACGCCGCCGCCGTGCGCGGCTGGAACGGCCGCCGGTAGCCGGCGGCGGCGAGGAGGATGCCGGCGGAGAGGAGGAAGATGCACGCCAGTGAGCACATGGAGGTGGCGAGTACCCATCTGCGGGACGAGGGCGCGGCGGCGCCGGCAGCTGGTGGTGGTTTGATGGAGTGATCCATTTGGTTAGCTAGCTATAGCGCGCGCGCTCTAGGTGGCCAAAGCGAGGCGTGGAGGAGCTAGTGGAGAGTGACTGGAGTCCTGGCGTCGTGGGCAGGGTGATTACATAGCGAGACGGGGCGGGCTGGCCGGGTCCCGGGGACCAGGAGACTGGAGAGGTAGGGACGGCGGCGAGCGAGGCGTGGAGGAGCTGCTGTGGCGCGCTGGATGGTTTTGGTTGGGCGCCCTGGCCGGTTTTGGTGAGGAGGGGTTGGGGTTTTGGTTGGGAATTGGGACCGTGTGCACCGCTAGCTAGCTGCTGCTGTTATCTAAGCGCGTATGCACCGTCTGTATGTGTATGTACATAAGCTTGTGTACTCACGTGACTGAATGATAGTAGGTTGCTTAATTAGTGACTGTTGTTTACAGTTACAGCGTTGTTGTTAATCCACTAGTGGTGGTGGTAGTGCTTGGCGTGGGACGCAAATATTCTACTGCCCCTACGTACGTACACTACACATCAAGTGGCCTGCATATGCCTATCTAGCTAGTTGTTTGAGAAGGGTACTTTAGGGCCGATCTGAATGGGCTCAAGAGTTTGTTTTACCAGCCACACGGGAGTAGGCCAATAGGGTACGTCTCACGTTCCGTTTCGCAGCGGCATTTCAATTTACGTACACTAGCCACGCAGACAGGCAGACAGTGCAGCCAACGTGGGGTTCCTTGCTTGCTCCAGTTCGCCATGACGAGTACACGTGCACGGGGCACGGCTGCCCGGAGTCCCGAGCGCCGTCTTGGAGAGGAAGCGATGATGGTTATGGGACATTGGAAGAAGCTAGCTGGTGCTGGATTGATCATGGAGACTGGAGCGAGAGCGAGTCCCATCCCGTCGCGTAAAGAATCGGTAACGTGCAGCTCTCCAGAACGTTGTTTGTGGGGGGATTTCGCTCGAGTGCGCATCATGCCGCGTTTGGGTTCGCAGAGGATGATGCGCGCAATGAGCATGCCGGGCCTGGGAGACGTGCGATCCGAGCCACGGAAATGATTTGCGCGCTTGAGGGTGTCGGAGCTTCGAATGCCTCTCCGTTCAAGGCGAGCTTGAATCCGGGCGCGGTTTTCCCATGGGCCGGTCGAGAAGGTAGCCCACAAGGCCATTTCCTCGTCCAGCCCGTCCCGGAGGCAGCCCACAGCATCCACCATCCAACCATGGACCACAACCGTGCCGTGTCACTCACTCCAGAAGGAAGGAAGGGTCGGTCAGTGCCAGTGTGCCGCGAGCACGAGGCCGAGGACGCGCGCCGCTCGTTTCGTTTGGCGCAGGCCGCCGCGGCTGCTTCCTCCGCACGCCCCGCCCCCCCGTTCCACTTCCACAGTTCCACCCGAGAGAGGTCGGTCGGGATGGCACTCGTCGCGTGCCCGCGCTGCAACGTAACCCCGCCCCAACCCCAAGCCTCCGCTTCCGGAAGCCGCGGCCTACTCCGCGCGCCGAGATCTGCAGCGTCCAGGCCCCCGCCGGGGCGTCTCCGCCGCAGCCGCGCCATGGCCGCCTACGGAGGCGGGCACTCTGCTGCCGCTGCCGCCGGCGCCGATGACGGTGCCGGTGCCGCCGCTCCCCACGCGTCCCCGTCGCTGCTCGTTTTCTCAGGTGACCAGACCTCCCCCTGCCTGAGTGCCTGTCACGAGAGGGGTTTCATTTTGAGGCGGACGGGGGATGCGGGCTCGGTGCGTGGAATGGAAGCGTCGGCGGCCTATGGGAACGTGCGCCCGCGTGTGCCAATTCCGGTGCTTAGTGCTTACGATTGGATCATAGTGTAATGCGTAGCAGCAGTTCAAGAGAGCTTGCTATGCATGAGATTTCAGGCCTGTGCCTAATCACGAGGATCCGCCAGAATCTTTTCGAGTGCTCATTCGAGAACTACGATCTTTGGCTCTAGAACTGAACCATTTCCTTGTATCTCAGAAGAACTTCCGGGTTAATAGGGAGGATGTTTGATCGGAATAAATATTTTTTTTTTCTTATTTCTATTTTATGATTGACCAATGTAAACATAAACAACTTCAAATTGGACTCGTTTCCCCTCAACAAATAAAGTCTTGGGCTAAAAAAATCCTACCTAATGGGGAAGTCGTTGGCGAAGTCACAAGGCCGTCTTTAGTAGAGAACTAGGTAGCTCCAGCTATTGTTGTAAATTTTCATGCATTGATACATGATCCGCTGTATGCTTGAGAACAAAAATATTGATAGATGCAAACAGACAAGTGGCATCTCTGTTTTTCTTTCCTCACTGTCCTGCCACAGAAAGCTGATTCATGGTTAAATGGGGACTTCGGAATTGGCGTGGAGAGAAATGCATAGTGCTCAGAACTGAACTTGTCAAAAAAATTGCATGAAGTAGAACCAGCTGCTAGGCATATCTGCCATCAGCCTGTTCGTTTCGTCGTAAACGATTGTGGATTATTTACTGCTGGCTGGTTCGTCGGTGTGAGAGAAAAATATTGTTCTAGATTATAATCCACGATCGTATACGAGCAAGCGAACAGGCTGCATCTGGGTTTTCCAATTCTGTGATACTTTTCATTTCCTTTTTAAGACATTGCCCTTCATTTTTGAGTTTGATTCAGGTGGGACAGCATTTAATGGCGTTGTTGAAGAATTGAAGAAAGTCACTACTCGAGTTGCGCATGTGCTCCCTGTTTCTGATGATGGTGGAAGCACAGCTGAGATTGTGCGTGTGCTTGGTAGGTTCCTATGTTTCCTACAACAAAATTCACTTCCCCTGTTACTTGAGAAATACTTTAGTGTATCTGCGTGTGTCAAATATGCTATGATGGTCAGTGTTGGCCTCCCTGTATTAGGTGGTCCTGCTGTGGGAGACATAAGATCAAGATGTTTGAGATTGTCTGATGAAAGTACTGCAGAAGCTCTTTCTGTTCGGAAATTGCTTGGGCATCGTTTGCCTATTGATCCTTCAGAGGCAAAGCTGGAATGGTAGCAATGTGTTCCTCTTTTGCAGATCGATTATATTTTCTCTTTTTAGTTTGTCCTAGTGTCCAATTAATTTCTTCTTTATGAATAGCCAATTTTAATTGTGGATTTCATAGGTACCAGATTGTAGAAGGAGACCACTCTTTATGGGAGGGAGTCTCTCGTCCATACAGGGAAACTATTCGTGCCTTTTTGGTCTACTTTCACAGTGAGGTCTGTCTCTCATGTGACATGTCTTTTCTTTTCTCCCATAAACATGTGTCTAAAGCCTGCCCTAGTTATCCATAGGCTGAAGATTAAGCAATGCATCACCTATTCTCTTAGTGACACATAATGACTTCTACATATTTGTGCAGATACTTCGACGGTCAGCTGAAATGTTTTGCTTCACCCATGGCAGGTGATTCTTCTAAGGTGAAATTTGCAGTAGATCATATTCTTGCAAATCATCACTCTTTTCCTTGTGAGACAATTGTTTACATATTGCAACATTTTGACGTATTCAATGGTATGATGTGCATAATACCTTGCTGTCTGTGATGTCACTTTTCGTACAGGGAACGACCCTTTAGGTCAAGTTATTAATCCTCCCAAGTCGTTTACATTTCATTTAACTTACTACAGATTTATTTATTTTTGCAGCATTGGAAATTTCTTTTTTGCTGGGGCACGCATATTCTTCCAGTCGTTGGATGCTGCAATTTTTTTGTTTTCACGCGTATCACAGATCCCAGCAGAAAGTCTTGTGCTTCCTGTTATATCCACAAATGACAGACTTACTCTGGGATGTGAACTATGGGTAACCTCACTTGCCAAGCCAAAGTTTTACCCATGTTGTACAAGTTGCTGTATATATTTCTGTGTTGCTCCTTGTTACATGCCCTTTGGATAAAACTTTACTTCATCTTTATTTACTCTGTATCCTTCTTTCTTTTAATGCTGGAATGTATTTGTTACATTTACTCCAATTAGGTAAGTAGCTTTGTTCTTGTAGGCTTCCATTTTTTCTACTAAAAAATAAGCTTGCATTTTTATTATTCTGAGTCTTAGATGTGGCAGGGTTGTTTGTGTTGGCAAAGTTACTTCTACATATAAGCATGCACATCTCTTAATCATAAAACCGTAAATAAACATCTTAATTCCTTTGTTTATACAAATTCTTGTTCTCTCTCTCTCTCTCTCTCTCTCTCTCTCTCTCTCTCTCTCTCTAATGAAAAACCCTTCTGTTTTCAGGATGGGACTATCATTCGTGGCCAAAATGAAATATCACATCCAAGCAATGGACGCCGAGAAATTGTCAACAAGGTACTTGAAAGAGTACTATGTTGAATGGTGATAGTTCCTGAGTTTTTTGGCCTGCATGATAAATGAGGCACTTTTGACATCTTCCATGTATTTTGAAGTTCTCTTGTTTTTATTCCACAAAAGGGGAATATATTAGTAGATCTAAACTTAGCTCATCACGGCTGTGTCATCATACTTTGGTAACATGCCTTTCAACCTGTTCTTGTTGTAAATTCTTCCTGTAGCTAGCAATTCTCAGTTGGTCTTGGATGGCAGATAGATTGGCTAAAGTGGGGTTTGCCTCATCCTTTTTCTTGCCCACTATGCGATCAAGAAAACCAGTAGTACTATCCAAGACCTACTGGTTTTGTGAGTAGTTGAGATGCAAGGTTGCTTTACCACACTTCAGCAAATAGAACTGCAGGCTAGGCTTATACGAGGAGTCGTTTCAAGCTGGTGGTGCAAAGCCTTAAAGCAGGCCAATAAGCAACTTAGTAGGGGGCTTAATTCTCTGAGCACATTAGTCACTTATGAAATCTGGAAACATAGGAAAAACCGAGTATTCAACGGAGTTGCTCCTGAGTGGCTTTGGCGGTGAGGGCAGTAGAGAGCAGGGCACTTTGTGCTGTGCAACTGGAGCCACAAGGACCTCCAGGGTCTGGTCACTAGATAGGCTAGATGCCCTATCGGCTGTTTCTCCCATTTTTTGTGACATGCTTGTTCTATAAGTTTTCCTGGTGTGTGTGGTGATGTAAATAATAAATCTTCCCGTCTTTGATGAAATGACACGCAACTCTTCTGTCCGTTCGAGGGAAAAAAAACCTATTCTTGTCAAATCATATATAGCAATATAGCATGTTATTCCCAAGAAAGTTGGGGGTAGGCTAAAGATGAAACCATCACGTCCACAATATGCTTTTGTCATTACAGTTGCTATGTATTATAACTAAAATTCTTGAGGTGATGTCTTGAAGAGCAAGGCAGCAACACCTTCTAATTTGAGTCGGGGATGGTGTGCTTAGTCTAAGGCTTTAAATTATCCTGTGATGTCGGTTGCTAGTTGCTACTATGTACTTAGTTACAGTTTCTTTGTTAATGACATGCTTTATGTCTCCATATTCATTTCAATTGCTTCTGACCTTTATATGCTCTTTTTCGTTATTCCAGAAAAAAAAAACCTTTTCGTCACTATATGCATCCTTGTTGATTTCTCACCGTGTTTATTCTTGTCTAATTGATTTTTCTGTTTTCTGTCCTTTTCTGGAAGGATTGTAATTCATGCAGTGCACTTCCTTCAAGGATCAAGCGTGTGTTTTACATGTCAAGTGAAGGCAGCAACCTATTGCATGAGGTAGGTACTCATTTATTTTGACTTGTTAGGCCTTGTACTTGTCCTTGCCATGCAGGTCTACTATGAGTGCTAAACTATTCTTTAAGGCAATGGATGCTTAAATATCTTGACCTTAGGATTTTACCAAATCTTGTAAATACATTTAATATAACTCAACAGGCTGGTTCACATGTCTTGATGTCTGACATAATGGTGAACTTGTCTTTGAAAATCACACTTGCATCTGCCAGTCACTGTATGGTGTCATCTAAGAAGGCATGATCCTTTTAAAATGCCCATATCATCAAAACTCATTTATCTTCTTGCATGAATAGAAATATATTTAAGCAAATATCAGTAATGGCTTACTGGCATATAAACTTGATAAGCTATCATGATATCCGAAAATGATATTTGATATCTCATATCTTCACCATTTCTGATAGTTTTCTGCTACACTTTCATTTTAGGTTTTCCCTGAAGTTAACCATACAGTTTTGGAGCAGCTAAGTAAGGTGGACTGCGTTGTCTATGCTATGGGATCACTCTTTACATCAGTCTGTCCATCACTGGTAATGTTCATAAGGACCTATATCATTTACTTTTGTCTTTTTGTCTTCATAAGTTTCAGTGCATATATGACTGTTGTTTGACATTTGCTGAAGGCTGAGGCCATAAAACTATGAGATACTTTGTCCTGACTGCTAGACTCAGAGAGTCATAGGCATGGCCTTTGTTCATGTTCAAAATAATTGTGTGGGTTAGCTAAGCTAATCTAAACCCTGATGTACTGACTTTCTTGTACATTTTTCTCCAGAAACATATCTTGCTTGGCTTGATAAAGTGTGTTAGATGGGGCAGCTGTAGAAAAAAGAAAGGCTAGACTACTTGTTAGGAGCACTAAGTTACTCCACTGAGCAAATGGGCCTGTCGCAGAGTCTTAGTGGCACCCCAGTGGCCTGAGGACACCCCCCCCCCCCCCCCCCTGGTTAAAAAAAAACAGCTCTTGTCCCTTGCTGTTCCAGTGACACAGTTGTGGAGATATACGTGGCCTGCAAGGGTGGCTGCTTCTGGACAAATGTCCTGCAGTGAGAAAATCTCTTCTTCACTTAAATACCCGGAGGGTGGTCTTTCCCCCAAGGGCCGTGGTCTCTTTTTTTAGTTACTCCGCTGAAGTGCTTGACTCTGACCCACCTCTTACCTTAAAACCATGTGGGAGTTGGAATATTTACTTCAGGTTGACTGCCAATGCACATTCTGTTGAATAACACTGGATTTAACTTCTCACTCTGCACTTGTTTTGCATCATCCCCTCTTGTACCTCCTTTCTAATATTAAAGCTTATTATATGCAGGTATTACATGGCATTGGTGAGACTATAGCATCAAAATCCATCCCCAAGGTATCAACTATGCTAAGACCAGATTAGGGATCAACTTCCCATGCTTGGTTACAATGATGTTTTGATACCATTCATCTTGGGTCGAATGTGCCGTCTTAGTTATTTATAAATCAATCTGTAAGTGCAATTTGTCTAACTGATGCTTGGCTAGAAAGATGCTCTGAAGTGGCAAGCTTAAATGTACTCTATTAAATGGGTTATTGACCTTTTCACTATCCAATGGTTATTTGACAAGTGAAGCAAAGTGTTCTAAACTTGCAGAGCTCATTGGTATTTTCTGCAGTTAGTATTAGTTATATCTCTTGGTGCTTTCACTAAAAATATGTTTCTGTCTGAATCCTGCTGAATCCAGGTACTTCTTCTGAATGGATCACATGACAGAGAGACTGCTGGGCTGTCTGCCTCTGGCTTTGTCACTGCAATTACTGATTCTCTAAATCGGACATACGGTGATCCTCACAAAAGCTTAAAGAATCGTGTAAGTTTGTTCTATGATCCGCTAACAATTTACTGGAAGAATATGAAGCTATGGAGGAGTCAGATATTACAGTTTTGGGAATACAGGCGTCATTTTTCTGCTAAGATTAACTGTTGATTATTTCTCTGCCTTTGTGTGCAGCCCAATGACTATGTAAATGCTATATTGGTTCCAGAAGGAGGCCAAGTTCCTTTAGATATTGCAAATTTGGCAGCTCAGGGAATCTTTAATGTCGTAAGTATCTCTATTTTATTGGCTATGATTGTGCTTATTGATGTGAAAGAGGATGAGGAAATGTTCTTGTTTTCCCTACTATTTCCATTGTCCTGCATTTCAACTACCTCACACAACAGCGAGCTATTTTCCCAAGTCTTGTTTTGTCTGTGATGGTAACTCTTGAAGTTCATGTTCTTTCATTCCTATTTGGGCCTCTCATTATGCAATCAAATGGTATTCTGTTTTTTTTTTCATCAGATTATTGCTTGCCTGAATAAAAATATTTGCTGCTGAATCGCAAAAGGCACACTGGGGTTGCCTTGAAGTTTTAGAGAATCCAGTCGAGCAAGCTTAGTTTTAAAATTTGGTTATATGTAAACAACATTAGTCTTGTACTACGTAAAAGATATTATTGTGAGAATCCAATGGCCCCATTCGCTTTGCTGAAAAAAAGACGAAACACTGTTCCGACTGAAAAAACAAGCTGAAAAGTACGGATTATAAGACAAGCGAAAAGGGTCATTACATAATCTTGTGTAAGACATTGTATTATTGTTGTCCTAGTGTTTCCACACTATAACTTTTGCTGAAACGTTTGTTTTCGTATGCCAATCCATATTGTAGGTAACCGTGAAGTCTATTCATGATCCGAAAGTTGGCGTCATATTTGATGCACGGTCATTGATCCAAGCCATAACCATTCTCATATCTGAACAGATGGATATGTGTCTCTCAGAACGTGGTCATCTAACTCAAAATGTAAAAGTTGTAAATTGAGCTTTCAAGTAAAAATTGAATGTATAGCTCCCCTTACCAATTTATTGTTTTACCAATCGATCCATAGTGTTAGTACTCATATTTGTTCACTAGTGTTGCAATTCTCCGTGACTTGACATGATTAATGAAAAATGAGACGTATTTTTCAATCTGTAATTTCGTTTCATTTCAATTCCTTTGCTCTGTGATGGTTACCTTTTTCCAGCATTGAAGCTTAAATAAAGCCCCCAGAATTTGCCAAAAATTATGAGAAAGACTGGCGCTCGGACGTCCGGACCTGCCCAGACGCCTTACGTGCTCCCTGTGCATAACCTTGGGCAAAAATAACCGAGAACCGAACCGAAATAACCGGAACCGAAATTGAATTAACCGAAACCGAAAATTTCGGTTCCTAGTTCGGTTCCTAATATTGAAGAACCGAAATAACCGAAGAAAATTTGGTTCCTACTCTCGGTTAACTGAATTAACCGAAAGAACCGAATTACATGAATTATACTTCACTTACTTGTATTTTGTAGGATTATGTTTAGTTTATGTGTAATGTTTTATATTTGAACTGTTATATATTTGTGTTACTATATTGCTATTGTTTTCTTATATATTATTATTATTAAAAATGAATATAGTGTTGCATAAATTTGCCTTAGAACAAGTATATTTATTATTGTCTTGAGGTCTTCTGAAAAAATTCGGTTAGTTCGGTTAGAACCGGAACCGAACCGAAATAACCGAGAACCGAAATGCTCGGTTCCTAAAATTTTTTGGAACCGATCGGTTCCCGTTTTCTAGGAACCGAATTTTATCAATAACCGAGGGAACCAAACCAAAACCGAACCGAGAACCGAATGCCCACCCTGACTTGTGCATGCGGCAGGTGGATGCATGAGGCCAACAGAAGGGATGCTCCCTGTGCATGCGTTAGGAAATGGCGCAGGCAACATAATTCCCTGGATGCATGCGGCTAACGGAAGGGACGCGTGCACCGTGCCTCCGCCTCCCACTTTGCCTGGGTGGGCCCCATAGCATATGCATGCAGCTCCCGCTCGTCCGCCGGCACGCCCTGTCCGCGTGTTGTGCAGCTCCTGCCTACCCGCCGACACGCCCTGTCCGTGTGCTGCTGCTGTTGTCGCCACACGCTGCAGCTACCGCACCTGCTCGGCCCTGCCTGCGGTTGCGGTATGCATGCTCCTGCGCATGCATATGGGGGCCGTCGCGCACGCGGGGCCTGCTACGCCCGAGGGGACCACCTTCGTCTGCACCCACTTCCTGCGTCTGGTCATGGAACACTTGTAGCATAAAGCATTTATTGCAACATATGTTCGAAACAGATGAAACATTCACAAACATACGCTTGCAACATGTGTATGGACAATGCAACATATGCAACATTCAATTAAAACGCTTGCAACATATGTTTGAAACAACCGGAACATTTGAAACATACCCTTGAAACATACGTGTATCACCAGTGCGACATATACAGCATCTAGATAAACACACTTACAACATACGTTTGAAACATTTGAAACATACACTTGCAATATACGTTTATAGGCATTGCAACATATGCAACATTTAGATAAAACACTTGATTCATTCGTTTGAAACATACACTTGCAACATACGTGCATAGCAATTGCAAAATATGCAACAGATATAGTTTTAAAATATCCAGATAAAACAAATACAACATACATCTAAAATGTATAAAACATACGGTTGCAACATGTGCTCATCTACTTGTTGCCCTCCAATGGAGGCTTATTGACGCGGAGCTTGAGGTCGCCCATGGTCGATAGCCAGATGGATTGCAGCCACGGCGGGAGGCGCGAGGTATGGGCGAGGGTGTGCAGTGCGAGGCACGGGGGCAGGTGGGTCGGTTTCCGTCCGGAAAAGGACGATCGCCCTGAGGTATCATTATCGAAAAATAATCGCTATGCAAGTTTCAGCATTAGTATATAAAGTAATTAAATTCGCTTCCCTCGCTAATGAACAAGTTATATGTACCTTTTCCACTTGCTTTGAAGACTAAAGCATCCGGAATTTGCCAAAAACTCTTGCCATGCAAGTTCATGCATTTATATGCAAGTAAATAAATGTTTGATAAGTCAAAAAACTCGTAGGTTGGGTGTTACCATGGTTGTCAAAATACAACAGAAAGAATAATTTCCACTCAAGACATAAGAAAACCGAAATTATATAAATGGTAAAAAAAATACCTTTGTATTTTTTGGAAGGCAATCCTATGCACGTGAGCCTTCAATATCTCAGGAGTGACTTGAAAATTTTAGTGATATGACAATTTTTAACGTTTATCATTTATGCATGTGCTGCTACTGTAACACCTCGGGTGTTAGCCTTGCATAACTTGACTTGCATAACATGAGCATGAGCATCAAGCATTCATAAATCATCATTTATAATTGAAACATTTGATCGAAACATATGAAACATTGCTTGTTATCTCGTGTTTCTTGGAACCTATGCATATGATCTTGTACATATGAATGCAAGTGGGTAATGCTAGTCACTAAAACACCTTAGCCACACTTAGGTTAACAAATGGAACCTTGTTCATGAAGGCCACATCTCATGATCAAGCATTTAAGTGATATTTCATGTGTTGACCTGGATAGCTCTATGTGTGACCACTACATAAAATGATTGGATGGCCTTGCAAGTTGCTCAAACATGCTTAGGATATCATTAGGAACAACTTTGGTATTTAGTGCTAGGGCTAGTTTGGTCATTAAGCCATGCTTTGATGTGTTTCCTCTTTTAAAAGTGACATGTTTGACTAAAGTTGAACTAGGTGTTAGGGACCTTGCATGGAGGAGTTCACTAAAGCAAAGTTGTAGTGTTTGACATAAGGAACAACTTTTATTTTTGGGTCATGGACTGATTTAGCTTCTAACATGCTTGAACAAGTCCCACAAAAATTAGAAAAATCAAGAATTCAACACTTTGTAAAATTTTTCTAAGTCTAGGTTTACTGACCGACTGTCAGGCTGACATTGGTGATGATATAACTTTATTTTGGTTGCGAATTAGAGTATGATCCTTTAAGAACAATTGAAGTTGGTACATAGGTCTACAAAATCTATTCAGGATGTTTGCACGAAGGAGCCACGGATTAGCCGATAAATCGTTTTGAAAACACGCTGTCAGGCACCACGCTACTGATCTGAATCGACTGAATCGCAACATTCAGTGGCCGACACCGGCAGAACCCGCGCGCCGCGTGTCCCCGGCGACGGCCGCGCGTCACCTCTGCTCTGCCCAGCCAGGCCATGACGCGCCCGAGCGCGGCCTTAACGTCGCCAGCGCCCGCCTGAGCCATCCCGCGCCCCCATTTGCTTCGCCTCGGCCTTTCTTCATCGCCGCAGCAGCAGCCGAGCTCCCGCTGCTCCGCCATCGCCATCACCGTGCGCGAGCTCGCGCCTAGCCACTCCAGCACCACCACCAAAGCTCCACCGTCTTCTCAGCAACCCCCTGCCTCCTCCCGTGCTCGCTGACCGAGCTTGGTAAGCCCCAGTGCCGTGCAACGCCTCGCCGGAACTCTTCCGCCACACTCCATCACCGTGGTCCGGCTGACTCCGACCACCGCATGCCACGCTTCTGACAAGATTGAATGCATGCCTCTCACTTAGCTGGCCGGATAACTCGTTCCGACCGCGAAGCCGAGTAATTCAACTCAGGCCGGGAACCGTTCTGTTGTGCGCTCCTTCCGGGGAACGATCAGACTGAGCCCAAGGGCAGGCTTGGCCTGAGCATCCTAGCATCTGGTGTTCCAGATTGTGCGGCGCGGTACAGACCCGCGAAATGTGTACCTGAGTTGTACCAAAGGTGACCTAAGACTATCGTGGATGATAGATCTGGGTTTGTGTTAGGAATAAATTCCCAGCTGGTTGAAATCGATTCGAATCGTCGTCTCTCCCGGATAGTGAGAAACTTGGCTAGTCCCAACATCGTAGTAACTATATTATGAAATATGATGATTCAGATGAATATGGAATTACGATACCTACTATGGTTACTATTGTATGATTCTAAATAATATACCACATGTTTGGCACAGGATAGTTGCTAATCTAGAAATGGATAGTTATAATTAACTTGATAAAAGAATCACAATTGTACAACGGTTAATTGCCTTTTACGCAAAATGTTGTCAAGTTACGTCCACTTATACAGCCTTACATAATCCTTGGAGTCATTTTATTTCTGGTTCATGACGGGTAAGTCTAGCTGAGTACCTTCTCGTACTCAGGGTTTATTTTCCCATTGTTGTAGATGGCACTGTGTATCATGGTTATTGCAAGAGTTGCTTCTATCCCGCTGTGGATGAGGAGTAAGCCTTGGGCAGGCTTCTTTAGTAATCCCTATCTTTGCTTTTGTGGACCGTGATCTAGCTTGGCACTGTATCAAACTATGTTGGAAAACTTTATCTTGAACTTATTTGCTTCCGCTTTATTTATCAAACTCGGTTTGTAATAACTTTTATTCGTACTCTGATGATGAAAAGTATCTATGAACTTTATGTAATATGTGGCATGTATGTTGAATCCTGTACGATCTTGGTTGTTGTAAATCATTTATCGAGATCCGTCGCGGTACTCGACGGACTACCGGGTTTATATGGGTTCAAGTATGATAGTGCGACCGCTTGCGGATTGCCATTGTACTTATATTCTTATAAATTAGTCGGTTCTGCGACAGCTGGTATCAGAGCAGGATTCGACGTTAATTGTCACAAGTGTATTTAAAACAAAAGTTTTTGTTTTCCAAAAACCATTCTCTAGCAACTAATAGTTATTTAATAGGTATTTGAAATCTAAAGCGTGCCAATGATCACTTTCCTTATGCCCAAATTAAGGACTATTAGGTGGCTATTAAGTACTAGCATGGGGGTTTTTACTTCGTTGTCCATACGGCGTGCTATAGTATGGATGCCATTCACTTGAGTGGTAATGTATGGATCAAATGCCTCTACGCCAAGGTAAGATGAGTGTATGACCGCAAGATGTGAGCGTGCGGTCGGGAAGAGTTAGCTTTGGTACGGCTATGTATGCATGCTTGCATGTGTATATGGTACGTATTTAATTGTGGGTTTAAATTATTGTTGGGTAGATTGATACGGAAGTATATGTATGGGGATACATATATGAAAGTATTTACAATTACATTCTGCATATTTCATTATGGGTTTAGGGCTGAAATGAAATTTTATGCAGGTACACTAACAACGAAATGTGTAGCTCGACTAGTTACGATATATATGAGAGAACGTATGTATGCCACCGTGTCTACCATTAGAACAAATTTTTCCTAAGTTTGTAAGGACGTACGGAACGGGCATGCATCATGTTAAATTACCATTCACAAAACTACATGGTTCCTCCCCTTATAAAATTCTTACTCGGTTATGTAACTCTTATCCATTATGGCATTGTCTCACAAAAGGGTACATGTTGATGGTGCAGATGGCACGCACCAAGCAGACTGCTCGCAAGTCCATCGGAGGCAGAGCTCCTAGCCGTCAGCTTGCTCCACGTACCCATCAACGTCACACGTTCCTTGGAGAGTTTGGGATGCCTACACTCTTGTGGAGAGTGCTCAGCTATGTAGGTTATCCTAATGGAATGGAACCCCGCTACTTCTGGGCGAATGAGCGGTTGGGAGAAGGTCTCTTAGTTACTGTGGAGGCCGTTGTTCGTCCCCGAGGTGACGATTCTGAGTGGACAGGTTGGTGTTATGAGTCGACGGGCAGGACTGCTGAAGAAGCAGCTGGCAGGGCAGCCTTTGGGATCCTGAGGGATATCATGGATCGTTTTCCTTAGGAGTTGGCAGCCGCTTTGGTTGGAGTCTTTCCAAGAGGTAATCCCTCCACTGACTCATGGCAGCAGGCAAGAGGAAGATCTTTGGAGATTGGTGCAGCAGAAGGGCAGAACAGTGATAACCCTTCCATGAGCGCCATGTTCGTAGTGATGAGAGTGTTAGATGGAGTTGAAGGTAGCCTCAGACGTGTGTCTGGTGCTCTTGGTCATGCCCGCGAAGACCGACGTCAGCTTCAGAGGGAGCACGACGCCGAGATAGAGAGGCTCACTGAAGAAATGACTCGGTTAACTCACCAGCGAAATGCAGCTTGGTCTAGGGAAGATGTCCTGAGGGCTTGACAGTTTGAGCTAGGACAGCAGCTGGCCAATGCGGAAGAATACAACGATAATCTGCATGAAGAGGTTCATTTACTGCACAATCAGCTCCACCCTTATGTCCCACCTGGAGCCGCAGAAATGGATCTAGAAGGGTACGAGGAAGAAGAAGAAGTGGAGCCTGAAGAAGAAGTAGAACCTGAGGAAGGAGATGATTCTGCGTCTGACCTCGATAGTGATCATGATGAGGATTAGGTCGCTTAGCACTTAGTAGGACTCGTGTATCACCTTTATTCGTGTAATGGACCTGTAGTTCCAAGTTGGCATTAGTAACCAGACTATCATGTAATGTTAATCGCACATTTGGTTGAACGTCAATGCAATTCCAGTACTTTGTCGGTAATCACGCTTTAAAATTGCATGCATTATGAGCACGATAAGTGGTCAAATTGGCGATGTCATGTTGCAAGAATGAATTATTATGCCTCTGTTTTTATTGTGCTTTTGAGAATTTTCTCCAGTAATTTCAGTTTGGCATGAGTACCTAATTCATCTGCAATCTCTTGGCATCAACCAATAATCGCTTATTGTTGCAACTTCGCATATGACGCGCACCCGTGCTGGAGCTAGTAGCAGCCAGGATGGCAACCAGGATGACTTGCCACCCCCACCGCCACCGTCTGCTCAGGAATTCTTTACCCAGTTCCTAGGAAGCCAAAGGACAATGGAGGAAGCTTTGCGCCTCATCGCGCAAAACACTACTCGTGGCCACCCACAACAACCAGGGGCCGAGCCAAATCATCACAGTTCATTCAAGGAGTTTCTAGACACGAAGCCTCCGATCTTCAAGGTGGCTGAGGAACCACTGTAGGCCGATGAGTGGCTAAATACCATCGAGCAGAAATTTCGTCTGCTAAGGGTCACAGAGCACCTAAAAGCAGAATATGCTTCTCATCAATTGCAAGGACCAGCAGGAATCTGGTGGACGCACTTCCTGTCGTCTCTGCCTGCTGATGCGAGAGTGACCTGGGATCAATTCAAGCTGGCTTTTAGGGGACACCATATTCCCCCGGGCCTGATGCGCATGAAAGCAGCCGAATTTATGAGGCTCACTCAGGGAACAAAGTCACTCACAGAATATATGCACGCATTCAACAACTTGTCAAGATATGCTCTAAGTTTCGTGGATACTGAAGAGAAAAAGATTGAGAGTTTCAAGCGAGGTCTGGGTACCAAATTAATGAAGACTATGGCAAATTCTCGATGTGCCACGTATAATGAGTTTATCAGTGATGCCTTGACCCAAGAAAACCACAACAACATGCATGCAGTTGCTAAAGGTCACAAGAGGGCATATGAGGCCGGTGCATCCGGATCTTTCCAGTCAAAAGCGCCTGTCGCAGCTAGGCCACAATTCCGTCCACCTGCACCCAAGTTCAGGCCTCCACCACCGAAAGCTCAGAATAACAGGCCATAGAAACCGTTTCGTAAGGCGTTCACTATTGCCTTACCAAAAGGAAATGGCAATTAGGACAGCTCCACCGGATTCAAAAGTAATCAACCTTGTTTCAACTGCAACCAACTGGGTCATTGGTCCAAGGAGTGCCCCCACCCCAAGAGGAATAGCAACTCAAATCAGAACAATCAGAGGCAGGTGAATGCCAGGGCACGTCAGGGACAAGTGCATTATACCACTGTGGAGGAAGTGCTCGCCGGGGAAGTTGTCACGGCTGGTATGTTTCTCGTCAACAAGCATCCCGCAGTTGTTTTATTTGACTCGGGAGCTTCTCATTCATTTATGAGTCAAGCATTTGCGTCTAGACATGATCAAGAAATTATAAAAGTAAGTAAAGGGGGTTTAACATAAGTTCAGCAGGGGGAACTGTTACTACCAAAAAGATAGTCAAAAATGTACTCATCTTGATACAAGGGAGAGAGTACACAATAGATTTGATAATATTGCCGGGGTTGTCGATAAGTGTAATCTTAGGCATGAATTGGATGAAGGATCATGGTGTTCTTATTGACACTAGCACCCGCACTATTATGTTGAGAGAACCCACGGGAGGGAATGCTTTTCTAGTTCCACTCTCCCGCGATTTCGAACCCCAACATTTAGCCTGTGCTATCCAAACCACCACCATATGTGATATCCCTGTGGTTTGTGAGTTTCTGGATGTATTTCCAGAGGAATTACCAGGTCTACCACCGGATAGGGACGTGGAATTTAAGATTGAATTAGTGCCAGGTACCGCACCCATATCCAGAAGGCCCTATAGAATGCCACCCAATGAGTTAGCAGAACTTAAAGTTCAATTGCAAGATCTATTGGACAAAGGTCTTATCCAACCTAGCTCATCTCCGTGGGGATGCCCAGCATTGTTTGTGAAAAAGAAGGATAAGTCACTGAGAATGTGTGTAGATTACAGACCACTCAATGCTGTGACCATCAAGAACAAATATCCATTGCCCTGCATTGACATCTTGTTCGATCAACTAGCGAAGGCAAAGGTATTCTCCAAAATTGACTTGAGATCAGGGTACCATCAAATAAAGATCAGACCGGAGGATATACCTAAAACCGCTTTCTCTACTAGGTATGGCTTATATGAGTATTTGGTTATGTCTTTCGGACTAACAAATGCCCCAGCCTATTTCATGTACCTAATGAACTCGGTATTCATGCCCGAACTGGATAAGTTCGTGGTCGTGTTTATCGATGACATATTGATTTATTCAGAAAATGAGTCAGATCATGAAGAACATTTGAGGATTGTCCTATCCAGATTGAGGGAGCATCAGCTATATGCCAAGTTTAGCAAATGTGAATTTTGGATGAGCAAAGTACCTTTCTTAGGTCACATTTTATCGAGAGACGGAATCTCAGTAGACCCATCAAAAGTACAAGAGGTCATGGAGTGGAAAGCCCCAACTTCGGTTCATGAAGTTCGGAGTTTTCTAGGGTTAGCAGGATACTATCATCGGTTTATTCCAGATTTCTCAAAAATAGCTAAGCCTATGACCCGACTACTTCAGAAAGATGAGAAATACAAATGGACACCAGAATGTGAAATCGCTTTTCACACCCTCAGAACTTTGTTGACTACAGCACCTGTGCTAGCACAACTAGACATTGAAAAGCCTTTTGATGTATTTTGTGATGCATCAGGAATAGGTTTGGGATGTGTGCTTATGCAAGAAGGGAGAGTAATTGCATATGCCTCTTGGCAATTGAGAAAACATGAAGTCAACTATCCTACACATGATTTGGAACTGGCAGCCGTTGTCCATGCATTAAAGATATGGAGACATTACTTGTTGGGCAATGTATGTCATATCTATACTGACCACAAAAGCCTCAAGTATATCTTTACCCAGCCAGAACTGAACATGAGACAACGTAGATGGTTGGAATTGATTAAGGATTACAATTTGGAAGTGCATTACCATCCGGGTAAAGCAAATGTAGTAGCTGATGCACTTAGTCGAAAGTCCCATTGCAACACTATGGAAGCACTATTGGAAGATGGATTCAACTTGCTACATCCTGCTGTACTACACAATATCACGATCAGTTGTTCGCTTGAGAGTAGAATCATAGAGCTACAGCAGACAGATGTAGGAATAAGTCACATCAAGAGAAAAATGCAAGAGCAAGAAACCAAACATTTTAGATTGGACGAAAGAGGTGTATTATGGTTTGAGGACCGACTAGTGGTGCCAAAAGACCGTGAGCTAAGGAACCAAATTTTAGAAGAAGCTCACTCGTCCAAATTATCTATCCACCCGGGTAGTAGTAAAATGTATCAAGATCTAAGGACCTGTTTTTGGTGGACTAAGATGAAGAAAGAGATCGTAGCCTATGTTGCTAGGTGTGATAACTGTAGTAGAGTGAAAGCCGTCCATATGAAAATTGCTGGATTACTTCAGCCACTGCCTATTCCAGGATGGAAATGGGAGGAAATCAGTATGGACTTTATTACAGGCCTTCCAACAACGCCACAAGGTCATGATTCAATCTGGGTCATTGTCGATCGTCTTACCAAGTCAGCACACTTTATACCCGTGAACACGCGGTATATAGTTGGGAAATACGCTGAGATATACGTATCCCAGATCGTGAGATTGCATGGAGTACCCAGGACCATAATCTCGGATAGAGGACCGCAGTTCATAGCTCGTTTCTGGGAACACTTACACCAAGCTTTGGGAACCAAGCTAATCAGAAGTTCAGCTTATCATCCGCAAACTTTAGGACAGACAGAGAGAGTAAACCAAATCCTAGAAGATTTACTTAAAGCTTGTGTTATATCTTCAAAAGGGTCATGGGAGAAATGGTTACCTTTAGCTGAATTCTCCTATAACAACAGCTATCAAGCGAGTATCAAAATGGCTCCATTTGAAGCCTTGTATGGCCGAAAGTGCAGGACTCCATTGAATTGGATTGAGCCCGGTGAAAGGAGATACTTTGGTATTGATTTTGTAAATGAAGCCAAAGAACAAGTACGTATCATCCAACAACACATGAAGGCAGCTCAATCAAGACAGAAGAGTTATGCCGACAGGAGAAGAAGACCACTGACTTTTGAAGTGGGTGACTATGTGTACTTGAGAGTATCACCCATGAAAGGTGTGAAAAGATTTGGGATGAAAAAGAAACTTTCACCAAGATATGTAGGGCCATACAAAATTTTGGAACAAAAAGGAAATGTTGCGTATAAGCTACAACTACCACCAGAGATGAGTGCAATCTTTGATGTGTTCCATGTTTCTCAGCTAAAGAAATGTCTTCGAGTACCGGAAGAAGCGATTGCACCCACCAACGTGCAGCTTCAATCGGATTTGACCTATGAAGAAAAGCCAATTTGAGTATTAGAAGAGATGGAGAGAGTGACAAGGAGTAAGATTATTAAGTTCTATAAGGTGGTGTGGAACAATCATAGTGAACAAGATGCTACGTGGGAAAGAGAAGATTATCTATGAGAAGTTTATCCCGCCTTTTTCCAAGAATGGTAGGTCTTGCAAATCTTGGGACGAGATTTTTATAAGGGGGAGGGGCTGTAACACCTCGGGTGTTAGCCTTGCATAACTTGACTTGCATAACATGAGCATGAGCATCAAGCATTCATAAATCATCATTTACAATTGAAACATTTGATCAAAACATATGAAACATTGCTTGTTATCTCGTGTTTCTTAGAACCTATGCATATGATCTTGTACATATGAATGCAAGTGGGTAATGCTAGTCACTAAAACACCTTAGCCACACTTAGGTTAACAAATGGAACCTTGTTCATGAAGGCCACATCTCATGCATTTAAGTGATATTTCATGTGTTGACCTGGATAGCTCTATGTGTGACCACTACATAAAATGATTGGATGGCCTTGCAAGTTGCTCAAACATGCTTAGGATATCATTAGGAACAACTTTGGTATTTAGTGCTAGGGCTAGTTTGGTCATTAAGCCATGCTTTGATGTGTTTCCTCATTTAAAAGTGACATGTTTGACTAAAGTTGAACTAGGTGTTAGGGACCTTGCATGGAGGAGTTCACTAAAGCAAAGTTGTAGTGTTTGACATAAGGAACAACTTTTATTTTTGGGTCATGGACTGATTTAGCTTCTAACATGCTTGAACAAGTCCCACAAAAATCAGAAAAATCAAGAATTCAACACTTGTAAAATTTTTCTAAGTCTAGGTTTACTGACCGACTGTCAGGCTGACATTGGTGATGATATAACTTTGTTTTGGTTGCGAATTAGAGTATGATCCTTTAAGAACAATTGAAGTTGGTACATAGGTCTACAAAATCTATTCAGGATGTTTGCACGAAGGAGCCACGGATTAGCCGATAAATCATTTTGAAAACACGCTGTCAGGCACCACGCTACTGATCTGAATCGACTGAATCGCAACGTTCAGTGGTCGACACCGGCAGAACCCGCGCGCCACGTGTCCCCAGCGACGGTCGCGCGTCGCCTCTGCTCTGCCCAGCCAGGCCACGACGCGCCCGATCGTGGCCTTAACGTCGCCAGCGCCCGCCCGAGCCATCCCGCGCCCCCATTTGCTTCGCCTCGGCCTTTCTTCATTACCGCAGCAGCAGCCGAGCTCCCGCTGCTCCGCCATCGCCATCACCGTGCGCGAGCTCGCGCCTAGCCACTCCAGCACCACCACCAAAGCTCCACTGTCTTCTCAGCAACCCCCTGCCTCCTCCCGTGCTCGCTGACCGAGCTTGGTAAGCCCCAGTGCCGTGCAACGCCTCGCCGGAACTCTTCCGCCACACTCCGTCACCGTGGTCCGGCTGACTCTGACCACCGCATGCCATGTTTGAGCGCGCAATAGGCCAACCATAGCTCGTAGATGCTCGTTCGAGCTTGTGTTTGTGTCACCGTAGCTTCCATCGGCGTTTCACCGTCGACCCGCACCTCCACCCCGCCATGGCCGCCGCCGTAGCCGCTAGCTCCGACGAGAAGGCCACCCACGTAGCTCAATCGATGCGCGAAGTCGAGTAGATCATCGTGTGATGATGTCACCGCCGGCGAGTTCGCCGTCGGCGAGCTCTGGCCGCGCCAGCGCTGTGCAGCGCCGCTGCTCTGCTCCGTGTCACTGACGCGTGGGGTCCCCTGACCAGCGGATCCCACCTGTCAGCGACAGTAGTAGTGAACGCTAACTCATTTTGAATCCAGTTTTTGATTTATTTTGTAAAATTTGTATCTTCAGTTTGGTAGCTCCAAAAATTCTGAAATAAATATGATTGTGTTGCTTAGGAAGTGTAGTATTTAGTAAAAATATGTTCTTGGCTTCAACAGTAGAAATTTCTGGAGATTTAAATAAGGATTTGAAATGTGCTTTTGAATGCATTCAAATTTGTTTATTTTATATCTAGAGTTCCTATGCTCCAAAAATTATGAAATTTTTGTGGTAAGCTAGTCTTAGCATATATGAACTCTGGTAAAAATTTGAGGACCAGTGCATGTGTAGATCTATAGTTATAGATTTTTCTTTTATAAATAGTTAATCTTTGCATGATTTTTTATAAATTAATTATGAGTCCAAAATTCATGAAATTTATTGGAGGTGATACTAGTACCATATGGATGTTAAGAAAAATAATAAATCTGTTGCTTGACACTTTTCAATAGGATTTTCCATTTATGCCATTTCAAGCCTTGCTGCCTTATCATTTTTATATAGAATGTTCTACTTAGTAAAATGACATGAAAGTTTTATGGTAGTCCTTTGATAGCATTAGTGAGGCACTATAAATTTTTGAGAATTTATGAAGTACATCTGATATATGTTTATTATTTAACCTAGATATCTAAATAAAATAATAAAGGCATTTAAATAAATAGTTTGGACTTCACCATTACATCATCTTAACTGTATTTGGTATGCTTAAACTGGTGGTAGAGTCTAGGTTGTCAAATTTTGAATGATTACATGAAGTAGAAGTATTTTTACTTTACATTGCATGTTAAATAGTTTCCGGACTGATTCTAGAATGTGATAAGTTGCATGTTGAAACTGATGTAGACTGTAAAAATGGTTAATAACAAAGTTGTGGAGAATTTGATAAGCTTTCCAGAAAGTCTAGGATCACTGTTTTTGGATTTGTAGAACTCCAGTTATGAGTGAAACAAGTAGCTACTGTTCGTGGCATAACCGATGCATTGTAGAAGTAGTTAAGTAATAATCGAGAAGAGATATGCACCTACTCGAACAACGTGATGCACTTGTTAACATATATGCATTCGTAATACTTATACCATACTCATGCATCTAGGATCGGAGGAAGAGATCACGTTGCTGGAATTCGAAGAAGCAGAGGAAGGGAACCCGCAGGAGGATCCGCAAGCCGCAGCTCCCGAAGGCGTGGAGCAGAACCCTGAAGAGCTTCCGGAGTGTCCTGACCACCGTCCTACTTCCTTTCTGCGAGGCAAGCCCCGGAGCATTATAAGTCTCCCAGTAATTTACAAATGTTTACTTACGTATTTATGATTGATGCATTAGGTTATAAGAGTTGAATGAAACCACTTGATGCATGTACATTTCTTGTCTAGATATTAACCCTTTAACCGGTATAGGTCCAGGATCGAATATATGCTTAGCCATGCTTAGACCGGTAGAAGTCGGGTGATGTCCTGTCACCTGCGAGATATAGGTGGATACCGGAGCACGGTTGGCTATATCTGCTATCGTGGAACAGAACCATGTGGTAAAAGTAAATTGAGACCGGACGGGAAGTCGATAGAGAAGCAACAAGACATGGAGGTCTTGGGTGTGGATTTATCCCCGTCTGTGTCGATTAAGGACCGTACCGTTGTTGGCGCTTCTGACAAGATTGAACGCATGCCTCTCACTTAGCTGGCCGGATAACTCGTTCCGACTGCGAAGCCGAGTAATTCAACTCAGGCCGAGAACCGTTCTATTGTGCGCTCCTTCCGGGGAACGATCAGACTGAGCCCAAGGGCAGGCTTGGCCTGAGCATCCCGGCATCTGGTGTTCCAGATTGTGCAGCGCGGTACGGACCCGCGAAATGTGTACCTGAGTTGTACCAAAGGTGACCTAAGACTATCATGGCTGATAGATCTGGGTTTGTGTTAGGAATAAATTCTCAGCTGGTTGAAATCGATTCGAATCGCCGTCTCTCCCGGATAGTGAGAAACTTGGCTAGTCCCAACATCGTAGTAACTATATTATGAAATATGATGGTTCAGATGAATATGGAATTACGATACCTACTATGGTTACTATTGTATGATTCTAAATAATATACCACATGTTTGGCACAGGATAATTGCTAATCTAGAAATTGATAGTTATAATTAACTTGATAAAAGAATCACAATTGTACAACGGTTAATTGCCTTTTACGCAAAATATTGTCAAGTTACGTCCACTTATACAGTCTTGCATAATCCTTGGAGTCATTTTATTTCTGGCTCATGACGGGTAAGTCTAGCTGAGTACCTTCTCGTACTCAGGGTTTATTTTCCCATTGTTGCAGATGGCACTGTGTATCATGGTTATTGCAAGAGTTGCTTCTATCCCGCTGTGGATGAGGAGTAAGCCTTAGGCAGGCTTCTTTAGTAATCCCTATCTTTGCTTTTGTGGACCGTGATCTGGCTTGGCACTGTATCAAACTATGTTGGAAAATTTTATCTTGAACTTATTTGCTTCCGCTTTATTTATCAAACTCGGTTTGTAATAACTTTTATTCGTACTCTGATGATGAAAAGTATCTGTGAACTTTATGTAATATGTGGCATGTATGTTGAATCCTGTACGATCTTGGTTGTTGTAAATCGTTTATCGAGACCCGTCACGGTACTCGACGGACTACCGGGTTTATATGGGTTCAAGTATGATAGTGTGACCGCTTGCGGATTGCCATTGTACTTGTATTCTTATAAATTGGTCGGTTCTGCGACAGCTACTATGACCAAAAGAAGCCATAAGGTAGGAGGATGGTTATGTTTCACCTAAAAAAAGGAATATTTATGGTCATAGATGAATACAAAGTGGTTGGAATACATCACAATTGGAGAATGTTAGCAGTTGACATATTGACATTTCATTGAAACTGTTTCTTTGGGAGGGTTGGATTCTTCATTTAGCTCTAACGGGATTGCGGGAGGGTTTTTTGTGAGCTTCGCAGCAAGCCAGCAACCTCACTCTAAGTGATCACAAGATTGGCTTGTAATTGAATACTCTTATTGGCTTGTAGATAATAGTAGTGGACAGCCTGCAGTTTGTTTTTCTTTTAAAAATACGTTCATGGCATTCTAATATCACAATAATTTTCTTAATTGAATTGGATGCCGATCTAGTTTGCTTTGACAAATCTCAGAGTAAAAAATTGGGCGTGGGCGTGGGTATAGTATTTGTTTTGCCAAATAAGAGCGTGAGTTCCCAGAACAATCTTTTTGGTAAGATTAAAAAAAACATTTCTCCAATAACTCTCAATCTCACCGCCCAATCTTTTGGCACTTGAAAAATCCATCACGCGGATAAATAGGCGCGCGTATCAGTCACGCCAATATAAGGTGAAATGATGTGGGAAAGAATAAAAAGTAGGACAGGATTCCTGATACAAATATACTTGAGAAAGAATGTATAAAAATGGTTAAGGTGATTTAGAAATAGTTATGGATTTCTAATGTAAAATTATCTTCTTTTAGGAACGAGATTTTCGAAACCGTTGGAACAAATATGCTCACAAGTTTTTTTAGTCACTTGAAAAACTCATTAGTTTACCAAGTGACAGTGATATTTTAGAACTGTTGGAGATGTAACACGTTCAGCCTATTGCCCAAAAAACGTTCAGCGTATTGCCAAAAAAGAAAGAAATTGTTGGTTGATTGGAAAAAAAAAACGATGACCAGCACTCGCGGCGCTGTCGGGGAAGTTTTGATAGCCAAGCCAACGCATCTGCATCGCAAGAATGACCAAGCGCGCATGGAAATGAACTGGGAATGCTGATAGCAGCTGCATGCTTATTGGCTTATTGCGGTAGGAAAACATCTCTAGTAGGAGCAGTTTTCTAAAATTGAGGAACCATAACCAATCTCCACTGTTCCAGGTACCAGGTGAAAGCAACACTTCCGGAATTACATCAGTAGCCGACATACACTGCAGCGTTGACTATGTAGCAGTCATCGTTCTTATCCCCCATTGCTTCCAGGCACACGCCGCTTGAACAGATCATGCCACCATCAACTACCTCGAAGCTGATTATTTTGCCGCTGCAAAAGATCGAGGCAAGGGCACATGAGATCCAGAAACAAAGACGCACGCTATCATTACGCAGCAATGCACATTTTATCAGGGCACGCCTTCTATATTAGTGTCCACCACTCACGAGTACCCTAACTTGGCCCCCAAAAGGCTCTGCCACCAGTTTGCAGCATTGATATCGGTCATTCTAACAAAATATATTCCACTGAATTTGAGAATACCTGCTTAATTTTCGTTAGTGATACTTGTACTGCCAAATACCATCTAGTCCATGATACTCGATTTTGATCAGATTTTTACATTGTCAATCGTGTTGACAATCATCTTGAATGCCTACTAAATAATTAGTATACTAAAAGGTGTAGTCTTCAACATGAAAACTGCATGAGTACCGCCGCAATTTCAACTGATACAATATTATTTCACAATGATTCAAGTAAATATAACTTTTCGTAAGATATAACACCAACATACACGTACGTATTATGAATTCACATAAATTATTTCTTTTGCAAACTTGACAGTCATCTTATATAAAACTACATGGTATGGCTATTGAACATTCCATAACCCAATGCACAGTAGTAAAATGAACTGATCTGCCATGATATTTGATGGAAGGCTAAGGTGCTTGTCTCTTCTCACTAGTTGGTATCAAAAATATTATAGCATCAATGATGTGCAAGATATTGTTTTTACTCAAAAAAGGGTGTACTTAGTCCTGAATTTTCTAGACAGACTTACCCTTTGTGGACCCAGAGAAATTGTAGTGTTGAAGATTCCAACACCATCCCTTAGTATAATACTGACCACACATTCTTTGCTGTCCTATTTGAAGTATTTGCCAGTCTTAGATGGTGTGATGGCTCAAATGGATGTTTACTAAATGATGATACCTTAAAAGTTAAAATGTTAAGGTATTAAAGTTAAAATGTTAAGGTATTCTCATTTGTGATGTTGATGCTGACTCAATGAACTCTTAAAGAAACATGTCGTACAAGCTTGACCAAAGCAGGAAAATCAGGTGTTTCTAGGGCCCGTTTGGCTCCCTATGGCACGCCGAGCTTTGGCCACGCCATAAGTGCGGCGCATGAAAACAGCACCACACTTTAGGCGAGCTACGGCATGCAAAATGAACTACTGGCGCCTAAGAAGCGTGTGGCATACCGCAACTTCTGTCATGATCTAAACATCAGCTAAGGTTAGGCAAAATGAGGCGTGGCGACATCTGGTAATGGACCGAAAACAGCCATAAGCTCCACCCAGGTCACTAGGGGAAATGAGGTCAGAGAAAGGAATATTATTCTTTTACATATGTCAAGGAGCTAGTATAGGGTTGTACATGAATACAGAATCTCTAATCAAAGCCCACGACTGCCTAAACTAAACCATTGGTATTGTGGTCTCTGTGCCAAGACATTCTGTGGAATCTCAACTGATGAGGACCACTCTTAACAAATTTTCATACTGTCATGACTTATGAGCACCGCAGCCAGAAAAGTTTTTCTATGCAGATCAATGAGTAGAGGTCATCATGACATTGTGCTAAGAAAACATCCTGTCTTAGGCTCAGATATTCTGCAATTGATGACGTCTGACTATATCAGAGGCCACGTATAAAGCAGGGTTGCAAATTTAGAGCCCTATTTGCTCCCCTAACCACTGATATATGCTCATGAAATCATCATCTCAGCAATAACCAGGGCACTAAAAAATAACTACTTCATTATGAACTGCGAACCCATCACATCATTGCACTGCAACTGTCCGGCACTTGGATGCTAAATTTCAAAGTTCTAACAGGCACCACGAAAGAAACGAGAGAGAGAATGCTCACTAGGGGAAGACGGCCTTGACTCTCTCAGCATCCAGCAAGTGCTGCGTCGACTTCGGCACCCCGAGCTTGATCTGCAGCTTCATCTGGTCCGTGTTCACTCCAGGAATGGACCCTGCAGCATAGGAGTGGCTCACGGTGAACCGGCAGGTGCTGGTCCATGGACCGAAGGCTCAACTCATGGTGGTCCAGGTAGCCTAGGACATCATCCAACTATGCGGCTAGGCTCAAGGGGCGATGGCAAGCTCCCTCAGTCTCTTCCTGAGCCATACGGTGGCCGGGGTCATCGGATACAGTCTCACCATGGCTGTGGCAAGGGGGGACATGATGGGCTAAGGCACTGGGGGTTGTCCAACTAGTTGGCGGGGTTCGAGGGCTCGCGGTGATGCTCGACGGCGCAATCCCGATGAGCGAGGTGGCTGGAGATGGTGGGAAGGTCTGCGGCACGGCAGCGCTCCAGAGCGCGTTCATGCCGGCGAGGTCAAGTGGCTGTGGCGGTCAGGGTTCATCTTCGGTTACGGCTAAGGCAGGCCATGTTCCAGGGTTAGGCGAGTCTCATGGTGGGCTTTCCCCTAATCCTACCCTCCGGGTGTGGGCGGAACGGCTCTGCCATGGCCGTGCTCTAGCCATGGCGTGCGCGCTCGGTGCACGCGTGGTGGCGCCGATGTTCCCGAGCCACCAGGGCTCGGCAAGGCGTCTTCTTGGGCCGTGCGTGTGCAGTGCATGTACGCGTGTGCAGAGGGCTCGCAGGCACAGACCGGCCTGGAGTAGAGGACGATGGAGCGGATTGGCATGGCCGCGGTAGTCCTGCAGGCTCGGGGCGAGGGGGTCATGGCTGCCAGCATGACGAGGCGTCATGGACTCTAGGAAGGCTCCAGGGTCGAGCCAACGTCGAAGGCCGGGACAGGTAGGCATCAAAAGCATGAACCAGGGTGGGAGCTTGGGAGTCAAGTGCTCACCGTCGGGCTGGGCGTGGCTGCGGCCAAGGACAAGGCGCAAAGGGCGACGAGGCATGGACGCTGAGGCGAGACATCATGGCGAGGAAGCAGTGTCCGTGGTCGGCAGAGCTGGACGGCGTGAGGTGGAGCATGAGCTCATGGCGGCTTGTGGCGAGGACGTGGACGACGTCGTGGCATAGCCGAGGTCGTCGACGTCGTGGCGGAGCAGCTCGCGGTCGTCGTGCTGGTGGCGCGGCACGAGGGCAGAGCACGCGGTCACTGGCGGCGTGGCCAGCTTGACGTCGCGACACGGACACAGCGCCGTGCCCTAGGGTCACGGCTAGCGGCAGCTGCTCGGCGTGGGCACAAGCGGGCTCCCGGTGACGATGAGGCCGAGCGCCGCGGTGGTGAGCAGCGGCTCCGGCGTGGCGAGGTGGCATGGACGCGGCAGCCAACATGGAGGGAAAGGGCACGGACGGTAGCGACGGTGGTGCGGCTCGGCTAGGCGGGGTCACTGGTGGCATGGCCCTCTGCCATGGATGAGCAAAGAAGAGAGAGAGAGAGAGAGGTGGCGGCGGCGGCTACAGGGAGTCCGGGAGAGGCGTCGGCTGCTGTGGCTTTTATAGCGCGAGGGTTAGGGCTTCTAGGGGGGTGCCGATGATCCTCGGTATCCATGCACAGGCAGGGACACGCGGCGCGCATCAAGCGGTGCGGAAGCCGGGGCGCTGTCGGGACGTGCACGCGGGAGTGGGCATTGCGAGCGGCGGCGACGGGGTCTGGGAGTTGGGCGCTGCCCTAGGGTTTAGGAGGCTGGGGGCTTCGGCTGCTGGCCAGGCTGGGCCGTGCAGTGGCAGCGGCCTAGTTGGGCCAAGGTGCTGGCGGGGCGGGCTGAAGGGAGGAGAGAGGGGCAGGCCGGGCTGCTGCGCTGGTTGGGCCAAGCAGGCCACGTGCGCACGAGCGGGCCAGAAGGGAGGAGTGGCGAGCTGGGCCGAGGGCGAGCGGACTGGTGGGGTAGGCTGGGCCACGACTTTAAGTGGGAGAGGCTGGTTGGGCCTACTGGCGCCTTGGCTGTTTTGGCCATTTCTTTTTCCCCCTACCATTTCCTTCCTCTTCTGTTTCTATTTCCTATTTTCTAAATAAACCAAGGCTCGTGTATTGTATACAGGTGTCATCAACTTGTACACCTCCTAGTGGGGTCCACTAGAGGTCAACTAGGGGTAGTGGGGTCCATGTCAAGGGTTGGCAACTCATGGGCATTGAGTTGATAAAGATAGTTGGTTGATTATAGAAATTAGGTCAAGGGTTCATGAGAGATTCTAGGAGTCAAAAGGATTCGCTACGGACTTGTGCTCTCCAACACAAAACCCTAAACCAAATAAGGAACTCTGGCAAGCTCCTACAAGCATCACTATATGTATGCAACAATTTATTTATAAATTGTTCTTTGTTTGTCCTAGCATCTACATGCTTCACATATTGTAGGAAAATTTTTAAAAAGTTCGTATTTTTTACTTCTCTAAAAACCCGGGTTGTTACATTAAGGGGGGTAGAATCCTCTCCCGACGTCTAGGGACTAGCCCCGCCTCGCCCGACGTCCGGGGGCTAGCTCCGCCTCGCCCAATGTCTAGGGGCTGGCCCCGCCTCGGCTGATGTTCAGGGGCGGGCTTCATCTCGCCCGACGTTCGGGGGCTAGCTCGGCCTCGCCCAATGTTTGAGGGCAGGCTCCGCCTCGCCCGACATCTGAGGGCAGACTCTACCTCACCCAACTTCTAGGGGTAGGCTCCACCTCGCTCGACATCCAGGGGCTGGGTCTGCCTCGCCTGACGTCTACGCGCTGCTCCTTCATAACTACATGCGCACATAAGGCAGGGCACTCAAGTCAACCACAATACCGAGGACCATAACCAACACACCTGCAGGAAGGTACTATCAGGATATGACAAGACGGGCGCTTTAAGCCCTTCCAGGCATATCAGAGCCTAAATAGTGTTATAGGCACTGACATTTGTCTTACAGTGTTGTGGGCGCCACCATTTGCCCTTGGGCGCCGACCGCCGGAGCGGGATAGGACATGACCACTTGCTGACAAAGCCAGAACATGGCATCATCAGTGGACAGATGCCCAGCACAGCCCTATCAGGATCAGCAGACATGCACCCAGCATGGAGCTGTCCCTAGCACCGTCTGCCGTGTCAGCGAGGCTCGCTCAGAGGAAAAGGAAGACCCAACATCTCGGTAGGACCTCCTTTCCCTCTGGTTTTTCTTCTTTCTCCCATCTATAATCCCTGCTTCCCCTTGGTCTATAAAAGGGAAGGCAAGACACCCCACTAAGGGGACCAATCTATCAAACACACCATGCATCACATCACACATAGCTGAGCAGCGACCAAGCTCTCAGCAATCATTCGACCTTTCCATCAAAGACTTGGGATCTTTCCCGCTCTTGCCCATTTGTAACCCCTACTATAAACTTTACAGTGTAAATAACATGAGCAACAACCACGAATTGGACGTAGGGACATTCTGCCCGAACCAGTATAAATCTTGTGTCTTTTTAGCACACCATCCGGGCCAGACGTGCAATAACACAAATTTACTCGTTGGTGTTTACTCAAAACATCGACAGTTGGCACGCCAGGTAGGGGACCTTTGCGTGTTCGAACATTAACATCAGGCCACGGATGGCTAGCCATGGTATCAGCTAGGTCCTAGGCGTACACATATGCTTCGGTGACCTAGACTTCATCATCATGGTGGGAGGAGAGTTGTCATTGGCTCATGCCGCCATCCAACCTCTCCCCTCCATTGGCCTTGACTATGAGAGGCTTGAGTGCTAGCTCGGTGTCTCCCTAGGACCCTAGCCATCTAGGGAGGACCCATGCTGCCTCCACTTCTCTGATGCCAACATCATGGCGTGGCTCACCGGAGAGGAACCCCTCTCTTCAGAACACCTCATACGGAGCGCCCCGATAGTGCTTCCGTTCGGTCTCCACAACGCCGCGGTGACCGTTAGCCACCTTGTGGCACAATGCATGGTTCCACCTTGCACGAACAACAAATTCATGGGGGTGATTGAACACATCGTGGAATCTTTCCATGACCTCCTAGCAAAGGAGCCAGAGTCACCCTCTGGCTCTGACTCCAGTAGGGGAAGCCATCACCCCTCTCGTGAATACTTCATGATGGGTAACCCCGAGGGGCACGTCGAAAGCATCCATGAGGGGGAGGCTACCCCAACAAATGACCTTGACGATGAGGCCAAGAGGGAGACAGTGGCCCCACCACGTATGCCAATGGTGCAGCTAAAAGCCCAACACCAAGAGATCAAGGAAGCATGACTCTAGCTAGAGCAGGAATGCGCGGAGCACGATCAGGAGTTAGAGCATTATGGAGACGGTGGGCGTGCATGTGCCATGGCCCATGACATAAACTAGAGGATCATCACAGATGATGAAGCCCTCCCTCGCTTCGCCCGGGCAAGCCAAAACATCACCGCCGCAGCGGCCTCCATGGCCTTCTAGAGGCTGTGACGCCCAAGGACCGTCAGGCCCACCACAAGATTCGCACGTTGCTCGAGCATGTGGCGGCACAACAGGTAGAGTGCTCGTTGTCTCAATGATGCGAGCCCAATGCCAGCCAGCGCACGCCCTCTGAGCGCCCTAGCCAGGACGCATCGGTCCACTAGGAACCACAAGGAAGTAGGCAGCACATCGCGGTCCTAGTGCGTCAGCGTCTCGACCACAACCGTGACACGTACAACACCCTCGATGCCCATAGACACGCCTATGATGACCCAAGAGAGAGAGAGACAGATGTGGCTATCACCCTTGTCATGGTGGACGCTATGATAGTGGCGAGGACCAAAGCCCAAGCCCCGGCCTACCGGGGCCTTAGCCATTCGACCGACACATCCTCAACGCTACCTTCCTGTCAAGGTATCAACCACCAACCAATATCCCAAAGTACTCTAGGGAAACAAACCCTAGACTATGGCTCAAAGACTATCGACTTGCCTACCAAGCCAGTGGTGCGGATAATGATGACTCCATTATCCGCAACCTTCCATTGTTCTTGGCCGATTCGGTAAGAACCTAGTTGGAACACCTTCCATCCAGCAGAATCCAAAGTTGGGTGGACTTGAAGGAGATGTTCGTGGGAAACTTCCAGGGCACATACAAGCCCCCTAGAAACCTATGGGACCTCAAGAACTATCGACAGAAGGCCGAAGAAACCCTTCGTGGGTACATCCGGTGCTTCTCCTAGCAATGCAATGAGCTCCCTAACATCGCCGACGCCGACGTTATAGGAGCTTTCCTATCTAGGACCACCTATGAGTCTCTGGTTCATAAGCTAGGATGTAAGGGCCTGTGAACCACTAGGGAACTCCTAGACATCACCACCAGCCATGCCTCGAGCGAAGAAGCAGTTGGAGCCATCTTTGATCGCCTCAATGGCAAGGTGAGGCGAGATGAGGATGCCGGTGAAGGCACCTCCAATCATCCCACTAAAAAGATGAACAAGAAGCAATGGCGCGAGGGCTCGCTCATGGCTGCTGTTGACCGGAGGGGTGGTTGGAAGCCCATGGAGGGCACTCCATACCATTTTGAAAAACTACTCGAGGGGCCATGCCCAAACCATGCTTTCCCAGTCAAGCATCTATACAAGTACTGTAGCCTCATGCGGCGGTTCTTGTCTAGAGGCCCCAACAAAGGGGAGCATGGAAAGGACCCTGACCCCACCATGGACGATGCCAAGGAGAAGGATGACAACTTTCCAATACTGGATGGCTGCCTCATGATCTTCGAAGGATCAGAGGCCTACCACTCTAAGCGCCACCAGAAGATCGCACACCGCGAGGTCTATGTGACCGAACCGGCCACACCCGCCTTCCTCTGGTGGTCAGAATCTACCATAACCTTCGACCGAACCGGCCACCCAGAGAGCGTCCCACAACCGGGGAGATATCTGCTCATGGTCGACCCGATCGTCGGTATGAAGCGCCACACCAAGGTATTGATGGATGGGGGCAGCAGCCTCAACATCCTATACGTCGAGATGCTCGACGCCATGGGCATCGACCGAGCGTGCGTCTGACTGACTAGAGCGCCTTTCCACTATGTCATGCTTGGAAAGCAGGCCTTGCCACTTGGGTAGCTCGATCTGCCCATCACCTTTGAGGGTCCGTCCAACTATAGGATGGAGACCCTCACCTTTGAAGTGGTTGGGTTCCATGGAACCTACCATGCCACCCTAGGGCGACCATGCTATGCGAAGTTCATGGTTGTCCCCAACTACACCTACCTCAAACTAAAGATGCCAGGCCCAGGCGAGATCATCATCGTTGACACCTCCTTTCAGTGCGCCTACGAGTGCAAGGTTGAGTGCTGCTGCGATCACGCCACAATGATCATCGCCTCTACAGAGCTCACGGCCCTCAGGAAGGAGGTCACCGAAGAAGCACCCGACCCCAAGCGATCAACCAGGTCCTTCAAGCTAGTGGAGGGCTCCAAGGAATTCCTCGTAGACCCTGGGAGCACTGAGGGCAAAATGGTGCGCATTGGTACCACGCTTTCCTCTGAATAGGAAAGCGCGCTCGTCGGCTTCCTCCACGCCAACAAAGACATCTTCACGTGGAAACCCTCGGACATGCCAGGCATTTCGAGGGAAGTCACCATGCACGCCTTGAAGATTCACCTAGGCTCCAAGCCGATGAAACAATGCCTGCGTCACTTCGACGAGGGGAAACATAGGACCATCGGCGAGGAGATCGCAAAGCTTTTGGTGGCCTGATTCATCAAGGAAGTGTACCACCTAGAGTGGTTAGCCAATCCCATTCTTGTATGAAAGAAGAGTGGGAAATGGAGGATGTGTGTTGACTATATGGGTCTCAACAAAGCATGACAAAAGGATCCGTTTCCTTTGCCATGCATAGACTAGATAGTTGACTCTACCTCAGGGTGCGAAACCCTCTGCTTCCTTGATGCATACTCCAGGTATCATCAAATTGTGATGAAAGAATCTGATCAGCTCGTGACATCTTTCATCACCCCTTTTGGATCGTTCTGCTATGTCACAATGCCATTTGGTCTGAAGAATGCTGGGCCTATGTACCAGTGCTGTATGCTCAAGTGCTTCGGGGACCTCATCAAGCGGACCATTGAAGCCTACGTTGAAAACATTGTGGTCAAATCCAAATAGGCTAACCACCTCGTAGCCGATCTTGAGTAGACCTTTGCAAAACTTTGAGCGAACGACATCAAACTCAATCCCGAGAAGTGTGTTTTTGGGGTCCTAAGGGGCATGCTGCTTGGTTTCATCGTCTCCGATCGTGGCATCAAAGCCAACCTAGAGAAGATCTCAACCATCACAAGGATGGGCCTGATTTAGAATATAAAGGGGGTACAACTAGTTATGGGGTGCCTCGCCGCACTTAGCCGCTTCATCTCATGCCTCGGTGAATGAGGTCTCCCCCTTTATTGACTTCTAAAGAAGGCCAATCACTTCGAATGGACATCCGAGGCCTAGGAAGCACTTGACATGGTTAAGCAGCTCCTAACAAAGGCCTCGATCCTGGTTCCTCCCATCGAGGGAGAACCCCTTATGCTCCACATCACGGCCACCATGCAAGTGGTCAGCGCCGCCCTGGTAGTGGAGTAGGAAGAAGAGGGGCACACCCTCAAAGTACAACACCCTGTGTACTTCATCAGCGAGGTCCTATCTAACTCAAAGACCCGCTACCCCAAGTCTAGAAGCTTCTATACGCCATCCTCATCACTAGGAGGAAGCTATGCTAGTACTTTGAGTCACATCTAGTGACGGTCATGATGTCCTTCCCCCTCAGCGAGGTTATCCAAAACCAGGACGCCCAGGAAGAACCATGAAATGGGTGTTCGAGTTGATGGATCAGGGCATTACGTATGCCTCCTGGACGGCCATCAAGTCCTAGGTGCTAGCTGATTTCATCGTGGAATGGACCGAGGTCCAAATGCCACTAGCGATCGTTGATCAAGAGTACTAGACGATGTACTTCGATGGATCACTGATGAAGAAGGGTGCTAGCATGGGGCTGGTCTTCGTGTCACCCCTTGGGGTACGCATGAGGTACATGGTCCATCTCTATTTCCCCTCCTCCAACAATGTGGCCGAATATGAGGCGCTCATCAACAGCCTACGCATTGCCATCGAGTTGGGCATCCGACGCCTCGATGTTCGAGGAGATTCCTAGCTGGTCGTCGACCAGGTCATGAAGGAGTCAAACTACCACAACGTCAAGATGGCCATGTACTACCAAGAAGTCCACCTATTGGAGGACAAGTTTGATGGCCTCAAGCTCAACCACATCTCAAGGCGTCTCAACGAGGCGGCTGACGCGCTTGTAGATGCAGCGTCCCATCGGGAGCCGGTACCAACGGGTGTCTTTGCCAGTGATCAACACAAGCCCTTGGTTCTCTACAAGGAGTCAGAATAGGGCAGTGATGGTCTGACCAATTTGGGCCCAGGGGCTGACCAACCATCGACTCCATCCGGCCCCAAAGTCATGGAGCTCGAAGAGGACCCAGTGATAGAGCTCGACCCTCTGGTCGACTAGAGGACGCTCTACCTTGACTACCTCCTCCATGACACACTACCGACGGATAGGATGAAGGCTTGATGGCTCGCACGTCGTGCCAAGTCCTTTGCTCTTGTGGAGGGCGAACTCTACAAGCGAAGCCACACTAGGATCCTACAGCGCTGCATCCCCTTCGAACAAGGGAACCATTTGCTGAGCAATATCCTTGGTGGGGTCTACGGTCACCATGCCATGCCCAGAACCCTAGTCGGAAATGCGTTCCTATAGGGCTTCTACTAGCCTACCGCGGTAGCCGATGCTGAGCAAATCGTATGCACCTATGAAGGGATCCCCATCACTTGGTCATTCATAGTCTGGGGACTTGATCTGGTTGGACCACTCAAAAAGGCGCATAGGGGCTACACCCACTTGCTTGTCACCATAGACAAGTTTACAAAGTGGATAGAAGCTCGACTGATTTCCACGATCAAATCCGAGCAGGCCGTACTGTTCTTCCTCGACATCATCCATTGCTTTGGAGTCCCAAACTCCATCTTCATAGACAACAACATACAGTTCACCGGCAAGAAATTCCTTTGATTTTGTGATGAACATCACATCCGTGTTGACTGGGCCTCCGTAGCGCACCCCCGAACAAATGGGTCGGTAGAACACGCAAACAGCATGGTCCTACAGGGCCTCAAGCCTAGGATCTTCAACTGGTTAAACAAATTCGGCGCACGCTAGGTCGCTGAACTTCCTTTAGTACCCTGGAGCCTGAGGACAACCCCTAGTCGAGCCACCAGCTACGCGCCCTTTTTCATGGTCTACGATTCCGAGGCTGTCCTCCCAATCGACCTCGACTATGGAGCACTAAGGATCAGGGCATATGATGAATAGGGAGCCGAGGCATCCCATGAGGATGCCATGGAGTGGCTAGATGAAGAAAGTGACATCGCCCTCCTCTGCTCAGCCAAGTACCAATAGGTGTTACATAGTACCATAGCCGACGAGTGCGGGGCCGAGCCTTCAACGTCGGGGACCTAGTCCTCTGCCTCGTACAGAGCAACAAGAACCACCACAAGCTCTCCCCACTATGGGAGGGACCGTACATAGTTGCGTAGGTGCTCCATCTAGGCTCCTACAAGCTCAAGAACATCGACGACAAAATCTTCACCAATGCCTAGAACATCGAGCAGCTACGTCGCTTTTACCCCTAATAAATGCACACTTTTCCTTATTAGTTTCATTATCAAAACTCCCTGATCCTTTGTGACATCTGACCCCAGCAACGGCAAGGGGTCGGGCCTCACTCGGGGGCTAATATAAGTACATTTATCCTACAAACATTTTCTGTGCCTGCCCCTCTTTTTTACGTTAGGACTTAGGAGCTTGGTTTACGGGAACAAGCTCTGAGTATAACTGGTTGGACTACGGGATACCTATGCCCTAGCAGCTGTAACACCCTAAAATTAGCTACTTTCTAAAAAGAGTAAAATGATTTCTATTAATTGTTTTGTGCTCATAAAAACATAGGTAAAAGAAAATTTTCTTTAAATTAAAATCCAACATAAGGGTAGCAACATGTTTGCGCATACATGCTGTTGCATCTTATTTATTGTGATGAATGGTGTTGATCTAAAACTCCAAAGTAATTTGGAATGCTTTTGAAATGAAATTAAAAATGGCTTTCAAATAAAATAAAAGAAAATTTGAAAATAAGAGGATTTAAAAAATGGTAAAATTTATTTTTTGGAAACTTACCAAAATTGCTCATTTATATTTGATGAAAAGTATGTTGAAAACATATTTGGATTTGATATGATTTACATAGAATTTGGCTTGGAATTGGAAACTCAAAGTAGAAAAAGGATTTGAAAAAAAAATAATAATAAAAAGAAGGAAAACTCCTCTCTCATTTGGCCTGAAGGCCCACCCTTCTTTTCTGTTCGGCCTGCACTTCCCCCTCCCACTCTCGGCCCAGCTCGTCGCCTGGCCTAGCCACCCTTCCCTTCTCCTCCTCCCCTTGGCCTGCTCTGCGTGGCCTGCTCGCCGCCCGCACGCACCGTCGCCCCGCGTGCCTCCCCTTTCTTCCTTCCTCTCACGCGTGGCCCATCCCGCGTCGGCCTAGCTCCCCCGCGGCCGCTTCGGCCCTTCACCACATGCGCCCGTCCGCTCCTCTCTCCCTCTCGCTATGACCCAGGTCCCACCCAACAGTCAGCCCCATCCCCTTCTTCCTTTCCTTTTCTTCCCCTGCTTCTTTCCTACCTCCGCCCCATCAATGGCGCTGCCATGCACGGCAAGCCATCGACCCACTGCGCCTGCATGGAAAGTGCCGTAATCACTGCGCCCCGCTCCCTACCATCTACGCAGCGCCTCTCCCTACCTATAAAACTCGAGCCGCACCCCTTCCTTCTCCCCTTTCCCGTCCGCTCGAAGCTCACACTCACCGCCACCGATGAATCCCCCACTCCTGAGCGCAATCCTCATCGTCGATGCGCCAGTGAGATTCGCCGTGACCCAAAGCAGCCATAGGTACCTTCAATTTCATGTTTCAGCCATGATTTGCTTCGATTTCATCTCACCCATGCCCTCCCTCTCTCTCCAAATCACCGCCACCGTTGACTCATGCTTCGGAGGCCTCCCCGGACACCGCGGTCCGTTCCAACCAAATCGTGGTGAGCTTAGCCATCTTCCTATGCCTTTTGTTCATTGCTTTGTGCCCTAGAGCGCCATAGCAGTGCGCACCCAACGTTGTCAATCATGGCGCCACTATGGGGACCATCGCCCTGATGTGCTCCCCATCCCCGTTTTGGTACCCTAGCGACTTCGCGAGAGCCTATAGATCATTTCCACGTATTTGGCTTGTCTCGGGATGGCCGGAATTGATGGAACCATAGACACAAGCGAGCTGTCTGCCATCACCCATGACTGGCTACCGTGCCGTGCTCTGTAGCCACTGGCCGGCTCTCCCCTCCTTCCCCGCGATCAAATCACCGTCGTTCAAATCTAATCCGATGATCCAGAATCCCCGATACCCCTTCGCGTGGCTAATTTTTAGAAGAGCCCCTCGATTTCTTCAAAATAGAACCCACAGTCCATTACACATTTCTCAGTTTATGCTTTCTTCTTTTAAAAGCGTATTTTGCTCGGTTGGTTCCAAAAATACGTTTTAGTTATTTATAGTTTTGCCATTCGATTTACTTAGGCTATAACTTTTGCGTTTTAAGTCCGATTTGACCTGTTCGAATTGCGTTAGGATCATATCTACGTTTTCTACATGTTTACACTACTGTTAGGCATGTTTTCAATATCTAAAATTCATGGGTAGATTTAATCTATTATTTAATTAAAGGAAAACTTGTTTAAATCATAACTTATTCATTTTAACCCCGAAATAGTCCGTTCAAGTTGCGTTAGATTCGTAGCGACGAGATCTACGCATTAATAATAGTGTTTACTATATTGTTATTTCTGAAATAACGTGGTTTAAATCATATCTTGATTAATGATTATACAACTAGATTTTATAAACAAAATATGATTTGTTCTTCTTTAGTTTTATAATTCAAATCTAAAATTGACTTAATTTAATCTATATTATTTATAAAATATCTTTTATATATGAATTCATATGGTTAAATAAATGAAGCCTATAGTTTTCTTTTCCACATATTAAGCAAATCTCTCGGTAGTTGTAACTTTTCAACCGTAGCTCCGATTAGAGTGCTTCTCGCAACTGTGTGTTTGTAGCGATGCGTAGAATCATATTTCAATCTCTTTTACTTATTTTTCTATGATTGGTGTACTGTTCTAATATAAATGAAACTGTATGCTATGCATGTATGTGTATGGATGTTTGTGTGGTGTTCTATGATTACGTCCAGTCGGTGAGATATACATGGTGACCCAGAAGAAGAAGGACGTTGAAGATTAAAGCTTACCGAAAGATCGATATTTAAGGCAAGTGTACCAAAGGCCCCTTGTTACCTATGAACTATTACCATTCATATTCATGCATGTGTCTAATTTGAAGTACCTTTAAGGACTTTACCTAGATGATTACTTGTACCACATATCCTTGATACCACATATCCTTGATACCTAGGACTTTACCTAGATGATTACTTGTACCGCACAAAATTAATTGCCTACAAAGGGATCCTATCACGAAAAGGACTAATGTATTCACAAATACAAAAGACTGTTCACTCAGGGACTCCCCCACAAACTTATTCAATTACAGTTTCTGACCAGTCCTACTACGAGTACTGCTACGGTCGTCGCGCCACGCTCTCCATCAGCGATGCCCTACCGTTCCGCGGGATCCTCGAAGGCACCATCCTCTACAAATGTCGAGCACCACGTCGGTGACTGTGGTGCCCTCCCCAGGGCATCCAAGGACTATGCCATCGTCATCAGCCATGACCCTGACAACGGCACCCCCCGCCGAGGTGTCTAGGGACTATGCCATCATCATCAGCCGCAACCCTAACAATGGCGCCCCCGCCAGGGTATCCAGAGACTACGCCATCGTCATCAGCCGCAACCCTAACAATGGCATCTGGGTGGGGGGCGTCTCCCACCAAGGAAAGGCCACAACGAACGACGGCAAGGCCGACAACGCTTGGCACCCTCTAGTGCTCCTCCTCCTTTGGCAGCAGTGGCCCCTTCTCAGCAAAGGTGGCCTACACCATCTCATCTATGTTGGATGACCCCTAGCTCGACATCGTGCTCCGGATTCACTAGCGGATCTATGAGATTTTCTCTCCCTGGCATTACTCTCTCTCACTTAGGACATGCCGCGATGCACGAACTCATTCAGTGGAAAGGAAGGAGAAGAGGTAGCGGCTCAGAAGAAGGCAAAGGAGTGGGAAGAGAACTCCCCTCCCCCTCCCTATTTAAGGAAGAGGCGTAGCAACTGGGGAAAGGTGAAAGGTTGGGATAAAAAACTCTCTGCCTTCCCCTATTCAATACAGGTGGGAGATCAATGCTAATGGGAATCTGAGGGGACGCACCTGAACCGATGTGACGCGCTTTGATCGACAAAACGTCGCCTGGTCAAACATGACGTTGCCTAGGAGTGGCCCACCACTAATGCACATTGGGCGTGAGAACCAGGGCACACTCGCATGTAGATGACTCTCTGCTTTCCTAGGTAGGACCATGGAATGACCCAACGGGGGAGGTCTCGTCGGGCCTCCTGGGTCAATCGAATGGCCTAGGCAAAACGACGAATGAACAGCCGCAGAAAGATAAGCACCTCTATTTCCTTGCTTTGTGCATTAATTTCATTACCGAGTTTCCGACCCAGCAACAGCAGGGGCACGGACATCGCTCGGGGGCTGCTGAGAGTGCCTACCTATTTAGACATCCTCCTCACCCGACCCCTCCTTATGTTTAAAACTAGAAGCACGGCGTGTGGGTATAAAACTTTGAATACAACTGGACGAACCGCCAGACCCTACGCCCCGATGGCTATGGTGTTTTTGTTCACCAGCATAATTGAATTCACAGTTCCCCACACCACAAGCTTCGGCTCCCACCTTGCCGAGAGGGGTTTGGGGGGGGGGCTCCTATAGAATCTCCTTCGAGGAGAAGCTATTAGGTCGCCTAAAATCAATCGAATGACTCGGATCGCCACCGAAAGACAGAAACAAAAAAATGGCAATGTTTATGCAAGTTACACCAACCTCATCGTAGACATCGGACCCGAACCCCACACTAACATATTTGGTAAAAGCTTCCCGTCGCTCACACCACCAGGGTAACGTTATCGACCCCCTATTTTTGTTTCAATTAAATTATACGCTAAATCCATACATCCAAACATTACATATGCAAATCTTTGCATCTCAACGCTTCGTGTCGCGTCACGAAGCAGCAGCCGCCTCATTCAATATGAGCGGCGACCGATCGAGGCTCGAAGGCTGGCCTGCGAAGGGCACAAGGCCACCTCGCATCAAATAGAGCCAGGGGAGAAAAATAGAGATGTGCCCCAGTGGCCTTTCCCAACCCCGCTCCTCGCTCCCATGGATCTCCTCTACGTCCTGACGCGCCTCGGCCTCCCGCTGCTGGGTGGCAACAAGCTGCGTGCCTACATCTCCTCGCAGCTAGGCCTCCTCGATAAGGCGATCCCTTTCTGCTTTTTGCTCATGGAGGAACTGGGATTTGTTCTAGCTACGAGCAATGATACACTGAAAAGAGGACCGGTATCAAAAATATGAGAACACAAGAATACGTGAAGAAAAGAGAAAACGAGGGAGAAGATTAAGCGGATACCTGGCTAGTAGGAATGAGGATTTCACGTGGGACGCCACTGGCCTGGCTCAAGGCATCCATCATAGCCGAGAACCCGATGTCAAGATTCTCCCGCTCCATGCTCTCGGCAGCATCGTTAAGCGAGAAAAGAGCCGACGTTGGGTCCTCAGCGGCCATCCACTGGAGCGGCGGCTCACCCCGCATCGGGGAGCGGCTGCGCCCAACAATAGGGCCGAGGGTGACCTCCTGCTGATCCTCTCCACCATCGCCATGATGCCCAAAGACCCTTCGGCCGTGTCCTCCTCCATCTGACCTACCTCGGGCGCCGTAGCCTAGGCTATAGGTGGCGCGGATTGCGTCGCCCCCTTGGATACCACAATGGCAACATCTAGCCCTGTTGGGCTTATCGCGGTCGCGGTCACCTCCGCCTGGGCCTCTGGTGGCATGGACTGCGCTGCTCCCTCGGACGCCATAGTGGCTACGTCTGACTGTGCCTGGCTCGTCAGGGTTGGGGGCGATCCGGCCACGTCCTCCTCCATCCAGCCCACGTCGGGTGTTGTCTCTTGGGCCGCCGGAGGCATGGATTGCGCCGCACCCTCGGACACCACCATTGCGGCATTCGGCTGCTCCTAGCTTGGAGCGGTCATGGCCACCACCATCGGTGACACCGGACCCTCGGCTAGCGGTGTCATGCCCGCCACGGAAGACGCCGCCTGCTCGGCGACCACTGAGGGCGCGGGCACCACCGTGGGCGCCGCCGAAACGGCCAATGAGGTCGTAGCATCAGCGTCGCTCCTGCCCGAAACAAGGGTGACGTCAGGCAGCACCGTCCATCCCACCTGAAGGGCAAGGCTCTTCTTGGGTGCCAGCCCTAGAGAGCGGCCATGCCACAAGAATCTGCAAGAGGGAAAAAGGCATAAGGTCAAAAGAGAGGAATAAAAAGGGAAAAAAACAGGGGAATTAGTGGCCTACTCCGATGCCTTGGGGCGGCGGGAATGTTTTGGGGATGAACCCCTAGACCCCTGCCCCGACTCATCTAGGTGGGACCACTTCGAGCCTGCTCCCTGCTCCCAGGCAGGGGGGCTCGCCTCCCTTATCTCTGAGGGCTCGGCGATAGAGCTGCCCCTCTCCATTGATGCCTCGGGGGCGGCGGCCAATCCGCCTCCCATCCACTGATCCTCCAGCAGCACCCCGGGTGGGGCAGTAGATTCTCTAGCTCCCATCGGCCCCATAGATGGGCCGATGGTTTGGCCCACCTCCACCGATCTCACGGACTCGCTTCCCTCCGCATGGAACGGGAAGGGTCCCTGCATGGGTCAGTGGGCGTCTGTCAGCATATCCTTATCCACCAGGACATCCCAATCCATGCTGGCGGCTACCTCATTGTCGTCATCATTGTCATCGTCACTGCCTGTCTCCTCTCCTCGATCTCGCGCTTGCCGCTTCCATAACAGCTTCTTCTTCCTAAGCTCCCTCGACTTTTTGTCCCACTCGGCCACGATATGGTTCGCTTTCGCTAGGGTCCAATCCTTCTGCAACGGAGCCGGGCTATCCTTGAAGAATAGTCCCCTAGCTGGTCCCGCCATCCCCAGGGTTAGCTTCAAGGGGTCGGATATTCAAGTAAAAAAGGAGTACGGAGAAGGAAAACTTACGAAGTTAATAAACCCCAGTTCTGGCTGCATTGGGGGATGCCCCGACACCAGGAACATGAAATCGAGGACGACGCCAGCGGTGTCCTTCGAAGGCTCCATTGCCTCCTTGATGCGCTGCGCCACCTTAGATGGAGGCAGCGCCTCGTCGACAAGCACTGTCCCTTCGGACGGTGCTCCGGGCACCATCTGGTGCAGGGGAAGCACACGCGCCATTAGCGGTGCCACCCTCCTCGCATGGTAGGCGCTGATGATCCCCAAACCCTTCATGCCCCTATCCTTCAAAGTTTGGAGGGCAATGAGAAGGTCATCGATTTTCTTCTTCTCCTTGATCAGGATGCCCCACCTCCATGACCTCGGGGCCTCCTTGATAACGCACCCAGAGAAGACAGGCAAGGGGGCAGCGACGTCATCCTTGACATGGAACCATTGCAAATGCCACCCCTTGTTGGAGGTGGACAGACGCATTAACGGGTATGCATCTACCCAGTTGTTGCAGAGGTGAATGCCGGTGCATCCCACCAGCGTGGGCAGCTCCTGCTTCTCGACCCGCCTCTTCAGAAGGTTGATAGCGAAGAAATGCCACCATAGGTCATAGTGGGGATCAATCCCCAAGAACCCCTCACGCAGGGCGATGAATGCCACAATGTGCTAGATCCCATTGGGGCTAAGGTGCTGCAACTCCACCAAGTAGTAATCCAACAGCCCCCGAAGGAAAAGGTGAGTAGGTATGGCAAATCCTCGCTCATGGAAGTGAGCGAAGGACACGACATACCCTTCGGGCGGCGATGACTCGTCCTCATCACTGGGCAGCCACCAGTCCTCAGCGGCAGTCAGCGGGCGAAGGAGGCCATGGTGAATGAGGCCCTCCAGGCACTGAGGGGTGATGCTGGATCTACCCCATGGCTCCATTGAAATGATTGGGTGGGGGGTGGACACAAGCTCAACGACGGCTATGATGCAGGTGTGAGCTTGGCAACGCCGCGATGCGAGTACGGGAGGCTCTGGCGATTGGCGGTAGAGATTGATGATGTGAAGGCGAAAAGGCGAAGTACAGAACCATAGGGGCAAACCTCATGGTTTTATAGGGGCGACGGATGCGAGAAGGGTGACCGTCCGTCTCGATCTCTGAGCCTGCCACAACACAACGCCACATCATGCCGCGGGATACGCGCCAGCAATCCCTATCCCTTCCCACCAAAATCATGCTAGACGGTTCGTTATCCTGAGCGGATCGGACTCCTTTCCCACAGAGGGGACACGGGTCAGAAGATTTCCCCTCCGACCTATATAGGCCTAGAAAGCCCAAGGGTCGGTCCAATAGTCTCGATGGCCATCCCAACGAGGGATAGGACCGCGAGCGACTAAGACACAGGTACGCGAGCATCAGTAGGGCCTCATTCCACGATTGAGCCCCAGCCAGGCAGACCCTGGATGAAATCCTCGCGAACGGGATACTAGGGTTCCCTTAGAACTTTCTAGTTGACAAAAACCAAATCTCACAGCCTTACCCACGAAAGGGTCTAAAATTACCCCCGGGCGATTCTATCCAAATCACCCGAGGGCTCGAAGGCTACTGTCGGGGACCTAATATTAGGGTACCCAATGAGGTGGGACTAATGACCATTGAATGTTGATGCTTCTAGTCACACAAAGGGCACTACTATGCTTCTTGCCTGAACAACGGAAGACTGGTTCTACCTCGCCCGATGGCTAAGGGCTAGCTCCGCCATGCCCGATGTCCGAGAGTAGGTTCTGCCTCGCTTGACCCCCGAGGGCTGGCTCCTCCTTGCCCGATGTCCAAGGGCAGGCTCTACCTCGCCCGACCCCCGAGGGCTAGACTTTGCCTCGCCCGACGGCTAAGGGCTGGCTCCGCCTCACCCGACGATCGCACCCTACTTCTTCACGAGGACGAGCATAGGATACGATAGGACATTCTAGTAAACCATGATATTGAGGGCCATGCCTTGCATGCCTACAGGAAGGTACCATCAAGATATGATGGGACGAGCGCTTTAGGTCCTTTTCGACGTAACATTGCCCGAATAGTGTTGTAGGCACCGACTTTTATCCAATAGTGTAGTAGGCGCCGCCTTTAGTCCTTGGGCATGGATACTAACACAGACATATGACAGCCATTATGGTCCAAGATAGAAATCACATCATCTATAGTGATGGACGTATAAACACTTCCCCTGTTACTCCCCGAGGGGTCACGCACGTGGCTCTCTGGCGCGCCGCACCGTCCGCTAGTGTAGGATGGGACGCACCCACTTGTTAAATAAGGCCAGGGCATGGCCTACAAAGATCAGTGAACATGCCACCTCTAACATGGTCTGCCATGTTCAGCAGGGCAGGCACAGGGAAAAAGGAAGACCCAGCTCCCTTGAAGGACCTTCGATACCTTTGGTATTTTCCTCTTTCTCTGATCTGTAACCCCTGCTCCCCCCTTGGTCTATAAAAGGGAGGGCAGGCCTCCCCACCAAAGGGATGGACTCTGGATGGATAAGTTCAACACACACAACACTTCACACACGGCTGAGTAGTGACCAAGCTCTCTATGACCTTTTCGATCATTCCATTAGAGACTTGGGACTCATCCCTCTCTCGACCGTTTGTACCCCAACTACAAACCATTTTTGGTACTAATAATACGAGCAGTAGTAGACTAGATGTAGGGATGTTCAGCCCGAACCAGTATAAACCTTGTGTCCTTTAGTGCACCATCCGGGCCTAACACGCAACAATCATAAATTTACTAGCTAGTGTTTGTTCAAAACACCGACACCCCGCCAGTGGGAACAACGATGTCGCACAGGGTGCCCCTAACCCAGTTTAGAGCTTCTAGCATGGCCAAGATCCCCTCGTTGAGACTCTCCCGCTCTATGCTCTCGATAGCATCATCGAGCGAGAAGAGTGTCGATGTCGGGTCTTGTGGATCTATCCACTGGAGCAGAGGCTCACCCCACGTGGGTGAGTGGCTGCCTCCCAACACCAGGGCCAAGGGCAACCCCCGCTTATCCTCTCCACCACCGCCATGATGCTCAGAGACTCCTCAGCTGTGTCCCCCTCCATCCGTCCCATATCGAGAGCTGTCATTTGGGCCACCGGAGGTGCGGATCGCACCGCTGTCTCGGGCACCTCCACAGTGGCGACCGACCATGGCCCACCTATCATGGCTGCCACCACTTCCACCTACCTCGACGGGGCCTCGTTTGGCTATGTCACACCCACTGGGGTCAGCACCACGAGCGCGGTCATAAGCTCCGACCGACCCGTCGTCGGCAGTGACACCGCCTCCATCGCCGATTCTTCAGTGACCTCCGAGGGCGTCCTTCAAGCCCCCATGTCTGCTTGTCCCGCCGAGGGCACGGGCACCACTATGGGCGATGCCTGACTAGCTGATGAAGCAGTAACACCGGCACCGCTCCCACCTGAAACGGGTGCGACATCGGCCGATGGCCGCCGCCTTCCCTAAATGGCAACGCTCTTCTTGGGTGCTAGCGCCAAAAAGTTGCCCCGTCTTAGGACGCTGCAAGAAACAAAATGCGTAAGTCACGTAGAAAATAGAGAAGAACAAGAAAAATAGAGGTGTCAATGATTTACACAGGCGCTATTGGGTGGAGGATGCGTTTGGGGGATGAACCCCCAGGTCCTTGCTCCACTTCATCGGGATAGGGCCGTTTTGAGCCCACCCCCTGCTCCTAGGAAGAGGGGCTTGCCTCCCTTGCATCTCGAGGCCTGGCGATGGAGCCACCCCCCTCCATCGGCACCTCTAGCGTGGTGGTAGATCCGCTCGCCTTGGTTGGCTCTTGGGGCGTGGTAGCGAAGCCACCCCCTCCACTAGCACCTCAGGTGCTATGGTGGATCCACCCGCTCCTGCTGGTTCTAAGGACAAGCTGATGATCTGGCCTACCTCCTCCGGCCTCACGGACTTGCCTCCCCCTGCATGGAATGGGAAGGGTCCCTACAAGGATGAGTGGATACCTGTCAGTGTATCCTCGCTCTCTAGGTCATCCCATTCGGTGTTGGCAACTACCTCATCGTCTTCCTTGTCATCATCATCATCACTGTCCATGTCCTCCCCTCGCTCCCATGCTCATAGCTTTTGCTGCTTCTTCCTCCTCTTGTCCTCCTTCGCCTTCCACTATCACTCGACCGCGGCGCAGTTGGCCGCCATCATGGATGGGTCCTTCGGCAATGGAACTGGGTGATCCATAAGGATGAGTCTCTTCGACTGGTCCTCCTATCTCAATATTAGCATCAAGAGGTTGGGAGTTCAATTAAAAAGGAGGCACAAGGAAAGAAAACTTACGAAGATGATGTACCCCGGTTCTGGCCGCATTGGGGGGTGCCCCGGCATCGGATACACAAAATCAAGGATAGCGCCTACATCGTCCCGTGGAGGCTCCATCGCCTCCTTGATGTGCTGTGCCACTTCAGAGGGGGAGAGCGCTCCCTCAGTGAGCACCGTCCCATCGAGTGACACCTCAGGCGCCATCCTGTGTAGGGGAAGCGTGCGCCTCATCAGCGGTGCCACCATTCGCATGTGGTAAGCGCTGATGATCCCCGACCCCTTCATGTCCCTCTCCTTCAGGATTTAGATGGCGGCGAGATGGTCTTGGATTCTCTTCTTGTCTTTCTTTGGGACTCCCCACTTCCTCCATGAGTTCGGGACCTCTTCGATGAGGCTCCCGATGAACTCTAGCAAGGGGCGGCTACGTCGTTCTTGACGTAGAACCAATACGAATGCCACCCCTTATTAGAGGTCGATAGACGCATCGGCAGGTACTCGCTGACCTAGTTGTTGCGGACTTGAATGTCGGTGCATCCCATCAGCACATTTAGCTCTTGCTTCTTCTCTCGCTTCTTCAGGAGGGTGACGACGAAGAAGTACCGCCATAGGTCGAAGTGGCGACTAATCCCCAGGAATCCCTCACACAGGGTGATGAACGCTGCAATGTGCTGGATTCCATTGGGATTAAGGTGCTGCACCTCTACCTTGTAGTAGTGCAGCAATCCCCTAAGGAACTTGTGGGCAGGGGTGGAGAATCCTCGCTCATGGAAGTGAGCAAAGGACACGATGTAGCCATCGGGCGGCGACAGCGCGTCCTCATCGCCGATAGCCGCCACTCCTTGGTGGTGGTCCATGTGCAAAGAAGACCGTGGCGAATGAGGCCCTCCAGGCACTGGAGGGTGATATCAAAGTGGTACCATGACTCCATTAGAGGATTGGAGTGGGTGGATGTGAATTCGACAATGGCTAAGACGCGAATGCGGGAGGCTTAGGCGATTGGCGGTGGAGGTTGTAGATGCAAAGGTAAGGAGGCAAAGTACAAAACCCTAGGGGCGAACCCTTTGGTTTTATAGGGGCGACGGATGCGAGGAAGGCAACCGTCCGCCTGGATCTCCATGCCTACCATGATCCGCCACCACGTCATGTCACGTCACGAGATATGCGCCCGCAATCTCTATCCTCTCCATCCGAAGGCGCGCTGGACGTTTTGCCTCCCTAGGCAGACCAGGACTCTTTACCAGCAAAAGGGATATGGGTCAAAAAGTGTTCCTCCGGCCTGCCTAGGCCCAGGAGTTTGAGGGCTGGCCCATCAACGATTTCGATGGCCATCCTAAGGCACCCTTACGACAAAGGATGGGCCCATGAGCGGCCAAAACTCAAGCGCACGAGCTTCATGGGAGTCTCGGCTCATGATCGAGTCTCAGCCAGGCTAACCCTGGCCGGATCCCTGTGAACAAGATACCAGGATCCCAACTGAGCTATTCAGCTAAAACAACCACCAAATCTCACGACCATACCCACGAAGGGACCGACCTCAACAAAGAAAAAATCACCATCTTTAAGGCACACCGTGGGCAACAATATAGGGCCAGGGCTCTCAGAATCCTCTCTTTCAGAAAACCCTCCGAAGGAGTATCCTACTACTCCGCAGACTCAGGGGCTACACCCACCAGGTGCGCTCGTGCGCACCCGCTGGCAAGTCAAAAAATCCCCCAGGCAATTCTACTCAAATCGCCCGAGGGCTCAGAGGCTAATATCGAGGACTAATATTAGGGTACCCGAAGAGGAGGAGCTAATGACCGTCAATATTGATTCATCCGTGCGATCAAGGGCGCGACTAAACCGCTTGCCGGGTCACTCCTCGTCCGTCCACCGAGACCATGGGCCCCGCCTCAAGATGACTCCCAAGGACTGGCTCTACCTCACCAGACGGCTAAGGGCAGACTCCGTCTCACCCAACCTATGAGGGCTGGCTCCGCCTCTCTCGACGTCCGGGGGCTGGTTCCGCCTTGCCCGATGTCTGGGGATTGGCCCCACCTCGCTCGATGTCCAGGGCTAGCTCCTCCTCACCCAACGTTTGGGGGCTAGCCCCGCCTCGCCCGACTTTCGGGGGTAGGCTCCGTCTCGCCCAACGTCCGGAGGATGGCTCCACCTCGTCTGACGTCTGAGGGCGGACTCCGCCTCGCCCGACCCCTGAGGGCTGGCTCCGCCGCGCCCGATGTCTGAGGGCAGATTTTGCCTCGCTCGACGTTCGGGGGTAGGCTTCGCCTTGCCCAATGTTCGGGGGCTGGCTCCGCCTCGCCCAACGTCCAGAGGCTGGGTCTGCCTCACCCGACGTCTGCGCACTGCTCCTTCATAACTACGCCCATAGATAAGGTAGGGCACTCAAGTCAACCGTAATACTGAGGACCATACCCTGCACGTCTACAGGAAGGTACCATCAGGATATGACAAGACGGGTGCTTTAAGCCCTTCCAGGCATGTCAAAGCCCAAATAATGTTGTAGGCCCCGACATTTGTCTTACAGTGTTGTGGGCGCCGTTATTTGCCCTCGGGCGCGGATCATGACGGAAGCATACGACAACCACTACGATCCAGGAGGAAACTCGCATCATCTACAGTAACGGACGTGCAGTCATTGCGCCGCCTGCTCCCCGTAGGGTCACAGATCAGCACCCTGGTCCGTCGCGTCGACCGCCGGAGCGGGATGGGACGTGACCACTTGCTGACAAAGCCAGAACATGGCATCATCAGCGGATAGACGCCCAACGCGGCCCTATTAGGATCAACGGACATGCACCTAGCATGGAGCTATCTCTAGCACCGTCTATCATGTCAGCGGGGCTCGTTCAGAGGAAAAGGAAGACCCGGCATCTCGGTAGGACCTCCTTTGCCTCTGATTTTTTCTCTTTCTCCCATCTGTAATCCCTGTTTCCCCTTGGTCTATAAAAGAGAAGGCAGGACATCCCACTAAGGGGACCGATCGATTGAACACACCATGCATCACATTACACATAGTTGAGCAGCGACCAAGCTCTCAGCAATCATTCGACCTTTTCCATAAGAGACTTGGAATCTTTCCCTCTCTCGTCCTTTTGTAACCCATACTATGAACTTTTCAGTGCAAATAACACGAGCAGTAGCCACGAACTGGATGTAGGGACATTCTGCCCGAACCAGTATAAACCTTGTGTCTTTTTAGCACACCATCCACCCCAGACGTGTAATAACACAAATTTACTCGTTGGTGTTTACTCGAAACACCGACACCAAGTTTGACTAATTATAGAGAAAAAAGTACAAATATTTATAATATCAAATAAATATCATTAAATTAATTACGAAATATATTTTTATAATAAATTGATTTGAAGCCAGAAATGTGAATACCATCTACTACAAACTTGATCAAACGTGAAGCCCTTAAAAATGACACGCATACCATAGTTGTATCGTTTTAGGAACTGAGATAGTACTCCGTGTTGTTACTCGTTGTCTTCGCATGATAAAATATATCTAATTAAAACTTCTGCACATATACATCGTGGATGGTTGCCACGCATAGGTTAGACGATCCAACGACGTGTTGCCTAGAAAAGCACGGTGTAGGCTTCGCTCGGCTCCGGCGCATGGCTTCCTAATCCTAGCCCTCGGCTCCAGCACACAACTAGAACTATGGCTTCAGTTGCATGTGGGAGTCGAATGTTAGGATTGGTAACTGCGCGTTAGAGCTGAGTGAAGCCTGTGTGGTGTTTTTCTAGATATGTTGTTGGATTATCTAGACGTGCGTATGGCAACCATTTATGATATATATGCACGAGAGTCATCATGAATATAGTTTTCAAGAAATGTTTTTCCTAATTGGCTCATAGAAACGGCAATAAAAATAGAGAATGGAGGTGTCTCAAATAGGTGGAATCGAAATATAAACGCTAATATACCTATAATATAAAAGAACGTATTTTTTTCTTCCATCTCTTACTCTTTGCCCGTATGTCCATTCCGGCCTCACTTATTTTCTCTCTCGGTCCAAGGTCCCTCACTTTTGACCTTCTTGTTTTGAGTTTGGAGCTACAAAATCTTCGTTAGCGCTACATCACTTATGTCATGTTCTAACCGTCAAAACCCATTCGCTGAGCACTGCTCGTGCGGGTGTGTCACTCGCCTTCTATTTTTCTCAAACTCTCGTAACATGTGCACACAATAGCTACCTATTTAAGTTGAATTAATCTCATGTCAATTTACCATACAAGATTAGTTCTTTATTGCACTAGTGTTTATTATAGGCCTTGGAATTTGTTTCATTTAAGGTCAAGTCAAGTCCAATTATTCAAGAGAAATAGCTATCTCATTATCGTACGACACCGTGCAGTAAATTATAGGCCGCGTTGCAACGTAAAGCCATATTTGCTAGTTAGTTCTAAAATTAGTTACACATATTCATACAACCTATACCATACTGCACTTGGACTATATATTTAATTTAATAGTGTTAGTACAATATGACCACAATTACACATAGTGTATCGTGACTAAACGTTGGACTAGATATGTACTCTCTCGGTCCTGAAACATAATAGATTTTCAGTAGTTGTAAGTCAAGCCTTTCTAATTTTAATTTATAAAGAAAGTAATAGCATCTATACGACATTAAAGAGGTATAGTATGAGAATAAAGTGATTTTATCTTCAAACTGCTTATATTAAATTACAGATTGAGCGCCGTCATAGAGTTTTTGTTTCAGTGTTTGTGCGAGATCGAGCCAAACGAGAAATTCCTGTGTTCGAGATTCCTTTGTAGGATCAAGAATCCCAGATAGGCCCGAATGCTGGGATACCGGCCTTGGTACACCCCGCGACGACGTCCCTGCTCCCTTCGGGGTTGCTGGTCACCACCACCACCTCCGAGCCCCAACGCCGCGCCGCGTCCACGGCCAGCGCCGCCACGTTGGGCCGCCCCATCAACGCCGTGTCGTGTACGATCACCCGCCCGCGGAGCCTCTCGCTGCTGTACGCCGCCGACTTCATCTCCTCGCCATAGTTGGCGTCGATGCCCTTGGCCACCCACACCAGCGACAGCTCGGCCGGTCCGGGCTGCATGAGGAAGGACATGAACACGCATATCCCGGAGCCCGTCGCGACCATGGTCGCCCGCCGGTACATGTTGAGGAGGTAGGGCAGCCCGGCGAAGTGGACCCCGCGCACCCAGAGGCGTGTCGGAGGGTCCGATATGAGAGCCCGGGTGAAGTCGCCCACCGCGCCGGCGAGCATCGCGTGCGTGTCCCCGTTGTCGGAGATGATGCCGAAGGCGTGCCACTCGGAGAGCGGAGAGCGGCTGATGCGGCCGAGCAGCCCGCCTTTGACGCCGCCCTGGAAGGTTATCACGGAAGCGTGGCTGGACCGCGCGGTGATCGTGACCGGCACGCGCCGCACGGTGAGCCATGGCAGGAAGGTGAAGAAGGTGATGGCGGCAGTGAGCCAGAGCTCCTGCCGCTTCACGAGGACGGAGCCGGTGAGCCGGTGGTAGGAGGCGGTTGCCGGGTCGTAGCCGGCGGAGAGCATGACGAAGACCCACAGCAGCGCGAGCGCAGTCCAGCCGGCGAACCGGTGAGTGCGCTCGAACACGTTGTGGTGCAGGTGGCGCACCAGCGGGAACGCGGCCATGCACGAGAGCGCGAGCAGGCCGAGTATGGCCGACGCGACCCCGACGACCTCTCGTGGCGTCAAGTCGCGGTGCTGGAGCGCCTGCACTAGCGCGTACACCAGCCACGCCAGCGACGACACGCCGCAGCCACTGTGCACGCCGCCTAGAGACTGCAGGATCGCGGTCACTCCGGTCTTGACGACGACTGGCACCCACGGCCGGCCGAAGAGCGCGACGGCTAGCCAGAACACGACCCGGAGCACCGCCTCGGAGCGGCACAGCGTCAGCGCCAGTATGTTGCCCATGGCGAAGACGGCGGCATGCGCCCTGGCGTAAGGAAAGTGTCCCGTCGCGGCGAGCACGAGGCCCACCGCGTTCAGCGCGACGCACAGGACGAAGAGGCGCTTGTACACGGTGAACAAGCCCTGGTCGAGCAGTATGACACCCAGCCTCGAGCGCGCGGACGATGCCGCCGGCTTCGCCGGCGCCGGAGCGTTCGCCTTCTTATTTCTCGGTTGCACGTCATCGACAGCCACAGCTGATGCGGCGATGGCCATCTCCACGTCGGCACCGTTGACGACGGGCTCGTCGTCCGCGTCCTCGTCATCGAGATCGAGGTCGCAGAAGTGGCTGCTCACGCGGCTCGTCGACCTGCCAAAGGCGGAAGGAAAGATCCTGGAGGAGGCACGGCTGAACGACTGCGGCAGCCAGACCCACCGTCCGGCGCTCGTCGGGGCGTCCGGCGGCGGCTGGGGCGGATAATGATCGACGGCTTGGAGGGCGAACGGGCTGCCCGGCGACGCCTTGAGCTCGAAAGAGACGCCACGACAGCTCGAGAACTTGGGCTTGGCTTGGTCTTGCCAATCCATGGCGCCACACGACACAAGCTAGTCTTGGAGAGAGCTATAGGGCAAGTGATCTAGCAAGGTTTCTGGCTTCTTCGACGTGCTGGGTGCTGGATTATCATGTATGCGTATTTATAGGCAGCCAGCTTTGCATGGCTCTGACTGTTTGATACACATTAATTGCTTGAGCTCTGAAGCCGTCAATACGGAGGAATAATGCACGGCTCATATTGGCAATTTGGCATTAGAGAAAATATTTAATTGGGTGAGTTCCTCAAATTCTGTATTTTTATTAGGCCAATCTTAGTGTGGATTTCATAAGAATTTTATGAGCATTAAATAATTTGATGTGACATAGTATTGATAAAGGGACATATGATAAAAGTTTCGAGTGATGAAATGACTTTCTTGGAGATGAAACTTTTTATACTGTTTTCAACACATGGGATCATGGAAAACAGTGAGACGAAACTTTCATTGAGACTGGCCTTATTGCATCCTTATTTTGGACTAAACATAAAAAAATGTATATCTCTAAGATTTTTCGATGACTAACACAGATGAGAAACAAAAGAAATCCTTTGAGAACGGAGCGAGAGAGAAATGCATGCCTACTAACCAGCTATAGATTTCTTTTGGTTCAGCTACCACCTCATCCTACTATGGGGGTTTGATGAGAAATAAACATCGTTTACCCTTCTTAATGAAATACACGTGAAGTCGTGTTCTAGAAAAAAAAAGAGAAATAAGCATCTAAATATTGGCCAGACGATCGGTTTAAATTATTACACAATTGATACTACCCCATGCACGTATCCCAACCACTACTGGAGGCGCCCTCTTTGCCGAGGACCCAGGGCACTCGGCAAAGGCCCAAAAGCTCTCGGCAAAGGCTTTGCCGAGCGCCGCCCTCGGCAAAGAGCCCTCGGAAAAAAAATTTAACGGCAAAGAGGCTCTTTGCCGAGGGCCATTTGTCGGGCACTCGGCAAAGCTTTTTCCGAGGGCCAACGGCGACACTCAGCAAAGAAAAGCAGCCGTCAACGGCGCTGCTCCGTTGACGGCGCCTTTGTCGAGTGCCGACAGTTAGGGCACTCGGCAAAGACATTTTTTATTTTTTTTTCAAAAACTCTTTGCCGAGTGCTGCGGTGGCAAGGCACTCGGCAAAGACATTTTTTATTTTTTTTAAAAAAAAACTCTTTCCCGAGTGCCACGGCGGCGCGCACTCGGTAAAGCCATTTTTATTTTTTTTAAAAAGCTCTTTGCCGAGTGCCTCCCCAGCTTGGCACTCGGCAAAGATTTTTTGCTTTTTTTAAAAAAAAATCTTTGCCGAGTGCAATGTCCTGGCACTCGACAAAGTTTCCCAGCTTTGTCGAGTGCCATGACCATTGCACTCGGCAAATCAATCGAAATTGCAATTTTTTTGTTTTTTGCATTTCACTGACACAAACAGTTCAAATATATATCACATGTCACATATATATCACAAACATCACAATAATCACATATATATCACAACAAAACCATTTTCACACATTATATCACAACCACAACTCAAATAACAACATATCGCAACCACAAGTCAAATATCACAACCACAAGTCACAAATTCACAACCACAGTCCATCAAGTCCAAGCACAAGTCACAACCACAAGTGAAGCTCAAGTCCAAGCACATGACGAAGCACAACTCCTCAAAAAAGCGGCCTATGACACGATGGTGAGGCAAAGGCTCCATCATTCGGTGACGCATGAGCGGGGTTATTCGAACCCGCCGACAGAAGCTGCAAAAAGGATAAGAGATTGCATGTGTGAGATTCATCTAGTAAGTTTCTATATGAAGCATTGGTGTATGTCATAGCTAGTGCAAGCATCTAGTAAGTTTCTATGTCAAGCATGGTTGTATGTCATAGCTAGTGTAAGCATGTAGTAAGTTTCTATGTCAAGCATCTAGTAAGTTTCTATGTCAAGCATCTAGTAAGTTTGTATGTCAACCATGGTTGTATGTCAAGGAAGCATCTAGTAAGAGTGAACTTTCATACTTACAGGAGTGGCTGTAGGAGTAGGCGGTGGAGGAGCTGCCAACGGCAAAGGTACACCCCCTTGCTGGACACTCCACATAAAGGCCTCCATTTCTTGCATCCTCCTCTCCTAGACCGCGAACACTTCCCTCTGGGCCTGTAGCTGCGCGCTCTGAGCCTCGACCACGAGCTTCTGGGCCTGCAGCTCGGCCTGCAATACAAACTTCAATGTTTCAGTAATGCAAATGTAACTTAGGTGTGCAAAGATGAACGTACGATGAGTAAAACAGGACGTACCTCGAGAGCGTCGACCCGCTGCAGTGATGGAGTAGGCCATGGGCATATGGGCTGGCTGGAGCTCTGCTCCGTGCTCGGAGCACGTCGAGAGAGGAAACAGTGGTGGAGTCGATGGCGCCGTCTGTAATCCACAGCCGCCCATGCTTCTTGCCTCCTCCTAGCCTCATGATGGTCTCTGCATCAATGGGCTTAGTGCGCACATCGTAATCTTCCCCATAGACCTCCCTCACCTTTGAGGTGTACTCTTGGACCTTAGTGTGCACGATCGGGTCGGAGTACACCTCGCACGGGGTAGACGGGTCAAAGGAGATAGAGGAAGACGCCCTGCCCATGTGGGACATAGCCCACGCAGAGAACTCCAAGACCTCCACGCCCGGGTGTGCAGCCTCCTGCGAGTAAGACGGCAAGATGGTGAGAAATAAGGCAGAACTCAGCGTCAAATAAGATAAAAGAAATCACTTACATATGCTTGTTTGTAGGCGGGGAGGCTGCGGCTGCCTTGATGGTGAGTAGCACCTTGCCTCAGTAGACGCTGGTCCCGCTGCCTCGCGTGGTTCTCAGCGAAGTCGTTGGACAACCACCTGTCCATGGTCATCTCCCAGCACACGGAGTGGGATCGACACCATTAGGGAATCACCTACAAGTCATCGATTATTTGACATAGAAAAAGATAAAATTAAACCGACTTAATTTCAAAACGAATCATTATTAATGTTTTTCGTCTACCTCAAGGTACTGGGCCCGGGATAGCCCCACCTATCTTGCATCAGGCTTGCTGATGGACTGCTTCAACACCACGGCGTAGTAGTCTCTGTGGGCCTGCACGCGCGCCTCGTGGTGCATGTCATGACGTACTTCCTACAGGCGACGGCAGCCGCCTGATCCGCCCGGGCCTCAAGTCCTTCTTCCGGCTTGAAATACCTCTACATACAAAACCGATGTATCCATTTATTATTTCAATAAAAGACTTGCCCAATGAAAATGTTGTGCGAGAGAGACTTACCCAAAACTCCGCCAGTACCCGCTCCTGCTTGTTGCGGTACCTGTCGTCAGGGGCCAACTGGTACCTGTCCCACGTGTAGGCCGGCTCCCGCATGTCCTCAGACATGTTCACAAGGCCGGGGTACCATTTCCTACACAAAACACCAAGGATGCTCGCGGGGGAGCGTGCAGGAGTACCCAACAAAATCAACCAGGCCCTGCACAAGTGATTAAGAAAATTTATCAGTTCCTCTTTTGATTTCAACATTATCATATGAAGTAGTTGTGATAACATCTATAGTTACTTACCTCTTCGCCATAGGGCGAATCAGTGCCCGGTTGCAAGGAAGCGGAGGCTGAGGGAGGCTCGCGGGACCCCGCTGGTAGACAGTCGGGGTAGTGGAACTGTCACCCTCGGTGGCCTCACCCTCGGTCGCCTCGTCCTCGGTCTGTCGGACGTCCTCGTCCTCGATGTCGTCCTCGGGCATGGCCGTCACGTGCTCCTCCTCCATCACCTCGTCTGAAGGTGGCGGGGAAGGAGTCCGCTGCCTCCTGCTGACCCTGGTCCTCCTCCTCTGACCTCCTGTGGACGCTACCCCTAACCCCGACCTCCTGTGGACGCTACCCCTAACACTACTAACTACTACAACTAACACAACAACTAACACTACTAACTACTACTACTAACACTACAACTAACACTACTAACTACTACTACTACTAACACTACAAGGGTAGGGCTTACCTTGGTGGCAAGAACGGCAAGAGCGAGGGCCGGCGACGACGGCAGGGATGACCGCAGCAGTGCGAGGATCAACGGGCGGTCGGAATGGCGCGAGGATCGATGGGCGGTCGGGTCGGTACCTTCCTCTTCTTCCTCCTCCCCCTTCTCTTTCTTCCTCTTCCTCCTCCCCCTTCTCTTTCTTCCTCTTGCTCCTCTCCTTCTACCTCTACTGGCCGGCTGCAGGGCACGGCGGGGCCGGCGGGGGAGCTCGGGGCCGACCGGGTCGCTGTCCCTGGGGAGCTCGGAGCCCGGGGCGCGGGCGTGGGTCCACCGGCGCGCGGGCGCGGGGCCGCCGGGGCGCGAGCGCGGGGCCGCCGGGGCGGGGGCGTGAGGCCGCCGGGGCGCGGGCGCGGGGCCGCTGGGGCTGGGCGGGAGCGCCGATCGGGCGCCGGGGCGAGCGCCGCTGGGACGGGGGCGGGGGGGGGGGGGGGGGGGGGGCGGGGCGCGCGGGACGGGAGCGTCGGGGCGGGCCCGGCAGGACCTCGCCGAAGGGGGACGACGGCGGGGTCGGCGACGGCGGAGCGGCAGGTGGGAGATGAGTGAGGAGGGGGTGGGGTTGGGCCGGCCCATTCTGGGCCTTTAGGTTAAAAGATTTGCCGAGTGCCAGGCCCAGCGGCACTCGGCAAAGGTTTTTTTTTTAAATTCTTTGCCGAGCGCCCTATGACCTGGCGCTCGGCAAATTAATTTTTTTTTGTTTTTTTCGCCCATTTTTTTTCTGGGGTCTTGCTACAGTAATTAAAACTCCATTTCAAAATTTGGGACAATTTTTAGTTTTTTTACTTTATTTCCTTAATTAGTTTTGTTTCGTTGAATTTTTTCGACTATTTCAAATTTGAACTGTATGTACATGAAATAATGGAATTTGGTCATTCAAAAAATGGTATTCATGATGTTTGGCGTATGTTGAGGCCGTATCCAGGAACTCGCATGAAATTACGAGCATCTTGTTGTCGTAACATGACGATGTACTTGCGAGAAAAGTGTATTTAAATTATATAAAATCCAAACGAAGTGCGAAAATCACGAAACTTGTCGAGGTGTCTTGTTATCGCATGTGGAGGCCGTGGTAAAAAATTGAGAAAGCTTGGAGCAAGTTGTGATGTCGGATGCCTAAAAGTCAGACATCTCCACATGTGGAGATGTCTGGGTTTTATGCATCTGATGTCGCAACTTGCTCGAAACATTCTCAATTTTTTACTACAGCCTACACATGCGATAACATGACACATCGACAAGTTTCGTGATTTTCGGACTTCGTATGGACTTTATATAATTTTAAAACACTTTTCCGGTAAGTGGCTCGTCATGTTACGTGAAGAAGATGCGCGAAATTTGATGCGAGTTCGTGGATAGAGACTCAACATACACCAAATACCATGAATAACATTTTTCAAAGCACTAGATTACAATATTCCATGCACTTGCAATTCAAATTTGAATTATATATAAAAATTCAACATAATCAAATTAATCAACCAAATATAACAAAAAAAACTAGAAAAAGCACCAAATTTGAATATGAAGTTGTAAACAATGTAGGCGGGCCCAACAAAAAATTTAGGGTCAAAAAAACAAAAAAAATTGAAAATTTGCCGAGTGCCAGCTTGGCACTCGGCAAAGACTGTCTTTGCCGAGTGCTGGTCTAGGGGCACTCGGCAAAGAATTTTTTAAAAGAAAAATTTCAAAAACGGTTAAAAAGTCTTCGCCGAGGGCCTAACGGTGATGCCCTCAGCAAAGATTGACGGCAAGGGATGGACGTCATGTCAGGCGGTGTTGCCGAGAACCGTAGCCTTCGGCAAAGAATTATTGTTGCCGTGTGCTTGTCTTTGCCGAGTGCCCGAGCATTTTTTCTCGGCAAAGATGCTCTGTCCGGTAGTGAACTAGCCCTCATTTGTTGCAAGCAGGCACAACAGCCTCCATTCTCCTCACTCCCCAATTCAGGAATTCAGCGTGAGTGCCCATTGCCCCTGCTCCTTTAATTCTTTGACGAGCCTACCATTTGTAGCACCTTGAAATCCTAATCCTAACTTCTCTTTGTTGGTGGTCTCCACCTACTTCCCGTTCAACTTCCCCATCCAGATGAAGGCGCTAATCGTTCCCTACATATATAGCCCTACTGCAAAGTACAATAACATAACGGTCCGGTACCGTGGAGCTATGGAAAGAGCGCAACCGTAGGGTCTTCGACAGTGTCTCCGTAATGGCACAACAACTGTCTGCGACAATCGTCGTGAAGGGCAACTCCCAGATCGCGGCATGTTTTGCGGCCTTGTGGACGCTGCTTGCACGTGCGAGCTCTTGAGGGTGCGACCGACCCTTCCTTCGTCGCCTACTAAGGCCATGTAATCATCCGTAACCCAGCGTTTGGCGGTGCCTATGTTTTTTTTTTGCCCCCTTTGGCCGCATCTGGCAGCTCGCCGGTGAACGCACAAGGGATTGTAAACTCGCTTTCCAACTTTTCCACTCAGGCCTTGTTTGAATATTATCAATTCATATGTGTTGGTGTGGATTAGAGTAGAACTTAGTTTAAGTTCCTTCCAATCCACCACAACATGTGGATCGATACGAATCCGAATACATTTCAACAACCAGGCCTTAACGAAATACGTGCACGCCGTGTTTTTTAAAAAACAGTAACTTTGCAGCCGTACATCTACCACTATAATTGACCTCTGACCTATATCATATTGATAACCGTGCATATTTATCGTAGTGTAGTTTGAAGAAGTTGCATGCGTGAGGATGATCGCAATATGAAGTGGATCGAGGAGTACGGCTGCACCTACGTGTATGTGTGCACTGTTGGTATATGGATGGGTCCAGGTTGTAGCTAGCTGGCTAAGTGGTGGCTAGCCGTTTCTGTTCGTTTTTCTCTTGACTGCAATTGCATGCGCGTTTGTTATTGTATATATACACGTGTACGTACAGATATATATAATAATGTCATTAACGTATGCCTGGCGGCTTAGCTCTACTTGATTGACCTCCAACTCCAAATTTCTTGGCGTTCAGCTTCTGCCAAGCTCCACCTTCAACTGCATATACATGTGCGAGTACATGCATTCAGATGATATTTTCTTGCTTGTTTGAAAAAGGCAGAAAATATACAGGAATATATGGAGACTTCTTGTTTCAAGAACTATGTGTACTTACTTTACCAATAAATACAGACGACCTTGGACACAGAAAAATTAAAACGATAAGATCAATCATATATGGGTCAATCCGTAATCCGTTTGTACTCTGCAAAAAGGGCAAAAAAGGTATCAAGCCGTATTGGGAAATAATTACATGTGCAGAAGAAAAATAAATGATGGATTAGGTCAATCAAAATTCAGAATTGCCTCCCACTTGCATGTAATGAAGAAAGGCCGATAACGGGACCTTTATTTTTAGAATAATAAATCCACAACTCTTTTCTCTCGTTCTCTCCGCTTTTAATTTTCCAATTCAAGGTTCATACATACATAGAGTATTTCTTTGTCTCAGTCAAATATAAAATGTAAACAGAAGTATACGAGTAGTTCAATATACAAAACACCGTATATATATAATTTATAATTGCCCATAGCTGTATCCAAACTTCATCATAATAAAACTACAAATCAATGAATTACCAAGAGAGACGGCTATATAGTAGTACCTGTTGACGATGGAAACTCCAAGCAAGCATGACAACTACTTAGCATTATCATTACATGTGTATTCACCTTTTTTTTTTGTACGCGGTCTTCTAAGGTCGCTTACTTTTACTTGTAAAACTCCTCTAATTTGTGAATAGATAGAATCGGCATCCTTCAAAAAAAAAAAAAAAAGAATCGGCAGTCTCTCGACTGAGACCAAAGGTTTCCGGCTTTCCACAATCTGCACACACATACAATGTACTCTCTTCATCCCATAAAAAGTGTCGTTTTTTTACTTTTAGACTTCTTGTTTGATCGTTTGTCGTATTCAAATTTTTATACAAATAATAAAATAAATAAATCCTTATTAAAGTATCTCTAATGATAAAATAAGTCATAACAAAATAAATAATATTTATATAAAATTTTTGAATAAAATGAACGGTTAAACAATAAGTCTAAAAGTAAAAAATGATACCTGCAATGGGATTGGGACGGAGGGAGTATCTGATATAATGGATCAGCCCAGATGGTGATCAGTTCACTACGAAAGCTACTTAATCTCTGCTATACAGTGACGCCAGAGAGTACGATTAAATTTGAACCGGTACTCTTAACAATGAATGCTGGAATAAAAATGGCAAGACTTGATCTCTTCTCCGGCAAAAGGAGTATACATGCCATGCCAGTCATCAGCTTTCTGTCCACCACAACGACACAGTCTTTCTCCTAACAAAAGGGGATTCAAATCAAATCCTTTCAGTCCTTCATTTGTGATATCTGCTCATCATGTTTAACATTATAATAACCGCCAAATGGCACACAACGGAATAGTTAGAACTTAGTCCTAATGGTCCATGAATCATGACTCCAATCAAGTAGGCAGTAATGTTTGAAGTTCAAGTTTTGACTTTTGAGTATGACTTTCTAGTTTCTAGCCAGTAAAAAGTAGTTAGCTACATTTAGTCTTTAGAAAAAAAAAAATTCTTTGTAGAAATACCAGTTCATACAGTGCAAATACTTTGCATCACCTCCCCTAGTATGTATCAGGATTGGCTATTTGGCTGGACAGATACACACAAATTAAATTTTTCTGAAGAACACTGGAACAAATTCAGCTATATCTTACACTATGTGTTCCCCTCTTGCAAAAAAAAAAAAAAAAAGAGAAGAAGCCCGCGGCCGGCAACGGCATTCTTGTAACATATAACTTCTTCTTTTTAATACAATGATACGCAATACTCTTACGTATTCGAGAAAAAAAAGAAGAAGAAGTAAAATGATGAACTCGATTGTTCACTGATCGTAGCTGAGCTGTATACACTTATCTAGTCAGTAAGGACTTGTTCCTATGAGTCGCATTCATGTGACTGAAATGAACGGCTGCCATTCGTCCTGTTGGTAGTTTTCAACATGCATGCACTTACAGTTGCTACTTCCTACAATCTAACCTCTGATCTCAAATTTTCAAAGAGGTTTGTCGCATACAGCACATATGAATCTGCAAACAAGTTGAGCTCGTGCCATTGTGAAAGTCTTGTTTCATTGAATTGTTCCATTTTCAGATCATACAGAATTCAACAATCAACATCACCGTGCAATGTCAATTGCCATTTTACTCAGGCATCATGACCAGATTATTTTTTGAAACAATGCATCATGTCCTGACACACATGCTCTTTCCTGTTTATGTGTGCCTTAAAAATATAGGCGCAAATCCTTCAGTGATTGCCTTTTTCATTTTATATAATCCTCCTTCCAATGAACTACTTTAGCGTACGTGATAAACCTTTGAAGTAATTCCTTGCATGTGCATTCGAGCGTTTCAGCAAGTAGTGTGATGATTTCACACCCAGATGAGCTAAATTCTTGACATCTGAATGGATCATGCCTTGACATTCCAGGGATAAGGATTTTAGTGATTCCACAGGTTACTTGACCAAGTTGCAAGACTATATAAATTAAACTTGAATAATGTTTCACTTGTTGCTTTATAGTCGGGGAAAATTTCCTCTTCGGCATGTCCATGCCAGTATGCCACAAGATGCATCGAGCTTGAATTTTTGCAACTAGCAAAAGACAACCAAGTCTGGAGGTCCTAGACTGTCAGTTTTAAATATGAACATTGCACGATGAATCACACCATAGAGAATGTTGATCAATTTACGTACATGCATATATAATTTTGTATTGAGAAATGATAACGACAAAAATAAGGCGATCTTGGGACTTGGGAGCGATCTTGGTGATCTCGCCTTCCCTCTCATGGCGTCTCCGGTGCTGATCTCCGCATCTCTCGATGGATCTTCCTGGGCTCAATCCCCGGGCTGGGAAGGTTGTTGAAGCAGAGATTCTCCACAAACTGGGTACGTCAGTCTGTGTTCACCCGGCTTCCCCTGCTAAGGGTTTCTTCCTTGTTCTGTCCTTTGGTCGCTGCAAGTATCGTCTCACTGTTGAATCAGTTGGTCTTATCCTCCAAGCGACTATTGGTGGATCAGCTTCGCTTTTCATGTTCAGTTCCTCAGCGACAGAGTTTTCAGATTCACGGTTGCTTCGCAAGCAGTTGATTTTCATATCTACAAACTTCGTTCATTTGAATGCTCCAACTTCAAAGTGTATTTCCACCTGTGGCATGGAGGTGGCTCTAATTACATATCCGAATTTCGTCGGTGGTCTGCTGAGGAAGCAACTAAATGGAAGATGGTTTCCAGGCAAACCTCTTCTCCGGCGATGGTACGTTCAGCACCCCTGACCGGAGCAAATTCAATTCCTGTCAGACCAAGATTTTTTCCCGTTAATTCGAATTCAAATTCAAACCCTGCTCTGCGTCAATCAGTCTTTACTCGCCTTAATCATGGCGCTAAGTCTACGGTTATTACCAAACCGGCTGCCCCCAATCCTTGGAGCGGTAACGGCATTCTGGGCAAGAAACCGGAAATCACTCCTGGGCCTCAGACTTTCTGTTCTCGCTGCCTGGGCCATGATCACTCCAGGCCCACCTACCAAAATAGTATTCGCTCTAAGGCCTGTTTTCAATTTGGGCACACATTTGGCAACTGCGCCGTCGTCCCGCCTCGATCGTCGCGCCCTTCCCTGAGTACCAGTGCTCGCGATTCTTCGGTTTCCGACGATCACCGGCCACCTCTATCTATGACGAATGGGCCACACCCTGCATTTACCCACCACTTTAAGTCCTCTGGTGATTATTTTACATATTCTACTGGACTCCACCCCCCTCTCCCATCGTCATACCGTGGAGCCGTACCTGGCGACTAGTAGCCCCTGAGTTCATCGTCGATGACGACGAGGCGGACTCCCCGCCATCGCCGCCGCCACACTCTGCCGCAACACTCCGCTCGCCTGTGTTCTCCACGTTTGGTGAGTATGCGGCTTCCGTTCTTGGTATCTCCCCTCCCACAGCGTGCATTCATGTTTCTTGGGTTCTAAAAAACCCAATTCATCCCTCTTCTACAGTAACTCTCTCTCTCCTCCACAGCGCTCCATGGCTTTTCGTCTAGTTGATCCGGCGTCCTTCATGCCCCGGGGAGCCCAAAGAATGGTGGTTCAGGGACAGCCAGTCATGCGTCGTGTTGTCGTTGGTCATGTGGCCCATCGCAACAGTGATCTTGCCATCGTCACCCTGAATCCGATGCCAGCAGAGCAGTTGGAGTTTTGGGACATCCACAACATCATTGAAGACTTTCCGAGGAATCATGTCAATGTTGGCTATCGCTCGATACAGCCATGGCCGCTGGGCCAATCGTATGTCCGCTTCAACTATATCCATGAAAGGGACATCTTGATCCATGGAGGCCCGCATCAGTACGGTAATGGCACCATCTCCTTTCTTCCACATAATAGGGCTTGGAACAATCGCACAGCTGTGATGTCACATGAAGTCTGGCTGATGATGTTGGGGCTCAATTTGGACCTCTGGACTCATCCATTGGTGGAAAAGGCTGTGGCAGAATTTGGTAAACTCCTTGTTTGGGAAGAAGACCACTATCACATGTCTAGAGCGATAGTCAAAGTTCGTGTGGCTGTCTTGAGGAGATACCGTGGTTTTTTGTTTTCACTAAAGGTACCGGGTCCAGTCCTCTTCACTAGCCACATCGACCTTGCGCCACCACTGAGTCACAACCAGACCCTCGGACCAGGGTCCAATCCTCTTCACTAGCCGGGTCCAGTCCTAACTCGGCCCGCGTGGCCAAGTCGCAGCACAACTTAGGCCTGTAAGGGTCCGGTCCTAGCAGTCTCCTCCTTTTTTGTTTTTCTTTCTCAATAACTGCTTCACCCTTGTTTTCAAGTTGCTAACCACAAAATATACAACTCATGTGCTCATGAGTTAGCATTTTTCAAAGCATTTTTCAAGGGTCAATTGTTAGCACACTAGGTTCTTAAATGCATATGCATGAAAATTATGTCATCTAGTAGCACTTGATAACTGTTTAGCCAAAAATTTCACCTCTTTATAGTACGGCTATCAATCCTAAATACACTCACACCCTCTATGATGTATTGAGTGCTAAAACAAAAACCTATTTAATACATTTGCCTTGATCAACACTTAATTTTTATTTTTCTCTTTCTTCTTTTCCAAGTTGAAGCACTTGATCTTCAGGTTTAGTCACCACCATTACCATGACCATCATCTAGCTCCACCACTTGGTGTGTACAACCCTATCTCAATCATAACACTAGTTAACAAAGGTTAGTACACTAGGTTTCATTAATTATCCAAAACCAAACTAGAGCTTTCACCAGACCAACATGCCTGGTGCACTACTACACTCGGACCTTTCACAACCGCGTTGTAACCCCATCGTAATCCAATTTTGGCTCCGACAGTAAGCTGTCGACAGTAATAGTCATAGCCATCACCGTCGTCATCTGAGACCGACTGTGGTGTACACTACACCGCCGTATTGGCTTATCATCCATATGTGATAAGGTCCTTATTTCTGTCGCATTGGAGCATGACCTGGCTGTGGGTATACACTAACACCGCCGCATTGGCAAATTATCCGCCAATGTAGTTGTTTGTATTTATAAGTGCAAATAGAATATGAAGGATCCCGTAAGCGCATATAATACCATTGTAGTATTATACCAGGAGTATTCTAGGTATCGTTATTTATATTTTACCACAGGAAAACAATGGAGTAAAGACTTATTGAATATCAAAGGAGTATCTATCAGTCAACATACCAGCATGGCTAGAGCAGGGGTGAAGGTAATGATAGGAATTAAGGTTAATGATACTCAGGGGGTAGATCTATAAGATAACGTAAACTAGTCAACTCGGGAGAGCAACGAGTGAGGTAGATTTCTGTGACATTCTTATTACATGGTCAAAGTATATATACATCCAACTATAGTTAAGACTAACTCTACTCTTGTGCACTTTGGGATGCCTCTTAGATGGTAGAGTACCCACAATAGATGTGGCAGAACCTCCTAAATTATAGGACCCATATGCACTTGTCACTGTCCAACGACCTTTGACAACAATGCATAGTTCCTGGTAAATTAAGAAGTCTGTCGGGTATCCTCGGGGAACCCCGAATCATCCACGATTTCCGAGCAGGATCACGTTACAGAGTCATTGCAGTATTACAATATTTATTCAAATATCGACACCAGAGTAAAAACAGCGGAAGTCTTACGGTAACATAGTTTACAAACCAGTTGTTTCAAACCTTACAAACTAAGTTCGATAATTATTACAAACCATAGTAGTAGTGGAGTGGCATAATTAACATATACATAACACACAAAATAAACATCCTGCCCAAGGATCACACATTTACTTCTCATCGTCAGAACGAACGATAGTCATGCAGCACGATCCAAAACAGATCTGCTCATGAGGCTCACCTGCAACAAGGGTCAACGAACCCTAAGTACAAAAGTACTCAACAAGACTTAACCGAAATATTAACTGATAACTTAGGAATGCAGGCTCAGGGATTCGAGGTATAGATTTAACAATGATCAAAGTTCTTTTGCATAAAAGTTCTTTTAACAAAATTCCTTTTTAGAGAAAACTTTTTAAGAATTATATACAAAGCTAACACGATCCGCACTGAGATCATGAAACTTCGTATCCAACACCTTCACAAGCCTTATTCAAGTTCCAGTTATTAATACTACGATGATGAATAGTGAGTTAAGTCTCCATAACCGAGGAGCAACGACGATTCGAACCGATTATAAACCCAGCTAGGAATTCCAGACCACACGATATATGCAGGTCCCCGACCTACATATATCAACCTACTCTCGGATCCTCTAAAGCAAGAATAGGTACGCGCCACCCGAGAATACAGTACTCCACCAATCTAGCCCATTGCCACGTGGGTACATGCTATTCCCACCATCTCTCCACTCCCAGTGCGCGAGTAGCCATTCTCGTAATAGAATTACCAAGTTTAGGCTTACCGGAGTATGTGGTTAGTACTATAAATTCTCACCTCATGCAATTCAACAACGGACGTGCCTTAATCGACATGGACAGAAAGAACCCGCTCACAAGACCTCCATGTCTTGTGGCTCACACACACCGAGTCCGCTCGGTCTAGATTTGTTACTCCACATTCCCATATCACATGCTAACATAATTAACCAATGTTCCATTTAAAACTTGCAGGTGGTAGGTAGTCACCCGACTTTCATCGTTCCACGCATAGCTAAGCAAAACTAGGCATATACGAGTTTAAAATTGGTAATATGATAAATATAGAATAACAAGGGTGGTAATGCACCAATTAGGCTCTTACTTAACTCCTAATTACTTAATGCAGTAACAAAAAGCAAAAGCAAAATTAATTTATAAAACATAAGGTAGGGTTGTATGCATCCGGGGCTTGCCTTCGTTGACAGAAAAGTCCGATTCCTGCGACGTCACACCAGTATTCGATCCGACCTCAACATACGGAATAACCTCCTCAACAACTTGATTAACTACCACGTGTTCACCTTCGTCCACTACACGTAATAACAATGCCATGTTTAACATGATGCGGAATACGAAATATGATGCTCGATGATGGATACAAAAATTAACAATTTGAATACAACTTTCCTTCGCGGTACAGTTGCAAGTCAAACAAACTAAATCTTTTTCGTAACACATACATCAACTGCTAAGGATCATTATCAACAAATGACCCAAGGTCATCACTCAATCCAAAATTACAAACAAAATCTAAATCACTAAAGGTTACTATTTGCTTTTATGAATTAATCATTTAATTCAAAATTATGAAATAAATAAACTTATTCTAATTGAGCTCAAAATTTTAGTAAATGTTCATTACATGATAACTAAGTGGCAAAACAAATTTCATAATTTTTGGACAAGTAAATAAGCCTAGAAAAATCATGGAAATCCATTTATTAATAAATTGAGCAATTTTATCACATTCAAAAAGTACTGAAAAACATTATTTCATATTTTTCTTAAATACTTTACATCATAGAGAAGTCACACAAAAATTTTCATAATTTTTGGAGCTCTAAATAAATCTACACAAAAATAACAAAAACAAATACTATTCATTCAAATATGAAAATAGAAAAATCCATATGAACGCTGAGTCACTGACAACCCGACCCCACCTGTCGTACCTAACCTCGCGCGCTGACCACGACGGCGACGGCGCTGACCAGCGATTTCTCGCCGACGGTGAGTCCAATGGTGACGTCCAGAGTACTAACATGATCACTACGTTACAGCACATCGATCTATGGCACTAACGCGACCAATTACGGGCTGAACCGAGCACTACGCCGACCATGGCGGACGCGGTGGCACGGCAGCGCTACGCCGGCGATGTGCGACCGATAGAGCTCAAACAAGGGATCTAGGAAGCATCAGTGGCTCACCCCGAACGCGTTGAAGCAAGGAGCGAGGTCGGAAAAGCAACGGAGAGGCGTGACGACGATCACGGTGATCACGGCGGAGCAAAACGTCGTCGGCGATGGTGTACCGACGACTGCAGTGGTCAAAATGAGCAACCAGCTATGGATTAAGTACTACATCATCGAGACGAAACAGAATCAGCCAAAACCAGGGACGAAGATGCACCGTGGAGCTCTGGCCGCGGCGAATCGTGCTCGGCGGAGGAGTTGCCGGCCGCGAGGAAGATGACGATGCAACTCGAGTTCCCGACTTAGACTAGAGGAATTGGTGGGTTGGCTGGATGCGCAAGGATATGGCAGAGCTAGAGCACTCTTTGCCGAGACGGCAACGGCGCTAGGTCGACGGCGAGAGCTTGACGGAGCTGCGGCGGCGGTGATTGGAAAAACAGAGAAGGAAGAAGAACGACGACGACGGCGTCTCGGTTCTTATAACGCGACTCAGAAGCTCAAGGAAGCCACGACGGAACCGTTTCCACGCCAGCGCGACGCCAAGGACGGCCACGACACGCCTGGAACGCCGAAGAAGGTCACCGGCGGTGTAGCTACGGCGGTGAACACTGTTCATAGTATTTACAAGTTTGCCATTCGCCAAAATTCACAAATTACTCTCAAATTTTCATAACAACTCAAAAATCTCCAAAGATAAAAGTTGTTCAAAATCAAAAGTTCTACAACTTTGCTTTTATAACCATCTCCTAATTCGGTCTAGATTTTGAAATGAACTTTTGAATTTGAATAGGGAAATTTAACGAATTACGCCTTTTTGAATTACTTGAAATTTTTCTAAACAACTTGAAAACCTCCAAAGATAAACTTTGCTTAACTTGCCAAGCTCTACACTTTTGCTTTTGGGCCCAACCCCAAAATATGTTTAGATTTTGAAATGGATTTTCAAGGTAGAGTTTAAATGTTGAAAAGCGGGGTTTTCTCGAAAAATTCAAAACCCAGACAAACTTTAAACTTGAGTCAAACAATACAATTCAACACTCATTACACAAATGTAAACTTGTTTTAGTAAATGCATATCAAAGTTTTCACCAAATGCCAAATGCTTTGCAATGCATATGATGACATGTCAGATTTTAATATTTAAACACCCGAGATGTTACAATCCTCCCCCCTAAAAGAAATCTCGCCCCGAGATTCAAAGCCATAGAGTAAGTAATGGAAAAGGAAATGTGTCATGAGAACACATACAAAATCTATCCATAAAATAGCTGAGATCCCTTTTACAAAACACAACTTGTATTACCGAGCTCAACTAACATTACTCTATTTTATATTGACACTAGAAACTCTAGAAACTTTTCTAACAAGTAATCTTCTGATTCCCAAGTAGCTTCCTCTTCTGAATGTTGATTCCATTGTATTTTATAGAACTTGATTGTCCGTCTTCGAGTAACACGATCTTTCTGATCCAACACTCAGATAGGATATTCGGAATAAGTTAAATCCGGTTCTAGTTCCACTCCTTCAACTTCAACATTCTGTTCAGGCACTCGGAGACACTTCTTTAATTGAGAAACATGGAACACATCATGTACAGCTACAAGATGTTCAGGTAACTTCAAGCGATATGCTACTTTTCCATACCTCTCCAAAATTTGATATGGTCCAATATATCGAGGTGCCAACTTTCCTTTAACACCAAAATGGGTAACTCCCTTCATTGGTGATACTTTCAGATATACAAAATCTCCTTTGTTAAATACCAATGGTCTCCATCTTCTATCAGCATAACTCTTTTGTTGGGATTGAGCTATCTTCAAATTACTTTGTATTTGCTTAACCTTGTCTTCTGTTTCTTTCATAAGGTCAACCCCAAAGAATCTTCCTTCTCTAGGCTCAGACCAACTCAGCGATGTTCTACATCTACGACCATAGAGTGCTTCAAATGGAGCCATTCTAATGCTTTCCTGATAACTATTGTTGTATGAGAACTCGGCCGAAGGTAAGCATTCATCCCACTTATTGGAATAGTTAAGGACACAACACCTTAACATATCTTCAAGTACTTGATTGACTCTTTCAGTCTGTCCATTAGTCTGCGAATGATAAGCTGTACTGTACAGAAGCTTGGTACCCAACGAAGAATGCAGTTGTTTCCAAAAATTGGAGATAAACTGTGTACCCCTATCTGACACTATAGTCTTGGGTACTCCATGGAGACTCATGATTCTTGCTAAATACATCTTGGCATATTGGATCGTAGGATATATTGTCTTGACTGGAAGAAAATGTGTTGACTTAGTGAGTCGATCTACAATAACCCATACTAAGTCAAATCCTTTTGATGTTTTGGGTAGACCAACAATAAAATCCATACTTATGTCCTCCCACTTCCAAGATGGAATAGGTAATGGTTGTAACTCACCAGCAGACCTCAAATGTATAGCTTTCACCTTTTGACAAGTATCACACTTTGCTATATATCTAGCAATCTCTATTTTCATTTTAGTCCACCAGAATCTCTGCTTCAAGTCATGGTACATCTTGTTGCTTCTTAGATGGATTGATAACCTAGTAGCATGTGCCTCTTCTAGAATTGACTGCCGCAACTCAGGAACTTTTGGTACCACCAGGCGATCCTTGAACCATAACACATCTTCATCATCTATGCTAAAGCATTCCGCCTTTCCATTCTTGACTCTTTCCTTGATATGGGCTATACCCTTGTTTTCCTTCTGAGCAGCAATAACTTGATCTCGAATAGTGGTTTCAACAACTATGTTAGTCAAACTTCCTTGTTGAATTACTTCTACATTCAACTTTTCCATTTCTTGACATAAATTCAAACCCATTGTTCTCACTGTTAGACAATTGCAATAACTTTTGTGACTGAGGGCATCTGCAACTACATTTGCTTTACCAGGGTGATAATGTACTTCCAAATCATAATCCTTAATCAGTTCTAACCATCTTCTTTGTCGTATGTTCAATTCTGACTGAGTAAAAATATACTTTAAGCTCTTGTGGTCTGTATACATATGACACGTATTACCAAGCAGGTAATGTCGCTAAATCTTTAGAGCATGAACCACAGCTGCTAACTCTAGATCATGAGTCAGATAGTGTTCTTCATGTTGCTTAAGTTGCTGAGATGCATAAGCAATGACTTGGCCTTCTTGCATCAACACACATCCAATACCAATACCTGAAGCATCACAATAGACATCAAACGGCTTCTTGATATCAGGTTGGGCTAATATTGGTGCAGTGGTTAACAGTCTCTTCAAAGTCTGGAAAGCCTCCTCACAATCTGATGACCAGACAAACTTAACTTGGTTCTTCAACAATTCAGTTATGGACTTTGATATTTTCGAGAAATCTGGAATAAACCGACGGTAATACCCCGCCAATCCTAGAAAACTTCGAACTTGATAAACTGTGGCTGGCGGTTTCCAATCAAGCACATCTTTCACTTTGCTGGGATCAACTGCAACTCCTTTGGCTGACAAGACATGTCCAAGAAATTGCACTTCCTTAAGCCAAAAATCACACTTGCTGAACTTGACATATAGTTGATGTTCTCTCAAGCGGGTCAGAACAATTCTGAGATGTTCCGCATGTTCTTGCTTATTCTTGGAATATACTAAAATGTCATCAATAAACACCACTACAAACTTGTCTAGCTCAGGCATGAATACTGAGTTCATTAGATACATGAAATGAGCTGGAGCATTTGTCAAACCAAAAGACATTACCAAGTATTTATATAATCCATATCTTATGGTAAATGCCGTTTTGGGAATATCTTCAGGCTTTATCTTGATTTGGTGATATCCTGACCTCAAATCTATCTTGGAGAAAACTTTGGCTCCGGCCAATTGATCAAAAAGCAAATCTATCTGAGGTAATGGATACTTATTCTTGATGGTCACTTCATTCAATGGACGATAGTCAACACATAACCTCAGGGTCTCATCTTTCTTTTTCACAAAAATTGCCGGACATCCCCAAGGTGAGGAACTAGGTTGTATAAACCCTTTCTCAATCAATTCTTGTAACTGAGTCTTCAACTCAGCCAATTCCTTAGGTGGCATCCTATAAGCTCTCCGAGAAATCGGAGCTGTTCTAGGTTGTAACTCTATATTGAACTGTACATCCCTATCAGGTGGTAGACCAGGTAAATCTTCAGGAAACACATCTGGAAATTCACACACTACCGGAATATCTATAATCTCTTTGATAGAAGTTGCATAGATCTTGCCCACTGATCTTCTTAGGGTTGGAAGTTGGATAAGAAGTTGAGAATTACTATCAGGCAAACTCACTCTTAAGGTCCTATTCAAAGCATCTATAACAGCCTTATGCTGATACATCTAATTCATTCCCAAAATTACATCTATATCCTGATCCTTAAGGATAATCATGGTTGTGGGAAAAATATGCCCACCCAGGTTTACGGGTACCTGGTATACCATTTCCTTAGTACATAGACGTCCCCTGGGAGACTATATAAAGAAACTTTCCTTTGTTGCCCCAATTGAAATTTCATGCCTCACGACAAATGTTCTATTGATGAATGAATGCAATGCGCCAGAATCAAAAAGTATAACTGCAGGGTGATTGGCAATAGGAAACATACCCATCATCACTGGCTCCCCTTCCAAAATTTCTCCAGCTTGAATATAGAACACCCGTCCTGTTTTCCTCTCATCTTTGCCCTTCTAAGCATTTTGATTGGGGTTCTTGTTTGGTGCCTGACCCTGTTGTTGATTGGTAGGGGTCTTCTGATAATTTTGATTAACCTGCCTAGGATATAGACATTTCCTGGAGAAATGACCAGTCTTTCCACAATTGTAACACGGATAGTTGTGACCCTGGGACGTTGGAGCATTGCCACCAGAAGCATTGGTTGACTGTGAATTCAGATAGGTTATAGCAGGACGGACATTTGACTGTTGCCCGGCTTGGAACTACGGTGGACGATAAGGAGGATGATTATGATGTACTGGATGATAAATCACCCTCTGCCTCTTCTGATTTCCCCCAAAAGATCTAGACGGCACACTCTTTTTCTTTTTGAGCTCCTTATGTTGCCGATATTTGGACTCTGAAGCAATTGCAATATTTACTGCCTCATGATAAGTAACATTGGTGCAAGTGGTCATCATAGTCTGCAACTTGGTATTCAGGCCTCTCATAAACCATCTCTTCTTCTTGGCATCAGTATTGACATGTTTGGATGCATATTGGGACAGATGATTAAATCTTCCCACATATAGCATCATGGTTTGATCTCCTTGTTTCAAAGCAAGGAATTCATCTAGCTTCATAGCCATCACTCCTTCGGGGATATAATGGGCTCTGAAAGCTGCACGGAACTCAGCCCAAGTTATTGGAATGCCAGTTGGTTGCATAGCCACTAAGTTTGCCCACCAAGCACTTGCTGCTCCTCTAAGTTGCTGGGCAGCAAACATAGGTTTCTGATACTCCGTGCATGGAATAAGGTCAAATTTCTGCTCCATAGTTCGAAGCCAGTCATCAGCCTCCAATGGTTCATCTGCCTTGGTGAACACCGAGGGTCTTGTGTCAGTGAAATCAACATATGTAGCCTCCTGTCTGTTATGGTGGTGTCCACGGTTTCTGAACATCTGATTCTAATTACTCTGAGCCATCTTATGAAGCAAACGAGAATTTTCAGCCATCACATTGACAAGTGCGGTTATAGCATCAGCTAAATTTGTTGGAACTGGTGGCAGATCTAGAATACCATCCTCATCTTGTGAAGTTCTAGGAACATATGAACCCCACGTACGACGCATCTGCTCATAACAAACCAAACTTTATTCACATGTCTTTATTGAATTATACCAAAGCTTACTCTAGACACATTACATAGAGTTTACTAATGTATAAACAAACCCATGAGTACGAAAATAGAACTACATAACTTAACTAGAGCTACTATTATACAACTCTACTCTTTTCCTCAATTTCCTCAAACTTCAGGCTCGGTATCCATTCCAGAATTATTACCGCCTTCTTCATCACTTTCATCGATCATTACTAATTCTTGAGGATCTTCTTTCTCTTCCTCTCCTGGTTCATCATCATCGGCAAGGATGACACCAGGGTCCATGGCATCAGCTTGAGGCTCATGATTCAAATTTAGTAGATTGCTAAGCCTATGAACTTCCTCATGTAGATAGGTATTATGTTCTTCTAAATCTTCTACATAGAATTCTAGCTCATGAGTTCTAGCTCTAGCTACATTTTCCCTCTGCCAAGCTTCATTTCTTCCCTCCACCATATGAACCAACATGCTTTCGCAGTTCCTATGCGTGGTGGTGAGATACCTCAATTGACCCTATAATTCTCCTATTTGTATAACATCCAAAGCCCTATCTCTAGTAGATTGTGCTAACTCCATAGAAACCCTCAGTATCTCTGCCTGGGGATCAGGCCTAGTACTGCTACTGCTAGCACCATCATTTCTAGGGGCAAGTTGGTGACGAGGAACTCCTTTGGGTCCAGTGGACTTATGGGGCATCATCTTGGCACGAGCCATACTGTAGGAAGCCAATTTAATCCAAGTAAGACCATTTGATCAAAATCCAAAAAGTAGCTAAGATGGATTACATTCCTCAAACCAGACTCACTACTCAACTCCAGACTGAGAGGTGAAGGAAGTAACAAGTGAATTAATCATGATGCATGAATCGTTCTTACGAACAAAAACATCAATGTTAATAATGCACATAAATAACATTTATTTTATATAGGGCATAGTAATATTACTACTCCACCACACAAAACCTTTTTAATCAAATACAGAATGGTGAGAAAGAAATAAGATAAGTCAGAAGCAATTTGGACTAAATTAGCAAGTTAAATTTAGTCATTCCAAATCATTTTGAAGTTTTTGTAAAACAATATAACAAAAACCTTGTAACGATGCTCTGATACCATTCTGTGGCAGAACCTCCTAAATTCTAGGACCCACATGCACTTGTCACTGTCCAATGACCTTTGACAACAATGCATATGTTCCTGGTAACTTAAGAAGTCTGTCGGGTGTCCTCGGGGAACCCCGAATCATCCACGATTTCCAAGCAGGATCACGTTACAGAGTTATTGCAGTATTACAACATTTATTCAAATATCGATACCAGAGTAAAAACAGCGGAAGTCTTACGGTAACATAGTTTACAAACCAGTTGTTTCAAACCTTACAAACTAAGTTCGATAATTATTACAAACCATAGTAGTAGTGGAGTGGCATAATTAACATATACACAACACACAAAATAAACATCCTGCCCAAGGATCACACATTTACTTCTCATCGTCAGAACGAATGAGAGTCATGTAGCACGATCCAAAACAGATCTGCTCATGAGGCTCACCTGCAACAAGGGTCAACGAACCCTGAGTACAAAAGTACTCAACAAGACTTAACCGAAATATTAACTGATAACTTAGGAATGCAGGCTTAGGGATTCAAGGTATAGCTTTAACAATGATCAAAGTTCTTTTGCATAAAAGTTCTTTTAACAAAATTCTTTTTTAGAGAAAACTTTTTAAGAATTATATACAAAGCTAACACGATCCGCACTGAGATCATGAAACTTCGTATCCAACACCTTCACAAGCCTTATTCAAGTTTGAGTTATTAATACTACGATGATGAACAGTGAGTTGAGTCTCCATAACCGAGGAGCAATGACGATTCGAACCGATTATAAACCCAGCTGGGAATTCCAGACCACACGACATATGCAGGTCCCCGACCTACATATATCAACCTACTCTCGGATCCTCTAAAGCAAGAACGGGTATGCGCCACCCGAGAATACAGTACTCCACCAATCCAGCCCATTGCCACGTGGGTACACGATATTCCCGCCATCTCTCCACTCCCAGTGCGCGAGTAGCCATTCTCATAATAGAATTGCCAAGTTCAGGCTTATCGGAGTATGTGGTTAGTACTACAAGTTCTCACCTTATGCAATTCAACAACGGACGTGCCTTAATCGACACAGGTGGAAAGAACCCGCTCACAAGACCTCCATGTCTTGTGGCTCACACACACCGAGTCCGCCCGGTCTAGATTTGTTACTCCACATTCCCATATCACATGCTAACATAATTAACCAATGTTCCATTTAAAACTTGCAGGTGGTAGGTAGTCACCCGACTTTCATCGTTCCACGCATAGCTAAGCAAAACTAGGCATATACGAGTTTAAAATTGGTAATATGGTAAATATGGAATAACAAGGGTGGTAATGCACCAATTAGGCTCTTACTTAACTCCTAATTACTTAATGCAGTAATGAAAAGCAAAAGCGAAATTAATTTATAAAACACAAGGTAGGGTTGTATGCATCCAGGGCTTGCCTTCGTTGACGGAAAAGTCCGATTCCTGCGACGTCACACCAGTATTCGATCTGACCTCAACAGACGGAATAACCTCCTCAACAACTTGATTAACTACCACGTGTTCACCTTCGTCCACTACACATAATAACAATGCCATATTTAACATGATGCGGAATACGAAATATGATGCTCGATGATGGATACAAAAATTAACAATTTAAATACAACTTTCCTTCGCGGTACAGTTGCAAGTCAAACAAACTAAATCTTTTTCATAACACATACATCAACTGCTAAGGATCATTATCAACAAATGACCCAAGGTCATCACTCAATCCAAAATTACAAACAAAACCTAAATCACTAAAGGTTACTATTTGCTTTTATGAATTAATCATTTAATTCAAAATTATGAAATAAATAAACTTATTCTAATTGAGCTCAAAATTTTAGTAAATGTTCATTACATGATAACTAAGTGGCAAAACAAATTTCATAATTTTTGGACAAGTAAATAAGCCTAGAAAAATCATAGAAATCCATTTATTAATAAATTGAGCAATTTTTATCACATTCAAAAATTACTGAAAAACATTATTTCATATTTTTATTAAATACTTTACATCATAGAGAAGTCACACAAAAATTTTCATAATTTTTGGAGCTCCAAATAAATCTACACAAAAATAACAAAAACAGACACTATTCATTCAAATATGAAAATAGAAAAATCCATTTGAACGCTGAGTCATTGACAACCCGACCCCACCTATCATCCCTAACCTCGCGCGCTGACCACGACGGCGACGGCGCTGACCAGCGATTTCTCGTCGACGGTGAGTCCAACGGTGACGTCCAGAGTACTAACATGATCACTACGTTACAGCGCATCGATCTATGGCACTAACGCGACCAATTACGGGCCGAACCAAGCACTACGCCGACCATGGCGGACGCGGTGGCACGGCAGCGCTACGCCGGCGGTGTGCGACCGGTAGAGCTCAAACAAGGGATCCAGGAAGCATCAGTGGCTCACCCCGAACGCGTTGAAGAAAGGAGCGAGGTCGAAGAAGCAACGGAGAGGCGTGACGACGATCACGGTGATCACGGCGGAGCAAAACGTCATCGGCGATGGTGTACCGGCGACTGTAGTGGTCAAAATGAGCAACCAGCTATGGATTAAGTACTACATCATCGAGATAAAACAGAATCAGCCAAAACTAGGGATAGAGATGCACCGTGGAGCTCTAGCCGCGGCGAATCGTGCTCAGCGGAGGAGTTGTCGGCCGCGAGGAAGAAGACGATGCAACTCGAGTTCCCGACTTAGACTAGATGAATTGGTGGGTTGGCTGGATGCACAAGGATATGGCGGAGCTGGAGCACTCTTTGCCGAGATGGCAACGGCGCTAGGTCGATGGCGAGAGCTCGACGGAGCTGCGGTGGCGGTGACTAGAAAAACAGAGAAGGAAGAAGAACGACGACGACGGCATCTCGGTCCTTATAACGCGACTCAGAAGCTCAAGGAAGCCACGATGGAACCATTTCCACGCCAGTGCAACGCCAAGGACGGCCACGACGCGCCTGGAACGCCGAAGAAGGTCGCCGGCGGTGTAGCTACGGCGGTGAACACTGTTCACAGTATTTACAAGTTTGCTATTCGCCAAAATTCACAAATTACTCAAATTTTCATAACAACTCAAAAATCTCCAAAAACAAAAGTTGTTCAAAATCAAAAGTTCTACAACTTTGCTTTTATAACCATCTCCTAATTCAGTCTAGATTTTGAAATGAACTTTTGAATTTGAATAGGGAAATTTAACGAATTACGCCTTTTTGAATTACTCGAAATTTTTCTAAACAACTTGAAAAACTCCAAAGATAAACTTTGCTTAACTTGCCAAGCTCTACACTTTTTCTTTTGGGCCCAACCCCAAAATATGCTTAGATTTTGAAATGGATTTTTAGGGTAGAGTTTAAATGTTGAAAAGCGGGGTTTTCTCGAAAAATTCAAAACCCAGACAAACTTTGAACTTGAGTCAAACAATACAATTCAACACTCATTACACAAATGTAAACTTGTTTTAGTAAATGCATATCAAAGTTTTCACCAAATGCCAAATGCTTTGCAATGCATATGATGACATGTCAGATTTTAATATTTAAACACCTGAGGTGTTACAATAGATAACTCTACCTACGCGACTATGGTCCTACAATTTAAGAACCTGCTCAATTCGAAGTGGACTACAAAGGATAGACAAGGTTGTCACCTCCCACTGCTACCACCCAATCAGAGAACAGGGTATACTCACAGGCAGAACATTATATAAGCACCATGCTTACATGAGGCTGGGCTACTTAGCCCAATCGATAAACTAGCAGGCTAAGCGCTCTATGAACCAGCACACAAAAGTAATGATAACCTCAACTAAGCAAGATATATATTAAAAGTAAGCATAGCATGTAGATAGGAATATGATGAATTTATAATAAGTCTTACAAGATGTGGAAGTGAAGATACAAGGCTTTGTCGAGCCTCCAAGACTAGATCCAGAACTTGATCATGAGCCCAACTTGACCCTCACTTCCAAGCTACTAAACTACTACATTGGAGAGTCTAGACCTAATCCTTCTAGTGTATCTTGATCTCTGAATGAGAGGTATGAATTAGGATTTTAGGGATGCTCCAGTGAGGGGGTAGGGGCTGCTATATATAGGCCAGAGCATCAATTCTGGACCCTCGGATCAAACCGACTTGAAAGAACGGCGTAGATGTAATCTAGCAGGTGGTGGAGAACTGATATTTGAAGGAGGGGCTGATAGGTGGGCCTAGGGGGCCAAGCGGCCTATAGGTGGGGCCGGTCGGCCCCACATGGCAGCCACCTGCCTTCTGCTTCGGTGGTTTGCCTTCTAGAGTCTTCCCACATCGTTTTCGCTACGGATAAACATGATTTGCTTTGATAAATTGGCCTTCCTTGACGGTTTTATGAGTAAATCCTCCTGTAAACACAGATTCACCAAAACTTGTAGAATTTATTAGTTTAAACCCCTAGACCTATGTTGGTGATCCTTTTTATGCATTTATATAAGTTATATTGATGGTTTATGATGAACGTTAACTACCATCAATAAGCTCCCCCATACTAAACCTTTGCTAGTCCCTAAGCAAAGCCAAACTCAGTGATGGATCAGGAGTTGCTTATAATGCTTTCACTTCTCAAAAGTACACATGTGTTCAATCAAAAAAAAATTATCCTCCATATTAGAATAAACTGATCTGGCTTTCAAACTTACCCATATTACCTTCAACCATGGGGCCTCTTAGCATTCACTTGGGTCTTGAGCAATTGAAAGACAGAACAATCAAGTCAAGCACTATGTCTCAAGTTCTTTGTTCCACCATTGTTTCAAAGTTTTTATAAATTTTCAAAATAAAACTCAGAGATTCCATTATATGACACTCTCAAGTCTCTTAATATATGTGGTATTTGTGGATCCTCACCAAGGCAATAAAGATGTTATGCCTTTTCTCTTCCTACCACTAAGGCTTATGTGGAGTTCATAGGTATGGAGAAATCCAGAGCATACTTGCAATATATATATTGTAAAGTCAAACCTCAGATCCAAAGAGAGTTAAGTCATACAATCAAATCAAGATGTGCATGTGTGTGGATGTATATGGTGGATCTATGTATGGTGGCTAACCTAATTCTACTATGCTTCTTGGAAACATATCTCTCTTTTGAAATTTGAAAACATTTGCTAGAGAGCAGGGGCTATCTTATTCATCTCTTCTTTTTTAGGTGGGCATCTGAGTACCCATTGTTTTACATATCTTGGACACTTGTCCATTTTTTCTAAACTTTTTTTTTCTTTTCTTTCTCTTTTTTTGAATAACTTTTATATAGCCCCATGTCTCTCTTCTACAACAAAACTTTGAGAGATAGCAACAAGAACTTGGAGCATTTATTTGGTGGATGGAAAACCTATCAAGCATGTTTTTGGTGTTCACTCCCAGTGTAGGTGTAGTACATTTTTGGGTGGATCTAGATGGAAAGCATGTTTTTGCGCCTACCCCAGTGTAGGAGTAGTGCATATTTGGGTGGTGTATACGTGATCTTGATTTTAAGAGCATGACAAATCTCTCATAAGGGTCAACAAAGCTTGATAAAACTCAATGCAAAAGCAAGTATCATATATGTGGAAATTTTCCTAGCCTAAATAACATGTATGGCTCTGGTGAGAATTCAAGCTTTATCATATAGGAACTCATCATGTAGCATTTTTGTGTTTTTCAAAAGATAAATCTCCAAAACTTTAGTGTCACTTGGAACAAGATAAACAACAGCTCAGACCTTCTCATATCATATCCGTTAATTACCTAGACTTAGATCAAGCATATGCTACCCACGAGTTTCAAGTTCAGAGTAAATCCTTATATCAAAACAATCTTATCTAAAAGTCAGGAGAATTCAAGACTGAAAACTAGGTACTTGAAAGGAATTACAAAAGAGCAACTATTCATCATTTCCATTTTAAGAGATTATCTTCAGAGTCCTTTTTATTTTATTGAGCTCTTAAAACAAATTAAGCAAACTGGACACACTCTCTTTATTTTGTTTTCTTTTTTAGATCACACATTATAACAATATATTTCTGTAAAGATAACTTTTACTTCATTTTTAGTTATTCATTTTTTTCTAATATATATAAAGCAAACTAAGAATAATAAAAGAAAAGAAATACTTATCTAGATACACGAGGAATGCCTTCTCCCCCAAGCTGGTTGTTGTCATGGTTGCTCAACGAGGTGGTCTGATGTGGAGGTGCTGGAACAGAGCCTTCCAATTTTGCTTTTGCTGTTGCTGTTGTTGCTAGAAGTTGGCCATCTCCTGTCCCATGCTTACCTGCCATTGTGTTTGATTGTGTAATGTACCTTGGATGGCAGGTGTCCTCTCATCAATGGTTGTGAGCTTGTTGTCGAGTTTAGAACTTCCACTTGTAGAATTTAGGGGATTGACTCCCCCACACTTTACTCGAAGTGTGTTATGCTCATAAAGACAAGGTAGAGATCAAGTGCATGGCTCTGTTGGTGGAAAAACACCAACAAAACCAAAACTTTATTTACTCTTCTCTAGCCTTAGGCACATTGAATCATGATAGAGCTAATGCACATTATTTATTCTTATAACATGGGTGATAAGATTAGAAGGATGTAGCATTTTGACTATGACAAAAAGAGTAGAGTTGGTTAGCCTATGGAAGGATTGTCCATCTTTATAATGTATCAAACTTTACATGATTATGACTATTATCTTCCAAGGGTAAGATATGCATAATTTTAGCTCATTTGGTTAAGACCATGAGATCAAGAAAGTGGTGCTATGAACAAGCTTAAGGAACAAAACATGTTGAGTTAATTAGGTTGGATTAAGCAAAATTATAACTCAAACATGTTTGTTTCTTCATTTATGTGCATACCAAGATCAAGAGGAAAATGATGACCACTTACCTTAAGATGTTACCTTCATTATTGGAGCGTGATGACACCATGTGATGAAGGGTAGATGACTTGTGGTGGTCTTCTCTTCCTGCTTGAAGATTTCCTTGCTTGGGCTGTTCATGAGCATCTTGTCTCCTATGTCGCACTCTTTCTTTCTTATTCTTTTGTCATTCCATCTTTTTGTCCTTTCTTTTGTGGATCTTGGCATTGTGTTAGACCTTCTGCTCTACTCATTGTTTCTTCTCTACAAAGGATTAGTGGATAACACATACCCAAAAGAATATACAAATGATTCAAAGCAAGTATAGTGTTGTCATAGAGCTAAAGGTCACCTTCTATGCTACAGAAAAGTTGGTTTTAATATTTTAATTTGCATAGAATCTTTATCCCTTGTTTTAAATAATGTACCTTGGTTGTTCACCACTACTTCAAATTTTCAACAAGGTTAAGGCAAAGATGTGTAAAATCATTTTGACAAATACCTCAAACCTTGATCTGTTTCTATGAATGATCTCCTAATATTCCCAACAAAATTTGAATATTTTCCTACAAGGGTTAGTCCATATATACAACCAAATTCTATATAAGTATGTTTTGATTCAATAATCATGTCTGAATAATATTCCGAAGCATACTTGTAACAGAACAAGGAAGCTTAAAAGACTGAAGAGATTCATTCAAGTAAAAACAAGAATATGTACGATGAACCAAGGAAGCATGATTATTTAGATTTTTATTTGTTAGTGATTTAGCAAGTCAAGCACATCATGAAGGTAAAGGTGACCAAGACAAATTAGCAACATGGCATGAGATATTTTTAAAGAACTCCATCCCTAGACTTGAATTTTGCAGAATGCAAAATCTAGCTTGGATGATAGAATTCTCCTATGAATGTGATTCTATGTTGCATAATACTTGGTTGAATATACCTTATGTTTTCCTTCTTTTTGTTGAAATGATTAGTGACAAACATACCTGAAGGAGGCTTGTCCGACGTACCTATCAGTGAGGGCTTCATGGCTTTAGGTTCATTGAGCCGGACCTCTTCTTGCCTTTAGCTTTTCTTTGCACCATCCAATTGCATGCTCTTCTTCCATCAACCTTTCTTGATTTTCATTGATCCTTGGTTGATGAGTTGGGGTTCATTGGAGATGCAAACTCTAGTTCCTCCTTGATCGTCTAACGGCGTGGCAGAGAGTTCTTCTTCTTTGTTTGTTAGCGATATACTAGCCATCTTGATGATAAAAAAAAGATCCTCATTGGTACTCGCATGGAAGCTTCATCTTCAATGACTAGGGGATGTCTTTGGGTGACCGTGGTCATTTACGGCCTTACGAGACACAGTCAGCAATGAACCATTGATTGATGATGCTCGTTGACACAATGATGCACACCATGATGTAGTGGCATCTCGTTGTCGTGGTCCTTTTTGCCAACGCGTGAGCTGGTCCCTTTGAAGATGATGAAAGCAGGCATATTCTGGTTAATATAAGGTGGGTTTCATACTGCTTCTCATTAGCATCCTAGCATGAGTCTTGGGAAGGCTCAAAGCTATGTTGTCTTTCATGTTGCTCATAGCCTGTCGATCTATTCGTCCACTTCCACAACTGTAGTGGTGGTTTGGTTTAGGGTTTGTGGATTCATACCAAACCTTGAACAGACATAGCTTCTATTCATTCTTTCTTGCAAAATGTTAATAGACACATACCTGAGGGAAATAATGAATTTGAAACACGGGTTGTGATTTTCCTCTATGCTAATGGAAGGATGGTTTTAGGATTGTATAGCATAGATTTTGTTTATCATGTTTTATGTGTTTGCTGCATTCTAGTATGGTTCAATGCAAAGATAACTTGCAATAAAAGAAAAGTGAATAAACCTTGATACTCACAGTTCTTCCTTCCATGAAGAATTAGCTAGGTCTTCTTTGTGAAAAGTTATTGGAGTTCATCGCATGCCTTGATTCATCTCCGATGTGAATTTATCTAAGGACTTACCCAGATTGAATTTGAGAGTTTTTTGTAGGGGTTAGTCCAACAAAATAACCTATATCTACTAAACCATACTATCAGCTCAAAAAGTAAACTAGACACCATGTCTATTTTAATTTAGGAAAGCATTTTAACCTAAGCACCATGCTTAATTTAAAAGGCCTTTGGAAGTAAGATCAACACACCTCTTGGTTCAAAAATCAAACTAAACACCACATCTAATTTTGATTTAAGAAAACAATTTAAACTAAGCACCACGCTTACTTTAAAAGGTGTATGAAGATACTCCAAACCTAAGCATACTATAGCAAACAAAAGTAGCATGAAAGCATAAAAAGAGATTTATTCAAACGAAGATGAAAGAGCATGATCATGGTGAGATTCTTTTTTTAATACGAGATGCAAGTGGTATAGATGTATGCAAAGAACTAAATATGCTATGGATTTGATATGAGAGAATTTAAACTAAACGGAGTGGATGCAAGAATCATTGAAAATAAACATGCAATGGAATGTAAAAATTAAAAGATAACTACTCATCAAGTTTAAAGTCCATGAGCAAGACTATGTCACCTTTCTTGATCATACTTACCATGACTCACATGATGGAATTTGTGAGTAGTGCAGCATCTGTATTCGTCACTGGAGATGTGATTTGTATTCTTGTGACATCGACCTTTTTCCCAAATCTACACATGGTTAGAGAATAATATATATGTGTATACAAACCTGTGAGATGGTAGGGTTCCAATGTTAATGGATTTTGAATGTTTAGGCACCCTGGGGTTCTTCAATGTTTCTTCTTTTCTTGTGGAAGCTTGCCGGAAGGTCGAAACAACATCTGTTGTCCTATCTATTCTGGAATATAACAGAATAGGGGTAATCCTACTAAAGCTAGCGATATGTTAATGATCTAAATCTTTACGCCAATTATTTCCCTGGCAACGGCGCCAAAAATGCTTGTTGGAATTTATAAGTGCAAATAGAATATGAAGGATTCCGCAAGCGCACATAATACTATTGTAGCATTTTACCGAGAGTATTCTAGGTATCATTATTTATATTTTACCACAGGGAAACAATGGAGTAAAGACTTATTGAATATCAAAGGAGTATCTATCAGTCAACATACCAGCATGGCTAGAGCAGGGGTGAAGGTAATGATAGGAATTAAGGATAATGATACTTAGGGGGTAGATCTATAAGATAACATAAACTAGTCATCCTAGGAGAGCAACGAGTGAGGTAGATTCCTGTGACATTCTTATTACATGGTCAAAGTATATATACAATACATCCAACTATAGTTAAGACTAACTCTACTCTTGTGCACTTCGGGGTGCTGCTTAGACGATAGAGTACCCACAACAGATAACTCTACCGACGTGACTATAGTCCTACAATTTGAGAACATACTCAATTCAGAGTGGACTACAAAGGATAGACAGGGCTGTCACCTCCCACTGCTACCACCCAACCAGAGAATAGGGTATACTCATAGATAGAGCATCGTATGAGCACCATGCTTACACAAGGCTCAGCTACTTAGCCCAATCGATAAACTAGCAGGCTAAGCGCTCTATGAACCCGCATACAAAAGTAATGATGACCTCAACTAAGCAAGATACATATTAAAAGTAAGCATAGCATGTAGATAGGAATATGATGAATTTATAATAAGTCTTACAAGATGTGGAAGTGAAGATACAAGGCTTTGCCGAGCCTCTAAGACTAGATCTAGAACTTGAGCATGAGCCCAACTCGACCCTCGCTCCTGAGCTACTAAACTACTACATTGGAGAGTCTAAACCTCCTCCTAGTGTATCTTGATCTCTGAATGAGAGGTATGAATTAGAGTTTCAGGGATGCTCTAGGGAGGGGCATAGGGGCTGCTATATATAGGCCGGAGCATCAATTCTAGACCCTCGGATCAAACTGACAAGAAAGAACAATGTAGATGCAATCTAGGAGGCGGTTGAGAACCGATATTCGAAGGAGGGACTGACAGGTGGGCCCAGGGGGCTAGGTCACCTGTAGGTGGGCCCATTCAGCCCCACATGGCAGCCACCTACCCTCCACTTCGGTGGTTTGCCTTCTAGAGTCTTCTAGAATCTTCCCACATCAGTTTCGCTGTGGATAAACGTGATTTGCTTTGACGAATAGGCCCTCCTTGATGATTTTCTGAGTAAATCCTCCTGTAAACACAGATTCACCAAAACTTATGGAATTTATTAGTTTAAACCCCTAGATCTATGTTGGTGATCCTTTTTATGCATTTATATAAGTTATATTGATGGTTTATGATGAACATTAACTACCATCAATAGTAGTGGTCACCAGCACCGTCGCCTTGTACTTCGACCTGACTGTCTGCGGTGTGGGTTCGCTGTCCCTTCGACGGCCAAGATGTCTGTTTAGAGGTTAACACCATTGTCGCTTCAGTGTATGAACCGCCAGTACAAAGGTCATGGTCACCATCGCCTTGCACCACGATCCGCCTTTGATGATAGTTTAGTCGGTGTCAGGTTACTAAATGATTCGACGGTGATATACTTTTGATCCCTATCGCATCATACATATAGCTACGGTGTTGGACATTTGCACCACCACTGGCGGTGGTGATAAGAAAACAATGAACAACACTTACATTTGACGGTGATAGAATTTCATTCGGTTTCACAATAGTTACTAATTCAGCTAGGCCCTTAATAGCTTCATGAACACAAAGATGCAGATATATAATCATTGCATCCAAAAATCATGTTCACAAATAAGAGTACTTTTTACAATAACAATGGATGCTACCATAACATCTTTCTCAACTAATGTCCTAACACAAGCGGTACATAGAGCATACTAAAGGTACTAATCTATACAAACTTACATAACAAAATGATGTAGCTGTGCTCTTTCTATGTGGCACTCCTACTTGCTAGGGAAAATGAATATAATTAGTGCATCCTTTGGATTGGTAGCCAATGCACCATGGAACCCCTCTTCTTTATCTCTGATCCACAACTTGAACAAAGCAGCATAATTAATAATATTGAACATACCATTCCTTTAGTTAGCACGCCAAAATTGGCCTATACATACATAGAATGAAAATAACTTCCTACCTGAACAAAGACTATCGTGACAATGAAATACAACAAATGCACCTTTACTACTTTGCTAATGACTCCATGAATGAGGGAACATTAGGAAGATAGTAAGGCCTATTCATATGAAAACACCCTCTTGATCTACAAAAGTGAATGAGACAGGCATAGATGACATGAACCTTTCTGTGGTCCATGTCATATGCAATCAGTGTTCTATTCTTCCCAACAAGGAAAATGAAATTCCATTCTAGGTGAACTGTAATCACTCTGTACGCCTCATCACAAAGCTTAGAACCAACTTTAATATTCATGTGTCCAAACAGTTCTTCGTGTCCACAACATGCTTCAATCTCTAGTTATCAGTACCATAGTCTTCAAGTATCCACACTAAAAGCCAAGACATATTGTGAAAATTAGCATAGCACACACACAGGTGACCCCGAGCTTGATGGATGGATATTTTAGCACCACGTGGTTTAGGAATTGTCCTCCATGTCTTTCCCTCCATATCCACAGCAACTATCACAGAGTACTCAAGCATGTGCATAAAACTATTAAGAAAAACACTTCTCAATTTTGAACATAGAATAATACCCTTGATTTTGAACGTGTTTTACGAATTGTCCTTAATGCTGCAGTTTTAGATGAGTAGATCTCCACACCTACGCACGCGCCCTCCACCTCAATAAATTCAATCACATGGAAGTGTGAGGATGTTGGGTCAAAACCTAATCGAGCCTAACCAATAGAACAGATACTACACGATAATACATGCCATTTGTGGGTTGCTAGATTGTAGACAACATAGCATCGTAATCCATCAGGCCCAGCACACCAGCAAAGGACGAGGCCACTACAACAATCTAAGACTAGGTCTTTTTGAAGGGGAAAGGCAAGAAGGACAAGGAGGGCCGTTCACCGGTGATGCTGGTGAAGTGGCAATTGCCCTTCCACCAACTGCCATAGAAGAAGCTGACGATAGTCTATAAAAGCTTCTTACGGTGATAGGAGTCGGAGATGATGCGCTTCTAGGAGCAATAGACACACCTGCAGCAGCACAAGGACTGGGCAAGAAGGTAGCGGAAGATGTCGGCAAGCACATCGTTTGAGAGGCTATCCACTGCGTTCCTCATGTTGGGGGCCTCCTTCATCTGGAAGGAAACCACCAGCTGAAGAGATGAGGCCGTCCTGCCATGGAATTGCATCAATAAACATTAGTAAGGAGATGAGTTTTGAGGAGAAGGGACAGCGATGCATGTAAGGCCTTATTACACTTGCCTTTGGATCTGGCGGCAGTGAGCACCAGTGGCAATGCGGTGACAGCAGCAACTCATTCATCAGTGGATCTATGTGGGTAAGCCAGCGATGTACACCAGTGCTGAGCAAGAGCTGAGCAGTGATGATGAGCAGGAGCGGCGATGACAACAGCAACAATAAGGACAAGAAAAGCTATGATGACAAACACGTGGGAATCAAACTTTCATCCGTTTTGCGAGGGAGGGTTCAAACCCGGGATTGGAAATTTTGCAACTAAGCGGCGGTGAATGCATAGTACCATCACCGATGGCTAGTTCCTAGTACCACCCAGAGATCTCCGTATGATATGGTGATGAACAGTAAGGCACTCAATTTTAATGTTTTCCATTGAAACAAAGCGAAACCGCGCACTGATTAAACTAAGAAAAGCACAATTCCTATACTTAGATTGAAAGGAAGCCAACTTGAGTTCTGAAAGAATCAAGATGCCCAAGAGGAGGGGTGAATTGGGACAATTCTAAATTTCTTGTAATAATTAAGCCCTACACTTAGCCCATTTCACCCCCTTGTGCCTATGAGTGTTTCTATTGTTTTACCGCATAAAAGTTTTGCACCCTAGGTTCCAATTTCACTCTAGCATGGCAATGCTAAGGATGTAAAGACATGAATTGAATTGCTCAAATGTAAATGCTTAATGTGGGGGTATTAACCCCTATACCCTTACGGCTAAGCTTGGGCTGGCCTAGATCAGTGGGTCCGGTCCACCAAAAGACGACGCACGGCCCGGCCAACCTGTTCAGAGTCCCGCGCAAGGAGTCAAGATAGATTTGGCGATCAAGCAAGATCTTGGTCAGTTAGAATAGGAATCCTTATCCGGCCACCTATGGCAATTGTAACTGACTAGGATTAGTTTCCAGATCTATAACCCTACCCCTCGGACTATATAAGGCGAGCAAGGGACCCCTCTAAAAAACATCTCTCATTGACATACAACAATACAATCAGACACAGGACGTAGGTATTACGCCTTCTTGGTGGCCAAACCTGGATAAAAACCTTGTGTCTGTCTTGCGTCACCATCTTGTTTGTGGCTTGTGCATCTGTCTGCCGACAATCTACTACCTTGGGCATACCCCTAGGTAGACTGCCGACCATATTTCGTCGATAGTGGCGTGCCAGGTAGGGGGTGTGCGTACTGCTCTCCAAGCGAACAAGATGGTCATCACCTTCGGCTCCATGGCTACGCCGAACGACCTCATGTTCACTGTCAGCCAGATCACCTGGACCACCGGCTCCGACGACTTCATCACCATGACCACAGAGGAGGCGCGGATTCAATCTGCGTCAACCACTACTTCACCTGCATCAGCTACAGCTCCGACCACGATGGACACGGCTCCGACCATGGTGCGTCTGGCTCCGACCATGGTTCATCTGGCTCCGACCACGCCCGCATCGTCTTCAGCCACGCCAACAACCCGTCGTCCGCTTCCTCGCTACAAAGGGAAGCAGACCGACAACACCAACCTGCTCGACTCCATCGATCGGGTTGGCACCAAACTTGCTGAAACCCTAGCTCTGGTAAGTTCAATTCAAAGTCAACCTAACAAGTAGGTAACCGCTACCCACAACAAATCTACCCGACCAGCTCGGGCCAGTCATCCTGCACAACTCGGTACGGATCTCATGGTCACATCTACTCCTGAAGGGCGTTCCGCTCATCGCCGGCCAGCCCCCACGACAGGCCTTCGGCTCTTTGAGTACAAAGCCTCAACGGAGAACTACCAGGCCTAGCCCTACGGCCTGTGAAATGCTGCCTCCAACTACGCATATAATGTACAACGCTACTCGGATCTGTGTTTTATACATCAACCTCGGCCGAATCCACGCAACTTCGTCAACATAGTTCGGATTGAAGATTATCAAGAAGGATCTGTCCACACAGTCCAAGAGGGTGACTCTAGCTCCTCGTCTGACATCGCATCTAATGCCTCTATCCACACTGAGCTTTAGTATCACGAGGATGAAGGCGTTGAATATGATCTGGATATCCCAGACCACGCCCCGGGGTTCCCACAATTCCCGCCTTTCCCACCAAGGTGAGGGGATTTGATCAATGTTGTTAGTAATGACGAACCACCGGCAGTTGGCAAAATAGAACAAGATAGGATTGCATGCGAAGCACACAATATTGACCGGTTTAATCATCGACAAATCGAAGCCGAAGCAGAAGAGGAGGCACGACGCATAAGGGTCCAGCCACATGACCTCAACAATGCTTTCGACAGGGTGGGGGACAAATAGGTCTTCAGGACTCCAAGCACCAACATAGCTGTCGCTATGGCGACAATGCAACGGCTACCCAATACCCCGGAAACCCAGGCGGTTCGAAATGATATACAAGCTTATCTGATGGCTACTATGGCTTAGATCGCAGAGATTGTAAATCAAGCCCGGGCTCCATCCGTCTCAGTCGAGTCAAGCCACAGCTGCCAGTACTCGAGTCGCTCACAGCCACCCAACCAACGTGGCTCGCACAACAACGACCCATCAGACAACCATCAAGATGGAAACGGTGGCCATGATGGTGGTCGGGATGACAACCATCGTCGGGAGAACAACCGCCGTGACGTTCGGGACGACAACCGCCGAGATAACCGCGATAATCACCGCAGAAACCACGGTCGTAGGGTTAATTAGGATGGCAACCGGGATCATCATGATGGCAATAACGATCTCCACCATTACCTCGGAGAACACGATCTGTGCAATCACATCAACCAGAGAGCCCACGATCGTGCATCCCACGAAAGTCATCGCCGTATGGAGTACGATACTACCCATGGCCCTCCAGGCTTGAAGCAGTTTACTTCTCACCTTCGCCAAGTTATATGGCCCAAGAACTTCAAGCTCAAGAAGCTTCAAAAGTACGACAACAAGGAGAACCCCGAATTATGGGTTATGCTCTACGAAACCTCATGTAGATCAGCCATGGCTGATGAGCACGTCATGTCCAATTACTTTCTAGTTGTCGTCGGCCATGCAGGCCACCAATGGCTGGTCAGTTTGCTAGCGAACTACTTCGATTCTTGGCAAGAGCTCAAGCAGGCTTTCATTGACAACTTCATTGCAACTTGTGAGCAACCAGGAAACAAATACAATCTGCAACAGATTTGAGATCGGAAAGATGAGCCACTGCGCGAGTATGTCCGGCATTTTTCAGAGATATGCATCAAGGTCTCATCAATCTCCGACAGCAAGGCAATCGAGGCTTTCATCGCTGGTCTCTGCTTCCACGATGCCCTAAGGGACAAGCTCCTCCGCAAGAGACCCGAATTGGTCATAGCGCTCCTGGCCACCGCTAAGAAATATGCGGACGCCGACGACGCTAAAAAGATAATTGTCGAAGAAGCAGCAAGGGTTCCACACTCCAACCACCCCACACCGCGATGACTACCATGACAACCATGGTTGGAACGACAATTTTGACCACCGCAACCAGCGCAACGACTCCCACGACCACCGCGACCAACGTAATTAGCGGCATAACCGCCGTGACGATTACAGGGGCAAGCGTGCTCGGGAAGACGATGGCAAGGTCAACACCGTTACAAAAGGTGGTGGACGTCGTAACTACAAAGACGACTATGCCAAGGCATTGAAAGGGCCCTGCCAGCTCCATCCCAAGTCAAACCATACCATGGAGAATTGCTACGTTCTCAAGTCTATCTACATGCGTCAACAGGCTCTAGATACATCCGACAAGCCTAATGACACCGGGGAATAGCGCAACGAGGACAACGACGATGAAGACATAGATCCCTATCACAAGTACATCAAGCCAACCGATCGCGTGCACACCATCATCGGAGGCAAAGTGTCCATCGAGACCAAACGAGAACGCAAGCTGCTCGCCTGCACTTGTTTAAACATGGCCAACACCGACAACCTCCTCACCAATCCACGACTCCCTCCTTGGTCTAACCATGAGATCTCCTTCAGTAGAAAGGACCAATGGGCCACAATACCTGAGCCAGGATGTTTTCCCCTAGTCCTCGATCCTTGTATCAACAAGGTTCAGTTCGACAGAGTGCTGATCGACGACGGTAGCTCTATCGATATACTGTTCAAGAATAGTCTGCCCACCCTGAAGATAACCCAGGCGGATCTCTAGCCATATGAGGCACAATTCTGGGGTGTTCTCCCCAGACAGAGCTCTACATCTCTTGGGCAGATCATGCTACCTGTGCAATTTGGGACCCCAGACCACTTCTGCACCAACTACGTCAACTTCGTGGTCGCTGACTTCGACGGCACCTACCATGCTATTCTTGGTCGACCATCGCTCACCAAGTTCATGGCCATACCTCATTATAGGTACCTAGTGCTCAAGATGCCTACCGAGAGAGGAGTTCTAACCCTTAGGGGCAACATATATGCAGCTTATACCTGTGAGGACGACAGCTTCAAAATAGCAGAGGCTCACGACCTCTCTATTCGCATGGCAGAGACCATGCTCGACGCTAAGAAGACCTCAGCCGACCACCTGGAGATCCCAGAGCTTGAGGCTCCATGCAAGAACATCAAGTCCAAGGAGCACAAGGTGATCCAGCTGGTCGACGGTGATCCCAGCAAAACGGCCCTTATCGGGGCCAACCTGGATCCCAAATAGGAAGACGTGCTCGTCAGGTTCTTGAGGAGCAATGTGGATGTGTTCGCATGGAAACCTGCCAACATGCCTGGTGTACCTCAGAACTTGATTGAGCACTCCTTGAATGTCAACAGCAAGGCTAAACCTATCAAGCAGAAGCTATGATGGTTCGCTCACGACAAGAAGGAGGCGATTAGGGTAGAAGTTACACGGCTTTTGGCAGCCAAATTTATCAAAGAAGTGTATCATCTGGAGTGGTTAGCCAACCTGGTTCTTGTACGCAAAAAGAATAATGAATGGAGAATGTGCGTTGATTACACTAATCTCAACAAACACTGCCCTAAGGACCCCTTCGGCTTACCTCGCATAGACGAGGTCGTAGATTCAACCGCCGGTTGTGAGCTACTTTCCTTTCTCGATTACTACTCTGGTTATCACCAGATCGCTCTAAAAAAGGACGATCAGATCAAGACATCTTTTATCACGCCTTTTGGCGCCTACTGCTACACGACTATGTCGTTCGGGCTCAAGAATGCTAGGGCTACCTACCAACGCGCCATACAGGCATGCCTCACAGATGAGATAAAAGATGACCTTGTAGAGGCTTATGTTGATGATGTAGTTGTCAAAACCAAGGAAGCACATACCCTTGTTGACAACCTGGAACGCACCTTCGCAGCCCTCAATACATTCCAATGGAAATTAAACCCAAAGAAGTGCATCTTTGGTGTTCCTTCTGGTATACTGCTTGGCAACGTCGTCAGTTACGATGGCATATGCCCTAACCTAGAGAAAGTTAAAGCTGTCTTAGACATAAAGCCCCCCAAAAAGGTGAAGGATGTCCAGAAGCTTACAGGATGCATGGCTGCTCTCAGTCGTTTCATATCAAGATTAGGAGAAAAAGGACTACTATTTTTCAAACTGCTCAAAGCATCCGAGAAGTTTGAGTGGTCAGAGGAAGCAGACACTGCCTTCACATAGCTAAAACAATACCTTACATCACCTCCGGTCCTCACTGCTCCTAGAGAAGATGAAACTCTCCTACTTTACATTGCGACAACTAATCGGGTGGTCTCCACTACCATGGTGGTCGAGCGCGATGAGCCAGGCCATGCCTACAAGATACAGTGACCAATTTATTTCATTAGTGAGGTACTCAATGAATCCAAGACCAGGTACCCACAGATTCAAAAACTGCTCTACGCCATACTGATAACATCCCGAAAGCTGAGACATTACTTCGACGGATATCGTGTGGTGGTCATGACCGAGTACCCTCTGGGAGACATCATTCGCAATAAGGATGCAAATGGGCACATCGTCAAATGGGCAATGGAGCTATACCCTTTCTCCTTGGAATTTGCAAGCCGTACTACAATCAAGTCTCAGGCACTTGTCAATTTTATCATCAAGTGGACAGACTTAAGCACGCTTACCTCTCAGGGCCCCGATGAGTATTGGAAGATGTACTTCGATGGCTCTCTCAACATCGATGGCGCAGGAGCAGGAGTTCTTTTCGTGTCACCATCCAAGGAGCAGCTCCGGTACGTCCTCAGGATTTATTTCCCAGCATCTAATAACGCCGCTGAATATGAAGCATGCCTACATGGTTTGCGCATTGCGGTCGAGCTCGGTGTTAAATGTCTCTATGTCTATGGAGACTTGGCTTTGGTCATCAACCAACTCAACAAGGACTAGGACACGACTAGCGAAAAGATGGATGCATACTGCAAATCGATAAGAAAGCTAGAAGGTAGGTTCTATGGCATCGAGTACGCACACGTGGTTCGGGACAAAAATCAAGCAGCAGATGCGCTGTCAAAGTTAGGATCATCCCGAGCCAAAGTCCCACATGGCGTATTTGTCCAAGACCTGCTCATGCCTTCCATTGAAGAGGAAGATTCCACGGTCGACGAGCCTCTAGACCAGCAATTGGTGGCTACAGTTCCGGCGTCGAGCACCACCGAGCCACCTCTGACCACTCATGAGCTCGACTAGAGAGTACCTTTCATCAAGTACCTAACAGATGGCAGCGGTTACACTGATTGGATATAAAATGAGCGCCTGATGCATCGCAGTAAGCAGTATCTGCTCATCAATGGCAAGTTATGGCACAAGAATGCAAAGGAGGAAATCTTGATGAAGTGTATAACCCAGGAGGATGGCGAACATCTCCTGGACCAAATCCACTCTGGCTCCTGCGGCAACCACGTGGCCTCAAGAACGCTGGTCGGTAAGGCTTTCCGAGCAGGGTTCTACTGGCCTTCAGTAGTAGCCGATGCAGAGAAGCTAGTCCACCACTGTGAGGGTTGTCAGTTCTTCGCCAAGAGAATCCACGTACCAGCACATGAGATCCAGACAATACTAGCCTCTTGGCCCTTTGCATGCTGGGGACTGGATATGATTGGGCCCTTCAAACCAGCTCCTGGGAAATTCACATGTGTCTTTGTGCTGATCGACAAATTTTCTAAGTGGATAGAGTACATGCCTCTGGTACAGGCATCCTTAGAAAAGGCTATCATGTTCCTCGACCAGGTCATCCACCGCTTCAGCATACCCAACAGCATCATCACTGATCTGGGTACTCAGTTCACCGGGAACACTTTTTGGGACTTCTGCGATGAAAGGAGCATAGTAGTAAAATATGTCTCGATGGCACACCCTAGAGCTAATGGACAGGTCAAGCGAGCAAACGGCATGATTTTGGACGCATTGAAGAAGAGGATGTACAGAGAAAATGACAAAGCTCCTAAAAGATGGCTCAAAGAGTTACCAGCCGTGGTCTGGGGCCTCAGAACTCAGCCTAGTCGTAACACCGGCGTCTCACCATACTTTATGGTTTATGGTGCTGAGGTAGTCCTCCCAGCAGATATAGCTTTCAGATTAGCACGGGTCGAGAACTTTGACGAAGGCAGGGTCAACAAAGTGCGGGAGCTAGAAGTGAATAGTGTAGAAGAGAAGTGGCTCGATTCTTACGTACGTATAGCCAAATACCTTGCTATTTTACGTAGGTACTACAACAAGAATGTTAAAGAGCGGTTCTTCGTGGTCGGGGACCTGGTCCTAAAGTGGAAGATGAATCAGGCTGATGTCCATAAACTCGCAACTCCATGGGAAGGGCCCTTCATGATCAAGGAAGTCACACGACCAACGTCTTACAGGTTAGCTCACCTAGATGGTACGGACGTACCCAATTCATGGCACATCGACAAGCTTAGGCATTTCTATGCTTAACTACTAAGATATGTACTCCTCTTGTACTTTTGATTTCATTCAATAAAGCTATTATGATTTCTCCGACCACTCTGATGTGTCACTTTGAATTTTACGGTTATTCTAACTTAGCCAGACAAAGCCAACCTCCATTCCTTCTTGGGTTTTCAGAGCAGGCCCTGTCCCCAGTTCCTCCCAACGCGTGCACGAGATCCGCTCTCTATGCTATGGGTGATCGGCAGGTCCCCCCTGGTTTGACTTGTCCATGTCTATGTGTGCACAGGTCATGCACCTCACACTCCGACCACATGGCAAATCGGGGCCGTACAAACTTTTCAGGATGACATGTCGAGTAAACTGGTACAACTAAACAGAACGCTAACATGTTCTCACTTAGTTACATAAAATAAATTTCAAGCTTAAATACGTTTTATACAAAACAAACAAGCTTATGATGATATACAGTTATGTTATTACAAGCTTGCCTGAAGAGGCCCAAGTTTACAATAACACAACTACGTCCTTCTTCTACAGCTCTAGCCTATCCTATTGGCTGGTTAGGGCACGCGGTACCTGCTGCTCATTGCTTCTGACATCCTGCTTGAGTCTCGGGGACTCTTGTACTGGTCGAGCTAAAGAGGATGGCCCCGCCGATGCCTGGCTGGTCGAGACCACAGGCTTCACCGGTTGGCTCACAACTGATGGCGTTTCCAGCTAACTTGTCGATGGCGTACCCTGTACAGGGTTCTGTCCCACCTCCACATAGGTTAATATCACCAATTATCTTTGAAGACAGGTCTAGTTGGGTCATCCGAAGCTCCTCAGCCTTGTCTAGGTCTACCTCCTTTGGGTACCCAGCCTCCAGGCGCTTGAGATCGATCAAGGGGTAGTGGGCATGCACCATGCTTAGCACATGTGCACCTGTGTACTCACCCGCCTCCTTCACGAACTCTTGGAACCATCCCCATGCCTTTTGGCATCTCTCGACCAATCCAAGTTGCGGCGTCCTTGGCACTTCCTCTGTAAGCACTAGGTCGATAAGGTCGAGGATGGGCAAAATGCCAGTTGCCACTTCCTGGCACTAGTTCTTCCATGTGTCCCGATCCTCAGTGGTCTCTAGGCATCGCGCCTTCCAGCCGTCACGATCTTTCATCACGGCTTCTAGATGTTTCTTGGCATTGACTTTTAAAACTGCAAACCGTACAAGACATTAAAATGTAACGCCACGACAAGATAAGGTGGACAACAGAATGAGCAAGGTGGTCTGGAACACTTACTTTTCAGTTCCTCCTTCATCTTAGTTGTGCGGTCCCAGAGTTGGGACTGGTCGCGCGCTAGTTTCTTGTTGTCCTCCTTCAGGCGACCACACTCTGTGGCCACACGGCTATTCTCCTCTTGGAGACGGACTACTTTGGCTTCTAAGCCTGCACTACAGCTGTTACTTCCAATAATGCAACAACACGTGTCATGCACTTGCTGTGATAAAGTGACAACTTACTTGTTTTTTCCTGCTCTTTGTTACTGAGCTGGAGGACCAGGTTCTGGTTTTGTGCCTCTTGCTCCGTCCTCTCCTGGTCGGCGGCTTCAAGTTGGTGGCACAAGCGTTCCACCTTGGCCGCCAGTTCTCTATTGCTTGCTGTGATCCCCTCAATCTGGTCGAAGCACTTTTTTTGGTACCTTGCAGTCTTCATCAAGTCCTGCATGTAAACAAGCTAAGTCAGACAATTTGACTGAATAGCAAGATCAAGTGGTCAAGCCAAACATACCTAGACTTCCGTCACCAGACATTTTGCCGCTCGTTCAACTTTCAGGGTCTCTTTGACCTCTAGGATTTCCTCATGCATAACCCACTGGTCGTTCTGCCAGCGTGACACATATACATGTTGTCGCTTGTCTTGGGGATGGCCCAGGACCTCTTCTACTTCATCCTCTTTGGCCTCTTGTTGAGGTAGCGGCGCTGGTCTGGAGTTTGTAGTCTCTACAATCAATATGGCTTTCTCACGAGCCGTAGCATCGGCAAGCGCGCTCTATGCCACCTCCGGCTGCTGCTCCTCGGCTTGGTCTGATCCCCTTGGCACCGAAGTATCCCCTAAGCAGGGTTAGTGCTCGGAGCACTTGTACTTGGCTCGGCTCTCTTCTTGACCAGCTGCTCGGGGACTGTCGTCTGGCTGCTCGTCTACAGAGGCTCCGGTGGATTTTCTTCTATAGGTTCCTCCATAGCCAGCTGCTGGGCAGTTCTCTCCGCCATTGCTGGCGAAGCCATGCCGCACCCGGCTAGCTGGTTGGTATTTTCGGTGGACGCCGACCTAATATATTAGGGATAAGTTCAGAAGACAACAATATTCAATATAAATTGTAAGCTTACATCAAGGTTTCAAATACATATAGCTTGGAAGCACGGAATGATGTGGCGAAGGCGCGTCTCTTCGACCGTGCTTGCTCCACGTGCTCTATGGGTGCCACCGGGTCTTTTTCTACGACCAGCACCGACATCAGGGCTTGATGCTCGACCCCTTTGCCGCTTGTCCTCTACTCTGCAGTGGTCGGCGATGCGGGTCCCACTGGTACGGAAGGAGCCACCCTGCTCCGTCGACTCTAGTTGCCTCCTCCTCTTTTGAGGGACGAGTCAAAAGATGTCTGCATCCTCTGTTTCATCGTCTGACAGTGTGAAGATGGCCTGACGACGCTTGCTGGCTACCGGCTGCTTACCAGCAGCTTTGGCTATTGCCTCCTCTCCAACTCCGAGCACCGCCCAGTCGACGTCTTCGGTCCTGGTGCTGGTCTAGGCGGTTGGGCCGGCAACTTGTGGCCACTCTACGCCAGGGGGTGGAGACACGAACACTGCTGCTCTGTCATGACCATTAATCTAAGAGATATACAGGTGATAACATAGTAAGTTTATGTTACAACATAACACTATGGGTACAAGGAAGAATGATTTACCTTTGGGGGAGGTCGGGCAAGCTTGAAAGCATGCTCGATGTCGCTCAATCTGACATAATTTGGATCGGCTAAGTTGAATAGCTCTCCAATCCTGGCTTTGACTTCGATCTTGTCAAGTGCCTCTTTCCTAGTCCTCATTAGATCTGCACTACCCTGGTACTCGTAGCCAGGATGTACCCTCCTCTGGCAGGGCTAGATCCTTCGGCTGATGAAGTTCCCGACCACGCTTGGACCATCCAGTTTCTCCCACGGGATCATCCCAAGCAGTTCTGCGATCTATTCCAAGTGCTCGGGCTTCTCCGACCAGCTGTTCTTCTTCTCTAGAATGAACCCCACATCACACAGGGTGATCGTGTTTGGCTCTTCATGGATGTAGAACCACTTCTTGTACTAGTCATCCAACGATGTGTTCCAAGGGTAGTGCAAGTACTGGGCCTTCATCCCATCGCGTAGATTGAGGTACACACCTCCGGCTATCTTCGAGCCACCACTTCCTTTCTTCCATAGACAGTAAAGATGGCGAAAGAAGTCGAAATGGGGCTGGAAGCCACCATATGCTTCGCAAAGATGGATGAAGGTGGAGACAAGAAGAATCGAGTTGGGATGCAGATTGCAAATCCCAATCTCATAATACAAATAGAGCCCCTAAAGGAAAGGGTGCACTAGAACCCCAAAACCCCGCTTGAAGAAATCTTCGAAAACCATAATCTCACCTAGTTGTGGATCGGGGTACCCTTCTCCTAGCGCGCGCCATCCTACGAGTGCCTTGTTGTGAAGTACTCCCATTATGATGAGGTCTTCGATGGTCTGCTCATTGCTTCTTGACTTCCACCATTCCTTCGCCATGACTCTGGCTTTTCTTCTGGGCGTCACTCTTTGCCATGAATCCACCTTCGCTGATGGAGGTGGATACGGTGGAGGGGTGATTGGTGATGATTTCGGAGGTATTAGGGTTGGCAAGAGGAAAAGAAGGCTGCAGCGGCGAATGGTAATGAGGATCGGTAAAAAGTAACTTACCAGTTCTATATTATAAATAACCAAGAGTGACGCCGTATCGTCTGCCTGAGATTCTTGGGAGACGTGCGCACGCACCGTAGACGGTTGTTTTCACAACCTCGAGATCTATGCCAATATATGCGCCCCTTCGTTATCAGTGTACGCGCCTCTTCGTTGCTAGTGTCAGAGGGCCCGCACTGATGCACCTCCTTATAGGTGCCAAGCGACTGTTTGCTCGAAAGGACAACAAGGCAGTATGACATGCTATACCCGTCTGCTTTTTTGACCAGACATGTTAGATTGGACTTGATAGAGTAAGAAGATAAATAAATACACCAAATAATAGTACAAGTGGTATTCGTTTCTTCGCTGCATGTCTCATGCTCAGGGATGGTCCAGACCACTATCGTGCTCGGGGACTGCTCTGACCCCTGTCATGCTCGGGGACTGTGCCGACCACTACCGAGCTCGGGGACTGCTCCGACCACTACCATGCTTGGAGACTTCCCAGACCACTACCGAGCTCGGGGACTGCTCCGACCACTACTGTGCTCGGAGACTTCCCAGACCACTACGTGCTCGGGGACTGTCTCGACCCCTATCATGCTCGGGAATTGTCCCGACCACTGCTCGAAGACCGCTCTCCTCAGCTACATGTGATTTGTACTCACATACAGTTGAGAGACATTTACTTAGACCTTGCTACAAGGCTCATACCTCGCCTTCCAGCAAGCTCAGGGACTAAGTGGGCACACTTCACCTTGCGGTGAATGTGTTTGTTTCAACGAGCCATAAGTTTGATTGATTGTTAGGATTACTATCGTGCACGGGAACTATCCCGACCACTGCTCGGAGACCACTCTCCTCGGCTACATATGATTTGTACTCACATACAGTTGAGAGACATTTACTTAGACCTTGCTACAAGGCTCATACCTCGCCTTCTAGCAAGCTTGGGGACTACATCGGTACGATGCACCTATCGGTGCATTTCGTATTGATTGTACGACGATTGGATTCACAACTTAACTGGGAATTCTTTTTAGACCCTAGCACCATGTGCCTACATCACCTACTACCAGGCTCAGGAACTAAGTGGGCACACTTCACCTTGCGGTGAATGTGTTTGTTTTTCGACCCCTATGCCTCTGATGATCAAGGACGCTACGCTTCAAGACGCACTTGCATTTCTTTTCAGAAATACAAGTGGGCACACTTCATAGGACAGAAATCTTTTTCTTTTTTCTTAAGAGCACCATACATTCTTCGGACAACCTACTTCTCCGGTGACAACGATGGTCAGAGATGTCAAGAACTCAAGCCTCACTATTTGGAGAAGGTTAAAATGGCGTGTCACAGCATAATACATGGTGCTCGGGGACTAGCTATAGGGGTATTAACCCCTATACCCTTACGGCTAAGCTTGGGCCGGCCCGGATCAGTGGGTCTGGTCCACCAAAAGATGACGCGTGGCCCAACCAACCTGTTCGGAGTCCCGCGCAAGGAGTTAAGACAGATTTGGCGATCAAGCAAGATCTTGGTCGGTTAGAATAGGAATCCTTATCCGGCCACCTATGGCAATTATAACTGACTAGGATTAGTTTCTAGATCTATAACCCTACCCCCCGGACTATATAAGGTGGATAGGGGACCCCTCTAAAAAACATCTCTCATTGACATACAGCAATACAATTAGACGCAGGACGTAGGTATTACGCCTTCTTGGCGGCCGAACCTGGATAAAAACCTCGTGTCTGTCTTGTGTCACCATCTTGTTTGTGGCTTGCGCATCTGTCTGCCGACAATCTACTACCTTGGGCATACACCTAGGTAGACTGCCGACCATATTTCGTCGACACTTAAAGTAAAGAGAGGGAGAGGAACGTGGCAATGTTTTTTAAGGTATCAGAGAGTCGCCACTCCCCACTAGTCCTCGTTTGAGCACCCGCGTAAGGGTGTAGCTCCCCCTTGATCCGCGCAAGGATCAAGTGCTCTCTCTGGGCTGATTCTTCGACACTCCATCACGGTGAATCACCCATAACCTCTCACACCATGACTTGGGTCATCCACAAGCTCTGTCGGATGATCACCAAGCTTCCAATCACCACCGAGCTATCTAGGTGATGGCGATCACCAAGAGTAACAAGCACAAACTCTCTCTTTACCAAGACAAGCCTAATGAGAAAGGTGGATGCATAATTGCTACTCCCTATGCACTAATGAGATCCTTAATCTTGGATTCTCAAATCTCAAACACCTCACTTGGCTCTTGCTCTCCCTTGCACTCCAAAGTGTTTCCTCAGCTGAACAAATGGGCAAGAGAGGTAAGTTGGATGAGTAGGAGAAGTATTTACACCCCCACTACAAAACATAAATATTGGGGTCCAACTTAGCAAAATTCAAAGTGACTGGATGCGTTTGGTCAGTACACCACGGCTGCAAAGTCGCCAGCTTAAACAGTTGACCGTTAGAGTGATCGGACCTTGACCAGCATTCAGTTAATAAAAAAGCTCTCTGGTGCCTTTCTATAAATGACCGAACGCAGTAGACATAGAGTTTGGTCATTTACTACTCAGCATCCAATCCTTTATAGACTCGCGACCCCACTGCTACAGATACCTCTAGCAGCGTGTCCGGTCCTAACCTGCGGCCAGCGTCCGATCACCATCTAGCCTCTCTACCAAGCAAAACCACTAGCTGAATGCTACACCTGTGCATCAAGTCTAGCGTCTGATCAACACTTAAGTACCCATTCACTTCATATTTGACCAACTCTATGAATGGGATCAACTTCAAATGATCTTTGGGCTATCCCTGAGCTACCTAGTGCTAAGTTTGACAAGTGTGCACCACACCGAACACATTAGACTCACCTAGGTCAAGCTACTAGTTCATACCCTCCTTAATAGTATGGCCAAAGGAAAAAAACAAAGTCCTAAACTACTCTAAGTGTCTCTCAACGCTAAATGACACTTAGAACTAGTCCGCCCTTAACCTTGTCGTCCATCTTTTGAAAACTGAAATGATTTCCATCGATAGGGGCATGAAAACCATTGATTGCCCAAACAATCGTCATTATCGTGACCTAACTCAAATTGCCTCTACAAAACACATGTTAGTCACAATGATCTTGTGTCATCATTAATCACCGAAACCCACCTAGGGGCCTAGATGCTTTCAATCTCCCCCTTTTTGGTGATTGATGACAACACAACCTTGAGTATGTGTATAAGAGATGGGTGAGGTTTTCAACAAGCTTGGTTTATATAAGCAATTGATAATAAGAACAAAAGGATTAGGAATGCTTATTTGACCCAAGCCAACATATGTACTCAAAAGATATGAATGAAGCATGAGTACATAATATAAAGCTCATTTGAATCAAAGTAGAACGCAGAAGCAAAGCAAATGAGCATAAACAAGTGACATGACATATATATCAAAGTAGAGAGCACACATGTCACATAAGTCTCACAATCACACATATATAACATATATCACAATGCATGAAATTAAACATGATATGCATGAATGATCACACACAAAAGAATAGAGTCCATCTCACATGCTCCCCCCCTAAGTCTAACATACTCGCTCCCTCTCCCCCTTTGGCATCAAGCACTAAAATCTAAGGGTCAGTCGGCGGGATAGGAGCAGATGAGTCGGGTGTGGAGACACATGGGGTAAGGTTAAACTGGGTCGCATCATCATTTGACTCTGAACTCTGAGTTGTTGGACCCTCTAGAGTGGACTCACACTGACCCTTAGTAACTAGATGTGTAGGTAAAGCGGTCTGGATCTGCTCGGTAGCTGGGTCGTCTGGCTGAGACTCAAAAGCTAAGACAATGGCCTAACCATGTGGCTCTAAAGCTATCTCTATAGGATCCACTACTATCGCTGTTGTAACACCCTAGTGTTAATCTTTGCATTTGGCACTTGCATTTCATGAGAACAAGCATCATCCAAGCATTCATGAACATGAGCATATGAAATTTCATCTCATTCTTATACCTTATCACATGAAATGTTGATTTTATATATATGCTTGTGCTTGCAATCATGTATGACCAATGTATGAGATGGTTGTGAGGTAATGAAAACACCTTAGACACATCTAGGATGATAAATGGAACAATGTTTATATTCATGACATAGACCAAATTTGCTTCTAAGTTTTGGTTTCATTTGAAATGCCATTTTCATGATACTAGTTTGACTAAAGTTGAATAGTAGCTTAAATTGTTTGCATGGCTGTGTGACCTAAACAAAAGCTGTAGTTCACATCAAGGGTAACAAACTTTATTTAAGGGTCATGAGCTAATTCAATGCCTAACTTAGTCAAATAGAGCTCACAAGTATCAACAACATGCTATTTTCAAAACTTGAAATTTCGCTGTCTTTAACTGAGTTTCAATTTCAATGTAGTCTACTTTGAAACATTGTAGTTTGAAAACCATTGAGAATTAGATAAAACTCCTTTAAGAAATCTTGTAGTACTCATGTAGCTCTACAATTTTTATTAAGGAAGTTTTTTTCTAAATCACCATGGATTAGGAGGACTGATAGCTTGAACTTGCTTCGTCAATCGGGTTTAGGGGTGTCTGAACCGGCGCTGCGCGCACATCGTGGCCGACAGGCATCAGGCTATAGCTGCCATGTGGACGCTGTCTGCCAGTGTTGGGCCTATGCATCAGGCCAGAGCAGGCAGAAGTAGACACCACGTCATGCTTGCCCTCTCACTCACGCTCATTCGCTTTGCCTCGCCTCGCTTTCACTCTCGCCATGCTCGAGCAAAACTGCAGCGCCGCCATCGTTGCCATCGAGCTCCATAGAGCTAGCGTGCCACCACCACTGGGCCATTATCTGATTGCTCACACTCACCGCTTGGCCATCACCTCCTCCACCTCACCAACCACCCATTGCCTTAACCCGAGCCAAGGTAAAGGCCTACAGGTCATCGCCGTCATCGCGCCATCGCTGAGAGCGCCGCCGCCATACATGCTGTCATGGCTGTGATGTCTAGTTTTCTTCCTCGCGTGCTTCTAGATGTTAGGGTTAGGTTAGAGCTAGGTCTAGCTCAAGGCAAGAGCCTAAGGCCAATGCTGGCCTCATCAGAGCGGAACATCGCTATGCCACCATTGCGCTCGCGCTGCCATGCTGCCATGCACGCGGCCAAGCTTTGTCGCTGCTCCACCTTGACCTAATCCACGCTATAGAGCTTTGCTAGGGTTCCTAGGTGCCATAGCAGTGCTTACCTAGGCCCACCATCGCTGGAGACAATGGGCTCGTTGCAGCACACCACCGCCGAGCCACCATGCTCGCCAGCAAGCTAACTCCGGTGATCCACCGAGCCAACCAAGGTTACAAACGGGTGTGCAAGGGTGTGGGGAACACAACGGTGATTACCTCATCGCCGGTAACCTCGCCGACGGCGAGTTCTCGCCGGTCAAAGTCGGTGCTCTGCTCTGGTTCCACTGACGAGTGTGGCCGGGTTGACTGTGGGACCCGCGTGTCAGCCACCGTGGGTGTAGTAGACCGGGTGTACATAGCATTTAGGGTTTAGTTGTTTTTTTAAATAATTTCACAGATTTGAATACAAACTTCAAAAATTCATACCTGGAGCTAGGAGTATCCAAATGGGGTGAACCAAATTTTGTTGGATTCATCTTGAAGTGTACTATTTTATAAAAATATGAAATCAACTACTTAGGGTATTTGTCTATGAGAATTAAATTGAGTAATTGAGTGCTTTTAAATGCGTGTATATTTTGTAAATTGCATAACTTGAGCTAGGAAGGCGATAAGATTGTGATTCTAATTTTGCTGGTCATGTGTTGACATGCTCTAGCTAGAAAAAATATTAAAACTACAGTAAACATACTTGTAATATGGTCTTCCTATTTAATATTAATTAATTGCTAGATTCTAGTGAAATTAAATGGGGTAAAAATACATAACATATCATCATACAATTTTTACACAATATTCTCATGCTAGGAGGAAAGTTAGAAAAATATTAAATCTGTTGTTTGACACTTTTCTTTATGCTAAACTATTTTTGCTAAAATAAGCATATATAACTTGTTATTTTTGTAGAGGTAGCTATATCTATCCAACTGGCATGAAATTTGTATAGTAGACTATTAGGGTCATTTGTAGGCTACTGCAATTTTATCAGAATTTATTGAGCACTCGAAATATTTACTCTATAAATCCCCTTATTATCTAAGGAAATTAATAAATGAATATAAATAAATTATTTATGTTTAACCATGATGTTTTCTGTGGTGCTTGTGATGCATATGATATGTTGATGTTGTTAGTAAGGCTTAGAAGTATTTGTTTATAGGCAACTAATTAATTATTGCTTTATAATCCAACTAAATGGATGCATGTGTAGTTTCTGTTGTAGTGATAAATTCATGATGATAATGATCTCTTCTGTTAAACTTGTTAATAACAAGGTTGTATATAACTTACTTATCTACCTTGTGTTAAATTTTAATAGTCGTAGGCCTTATGGTTTAAGAATTATGGCTGTTAGAGTTCTGCTGTCAGAAATGCTTATTTTCTGTACAGATCTGAAAGATTGATTTGTTTTACCTAGATAACTGCTGAATCACATTAAGATGATTAAAATAAAGTTGTAGGAAATTTCATAATCTTTCCATAAAATCCACAACCATATTATTTGGATGTGTATAACTTTAGCCATAGTCAAAACAAGTGGCTGCTGTCTTGCAGTCTAGAAAATGTTTTACATGAGTGTTTGTTTAGTTACTAGAGAAGAGATATGCACCTACTCAGTAAAATAAGATGTAACTTGTTATCACCTTAATACAATGCTATTGAAAACACCTATGAGAATGCATTTCATCATACCCCACCATATCATACATGTCGTTATATATGCATCCACGATATCTTGTTCCATGATCATGCATATAGGATCGTCCGAGGGGATAACTCTTTTGGAGTTCAACGAAGAAGAAGAGGAGGAACAACAGGAGACACCTCAAGCCATAGCTCCAAAAGGAGAGGAGCAAACTCTTGAGGACCTCCCTGAGTGTTCAGATCATCGGCCATCTTTTTTTCTCAAAGGCAAGCCCCGGAGCATTCTAAGTCTCCCATGTTTTACAAAATACCACTTGAGTCCTTTATGTTTGATGCATTAGGTTATAAGAGTTGATTGGAAACACTTGATGCATAGAACTACCTTGTCTAGATATATACTTTAAACCCTATGTAGGTTTAGGATCGAATATATGCTTAGCCATGCTTAGACCAGTAGAAGTCGGGTGATAACAATATTTGAACAACGATGAAAATGTTGGTTTCAAACTTTAATTGCTTCCACTACTATTTTACCTGAACTTGGTTTGTATTAACTTTTAATCATACTATGCTGTATGGAACTATATTTGTGAACTTTATGTAACGTGTGACATGTATGTTGAATCATGTACGATCTTGGTCGTATGTTGGTTGAATTGAGACCCTTTGCGGTACTCAACGGACTACCGGGTTTATATGGGCTCAAGTATAACAGTGTGACCGCTTGCGGGCTGCCATTGTACTTGTGCTCTTATAAATTGGTCGGTTCTGCTACAGCTAGTATCAGAGTAAGATTCAACATTAATTGCCACATGTGTATTTAAAACAATGGTTTTTGTTTTCCAAAACCAGTTTCTAGCAACTTATAGCTATATATATAGGTGTTTAAAACCTAGAGTTTGAATCTAAAGTGTGCTAGTGATCACTTTCCTTTATGCCTAGTTGAGGACTTCAGGTGGCTAATTAAGTACTAACTTGGGGGTTTTCAATTTCATCGTCCATACGGCGTGCTATTGTATGGATGCCATTCACTTAAGTGGTAATGTATGGATCAAATGCCTCTACGCCCAAGGTAAGATGCCACACATCATCACAATGGCATGACCGCAAGATGTGAGCATGCGGTCTAATGGGGAGAGTTAGTTTTGATACTAAAGTATATATATTTCTCATATATATGGAGGTATTTAATTGTGGGTTAGCTTTGATACGACTATATATGCATATTTATATGTATATATGGGACATATTTACTTTCGGGTAGCGTTGATACGGAAGTATATATATGGGTATTGTCAACACAGAATTTCATCCCGTGCCAAGGACACACGCAGCAAGCCAGAAGGGTCCGCTCGATGGAGCAGATCCGCCTAACTTCAGCGCAGGGGTGGTTGATCCTGTGTAATCCTCCCAAGGCATGCCAGTCAATTTGACCCTGCAATTGACAAGGAGAGAAAGTTCATCAGTAATTAAGGGCAGAACTTTCCGGTGTTACCAGACAGTCCCAAATGTACGGCTGTGAGAGCCGATAAGAAAGGAAATCGGCTAAATAGCCGATTCCAGTATATTCATAAGAATAAGTCAGTTAGAGCTCATGGGGCTGTGTGAAGAGAATTGGTTATCATTTAGGATAAACATCATTTAAACGAATATTAATCAATGGCAATATTCCTTGGATGGCTAAAATAGCTAGTTGATCATCGGCCAAGCTCAACGAGAAACATAGATTCTTAGTCTCTCGGAATCTCTGAAGAAATTCAGTGCCCAATTCATTAGTCCTCTGTCTCATGGTTGTCAAATTGGTTGTTTTCTTCTCTCTAGTCCCAGTGTAAAAATATATATGAAACTTCTTCTCTAGGTCAGCCCAATTGGCAATGGAGTTGACTGGTAGTGACGAGAACCAAGTGAAGGCTGGCCCTGACAGGGAAAAGGAGAAGAAATGAACTCGATGGGCATCCTCAACTGACACTTTGCCCAATTGTGTAAGATACCGACTGACATATTCTATTGTGCTTGTACCGTCTTGACTTGTGAACTTGGCGAATTCCGGGAGCCTGTAATTTGTAGGAAGGGCGACCAAATCATACCATTCTGGATATGGGCGTTTGTATGAAAAAGTCATTCCTTTTGGCTTCAGACTGAACTGATTCTTCATCATCTCGGTCACCCTGAGCAGCAACTCGTCAGCTTGCGGATTTGGATTTCTCGGTACTTGCTGACCCATCTGTGAATTGAAATCCCACGTGCCTTGATATCCTAGATTTGGTATCATATGGAGGGTGTTATAATCTGTGCCATAATGATAGCCTTGTGGAATCTCAATCTATTGGGTCCTCTGCTGGCTTGCTGCTTGAAGTCTCTGATTATAGACATAAGGATCTATATCTCTACGGATCCTCTGAACGGATGGTGCTATTTTCTGAGCTGATGATAGTATGTGGCCTGATGTGCCAAAATTGATCATCTGGTTTTGACTTTGCCCCGCCGGCTGCTGCACATGCTGTACTGACGGTTCAGGATTGTACTGTATTTGATTTGTAGTAGTACCCGGAGTTTTGTTCAGATGAACCTTGAAGTGTCTGGACATCACCATTACCAGTTGGTGCTGCTTCTTGATGGCTGGTACCGACTTGATTAGTCCCTTGGGTCGATGGATCTAGAATATTATAACAAGTCGATCCAACCTGACCAACTAGAATTCCATGAATCGCCTCTTTCATGGCGTTGTGAAATGCGTCAACGAAAGCTTCATTGCGGCTTGATAGAGCATCATGAACAGACTTGTCTATGGCTTCCGTAAAGAAATGCCTTTCTTCAGCTTCGACTGTATCTGTCTGTCTATGTAGTAGAACTCTTGGTAGTGGAAATTTCTGAATAATTGTGCTATCATGTGTTTTGGTGTAGGACAACAAACACTTCTTCTGAAATTCTTCTATAGCTTTGTTGATGGTATCCTTATCTTCATCAGGTAGGTCTTCATAATGTATCATAAGGATGTTGTCATTGTTATGAACCGCCATGATGATTGTGGTGTCCCACTGGGCGTGCCAGAAACGTGTATCGGCACAGAATTTCATCCCGTGCCAAGGACACACGCAGCAAGCCAGAAGGGTCCGCTCGATGGAGCAGATCCACCTAGCTTCAGCGCAGGGGTGGTCGATCCTACGCAATCCTCCTGAGGCATGCCAGTCAATTTGACTCTGCAATTGACAAGGAGAGATAGTTCATCAGTAATTGAGGGCAAAACTTACCGGTGTTACCAGATAGTCCCGAATGTACGGCTGTGAGAGCCGATATGAAAGGAAATCGGCTAAATAGCCGATTCTAGTATATTCATGAGAATAAGTCAGTTAGAGCTCATGGAGTCGTGTGAAGAGAATCGGTTATCATTAGGGATAAACATCATTTAAACGAATATTAATCAACGACAATAAGATATCAATGATGATCGGTCCATACTGAGCCAATGATTACGAGTAACCGAACTCCTTTTTATATAAAGAAACAATTCAGCATCACTAAATTATTTAATAAAGATAAATCTAATGAACATGTTAGATCTCATCTATCGCCATGACTAGTGGGGCATGAGGCAGAATCATGCAGGCCATAGAAACAACAATAGACTCGATGACCCTAACTCATTACTAATATTAGTGGGGCATGAGGTAAAATCATGCAGGCCGTAATACAATAACAAGATCATGGGGCTAACACATCTTTCGACTTATCTCTACTTCAATGATCTCATGATGTGAACTATTCGTGAAAGCATTCGATATCGGCTAAACAGCTGATGCAGGCATAGCGCATAGTTAAGGTCATGTCTTCTTAGGAACGGGTCTATCAACCAATGATCCTCACTTCACGGTGCCAACAGTGGGGTGAGAGGTAGAATCCCACAGGCCATGATGATGGGCCATGAAATGGTTCTCGCTAACCGATAGATCTACTCAAGATCGAACATGCCTTAACCACACGCTTTGCACGATTAAGATTGACGCAAAACAGCCGATAAAAACATAACTCATCGCTTAAGATGTAGATTAGATCAGTTTTAGATTAGCAAATGATGAGTTAAACAAGATATAAGGCCGATCCAGATTAATCTCAATTGGGCAGAGTGATATTGCTGTAATTAGATAAACAATGAAAGCAATAAGCAATATCGGTAACTTAATGAATCTACCAAAGACTGCCACTCTAAGATAGAGCCGATAACTTGACCTTGATCCAATTCAAGCAGTGGGGTGTGAGGCAGAATCACACAGGCCATACTTGAATTAGGCAAGAGTCGATAACTAGCTTATACCAGAGCCACAGTGGGGGTCAACCGGATCGATGCAGCCATACGAATAGAGGTATAAACCATGACGGTACTTACAACAAGCAGTGAAGGTCGATCGGATCGATGCAGCCGTACTTGCCGAAGAACTCACCGAGATCTACTCTACTCCTACTCCTAAGGGGTGGCCGGAGCCAAAAAAAAGTAATTAACTTGTATTTGATTGATTGATTGTTTTTTGATACAATGGCCGGGGTTTAATATTTATACCCTGGGCTAATGACGTATAAAACTTGCCTCAAAAGAAATATCTAAACAAAAGAAAATACTAAGATACATGGACTCTGGCTTTCCCTTCTGTAGAATCCTTGCTGTTGAAGCTTTCTTGACCGACGCGTCTTTGGTTCAATCGGCAATAGTCCTGTGCAGACACACCTTGCATAGTATGTATACGAACATGACGCCGCCGGCCTTGTATACGCATATACATGATACGTGTTCTTGCTTTCCTTCACCGTTGATGTGCACTTGGACGTTACAGTCATGTATACGTATATATCTTTTTATTTCTTCTCTGGCAAATATAAACTTTCATGCAAGATCGAATTGACAATCTCTGTTGGATTTGCTTGCCTTGCTTCCGCTCTATATTCCTTCCTTATCTGATCTGAATGTTGCTGAAGTAAATAACCACGGATTTTTCTTCCCCTTTTCATCTTGCTTTTCCCTTGCCTGGCCGAACCTAGAAACTCTTCTCCACAATAGCCTGGTAGTGTGTATGTATGCATGTGCTTGAGCATATCTTCATTGGCCTGCATCTTTATCATGTCGGCAACCAGTATCAAGAAGCTTTCCTTGTACAGCCTTGTATACGTGTATATATGCATCCTTAACAGATTAATAACTATTAACCACTCCAAAACGTGTATGCCATATACACGTATATAATTGGACCATCTTACTTGCTTGTACCTAGTTATACGTATGCCAATTTCCAATGATAATTAAATCGGCACGCTTTCCTTTTGGATATCAATATATTGCTCCTGGACCGATTCGTATTGGAGATAGCCCGTACAACGTGATACATATGGAGTCCGGCTGGCTTCCTTTAATTTTCTTCACGTGTATGCAAATTAACTTATGCTCCCAGCTGCCTCTTATCCTCACGCCAAGTGATCTTGGACATCATGCTTCTCTCAAAATATTTCAAAGAATATTCCTCGGCCGGTTCGTAAATATACATCAATTAGGAGATCTTTCTTGCATTCGACATCATCGGCCGATCTCTTCCTTTGTAGGGAAAGCTTACCAAATTTTGGTGTAAACAGGTATATATATATATGGAAGTATTTAGATTGCAATCTAGAGCCTAGATTTTTATTGTTACATATATACTTGTGGGGTTGGGCTGAAATGAAATTCTTATGCGGGTACAATAACAGCGAAACGTGTAGCCCGACTATCTATGTTATATATGAGAGAACGTATGTATACCACCGTGTATGTCGTTAGAAGTTTAATTTTCCAGAGTTTGTGAGGACATACAAAACGTACATGCATCATGATCAATCATTCATTACACACTTGCATTGTTCCTCCCCTTATAAGTTCTTATTCGGTTAAGCAACTCTTTTCTATTATAACGTTGTTCTCACGAGAGTTGTACCATTTTGTTGGAACCGATGGCAACATCAGCTAGGAGTGAGACTTTCCTAGAAATGTTTGGTACCCCTACCCTACTTTGGAGGGTCCTGCATTATGCGGGATATACCGAACCACCTCTCTATTCCTAGAATGAGGTATTCCTAGAAGGACAACCATGGTATGAGGTGCAGCTAACCATACCAGCTTGTACCCAAGCACCCCTATGGCAGGAGTGGAAGGCGGATTCCGAAGGGAAAACTCCTTGGGAAGCTGCCCCAATAGTTGCTTTTGAGGTGCTGAGCCAGATATGTCAGCAACACAGGGATGATGTTATCTCCGACCTCGACAGCGAGCACGCTGAAGAGTAGAGCAGTCTAGTGACTAGTTTAATGCACTAGATATATCCTTACTATCTTTGGAACAGACTTGTAGTTTGAACTTTAGTACTCGTGATGTAACTTCGGTGTAATATTGGTACTTTGCATGTTAATCCGTGATGGGTTGAACTTTGATGAAATTCTAGTTTGTTTCACTGGTGAAAAATGATATGAATGTTAACGCATTGTGAGTATGATAAATGATCAAATTGGTGATGTTATGTTACGAGAATGAATTATTGTGCCTCTATTTTATTGTATGAATCTAAGATTCTCTCTAGTAATTTTAGTTTGGCATAATTACACAATTCATCTGCAATCTCTTGACATCATCCAATAATCACTTATTGTTGTAACTTTGCAGATAACTCGCACTCGTGCTGGAGAAGACACCAGCCAAGGTGGCAATGATGGTGACTTACCACCACCATCGTCACCGTCTGCGATTGAGTTTTTTCACACATTTCCAGGGGAATCAGAGAGCAATGGAGGATACACTGTGCCTCATTCGATAGAACACTGCTCATGCCCGCATGCAACATCAAGGGCCAGAACCAAATCAGTATAGTACATCCAAAGACTTTCTGGAGACTAAGCCTCCTATCTTTAAAGAGGCAAAAGAAATGCTCCAGGTTGATGAGTTGCTTGAACACTATTGAACATAAGTTCTGTCTATTGAGGGTCACCGAAATGATGAAGGCCGAGTATGCATCGCATCAACTATAGGGGGTTGCAGGTATCTAGTGGACTCATTATTTGTCTGCCTTACCTACTGGGGCAAATGTTACCTAGGACCAATTCAAGACAACCTTTAGGGGGCATCATATACCCCTAGGGCTGATGCGGATGAAGGCCATTGAGTTTATGAAGCTGACATAGGGGACAAAGACTCTCACCGAGTATATGCATGCATTCAACAACTTGTCCAGATATGCCCTAGGGTTTGTTGACACAGAAGAAAAGAAGATAGAAAGCTTCAAGAGAGGCCTTGGCACCAAACTAATGAAGACTATGGCCAAATCAAGATGTGCTACATATAATGAGTTCGTCAGTGATGCCTTAACCGAGGAGAACCAGAACAACTTGCACGCAGCAACAAAGAGCTACAAAAGAGCAGCTGAGGCAGGTGCCTCAGGATCATCTTAGTCCAAAGCTCCTATGGTAGCCAGGCCACAGTTCTATCCTCTAGCGCATAAGTTTAGGCCTCCTCAGCAGAAAGCCCAGGCCAGCCAACCTCAGAAGATGTTTTGCAAGGCATTCACCATTGCCCTGCCCAAGGGTAACATAGGCCAAGGAAGCTCAGCAGGGCCAAGAAGTAACCAGCCATGCTTCAATTGCAATCAGACAGGTCACTGGTCCAAGGATTGCCCTTATCCCAAGAGGAATGGAAATCAAAACTAGGGTAATCAGAAGCAAGCCGATCCTAAGGCACATCCTGGGTACGTGCATTATACAGCTGTGGAAGAAAGTCCCACAGGAGAAGTTGTTACCGCAAGTATGTTTCTTGTTAACAACCATCCAACCATTGTTTTGTTTGATTCTAGAGCTTCTCTTTCATTTATGAGCCAAATATTTGCATCTAAGCATAATTAGAAGATAATTGAGGTAGGCAATGGTGGATATAGTATAAGTTTAGCTAGGGCCACTATCTCTACTAATCAATTAGTGAGAGGTGTGCTCATCTCTATATAAGGGAGGGAGTACACTATGGATCTTATAATATTGCCAAGACTAGCAATAGATGTGATTTTGGGCATGAATTGGATGAGGGGTCATGGAGTTCTCATTGGCACTACCACTAGAACAATTATGTTGAGAGAACCAAAGGGGAGTAAAGCTTTTCTGGTACCACTTCCCTAAAGTTTTGACCTTCAAAACTTGTCTTGTGCTATCCAAGCCACTACTCTCTGTGATATCCTAGTGGTTTGTGAATTTCCTAATGTATTTCCAGATGAGTTGCCAGGTTTACCGCTTGATAGGGATGTGGAGTTTAAGATCAAGTTAGTGCTAGGTACAACACCTATCTCGAGAAGACCCTATAGGATGCCACCAAATGAGTTAGCCAAACTTAAAATTTAGCTACAGAAACTATTGGACAAAGGTCTCATTTGACCCAGTTCATCTCCATGGGGTTGTCTAGTTTTATTTGTAAAGAAGAAGGACAAATCCTTATGGATGTGTGGATTATAGGCCATTTAATGCTGTGACCATTAAGAATAAGTATCATTTGCCTTGCATTGATATCCTGTTCGATCAACTGGTAAAAGAAAATGTATTCTCTAAGATTGACTTGAGGTCAGGCTATCATTAGATTAAGATCAGGCCAGAGGATGTACCTAAAATAGCTTTCTCCACTAGGTATGACTTGTACGAGTATTTGGTTATGTCTTTTGGACTGACAAATGCTCCTGCCTACTTCATGTACTTGATGAATTCAGTATTCATGCCTGAGCTCGACAAGTTCATGGTTATGTTTATCGATGATATCTTGATTTACTTAGAAAATGAGGTAGATCATGCAGAGCATCTGAGGATTGTCTTATCCAGATTGAGGGAGCAAAAATTATATGCCAAATTAAGCAAATGTGAATTCTAGTTGAAGAAAGTACCTTTCTTGGATCACATCTTATCTAAAGATGGAATATCTGTAGACCCATCTAAAGTACAAGAGGTCATGGATTGGAAGGCCCTGACTTCGTTTCATGAAGTTTGGAGTTTTCTAGGGCTAGCAGGTTACTATCGTCGTTTCATTCCAGATTTTTCCAAGATAGCTAAGCCCATGACCAGACTACTTTAGAAGGATGAAAGGTTCAGTTGGACGCCAGAGTGTGAAGTCGCTTTTCACACCCTATGGACATTGCTAACTACAGCTCCTGTTTTAGCACCACTCGACATTGAAAAGCCTTTTGATGTGTTCTGTGATGCATCGGGTATCGATTTGGGGTATGTGTTCATGCAAGAAGGTTGAGTTATTGCCTATGCTTCTCGACAGTTGAGAAAGCATGAAGTCAACTATGTCACATGAGAAAGCATGAAGTCAACTAAGTCAACTATCCTACACATGATTTAGAGCTCATAATAGTTGTTCATGCGTTGAAGGTATGGAGACATTACTTGTTAGGAAACGTATGTCACATATATACTAACCATAAAAGTCTCAAATATATCTTCACTCAACCTAAGCTAAACATGAGGCAGCAAAGATGGTTAGAGCTGATCAAGGACTATAATTTGGAAGTGCACTACCATCTAGGAAAAGCCAATGTTGTAGCAAATGCACTTAGTCAAAAATCTCATTACAACACTTTGGAAGCCTTGTTGGAAGATGGATTTAATTTGCTACATCCTGTTGTGCTACACAATATCACTATCAGTTGTGCACTTGAGAGCAGAATCATAGAACTATAGAAGACAAATGTAGGTGTGTTTTACATAAAGAAAAAGATGAAGGAACAGGAAACCAAGCATTTCAAGTTGGATGAAAGAGGTGTGCGATGGTTCAAAAACCGACTAGTGGTACCGAAAGACCGTGAACTCAGAAATCAAATCTTAGATGAAGCTCATTCATCCAAGTTGTCTATCCATTCGAGTAGTAGCAAAATGTATCAAGATTTGAAAACTTGTTTTTGGTGGACCAAGATGAAGAAAGAGATCGCCACCTATGTCGCTAGGTGTGATAATTGTAGTAGAGTCAAGGCCATTCATTTGAAATCTACTAGATTACTTCAGCCATTGCCTATTCTAGGCTATAAGTGGGAGGAGATTAGCAGGGACTTTATTGTTGGACTTCCACCCACTCAGAAGGGTTTCGATTCGATATAGGTAATTGTGGACCGATTGATAAAGTCTGCGCATTTTATTTCGATTAGCACCCGCTACTGACCACATGAATACACAGCATTGTATATCATGCATATTGTGAGACTACATGGAGTACCATGGACCATAATCTCAGATCGGGGACCACAGTTTATAGCTCATTTTTGGGAACACTTGCACTAGGCCTTGGGAACTAAACTAATCAGAAGTTTAGCATACCATCCACAAACTTTGAGATAGACCGAGCGAGTGAACCAGATCTTAGAAGATATGTTGTGAGCTTATGTTATATCTTCCAAGGATTTATGGGAAAAGTGGCTACCTTTAGCTGAGTTCTCCTATAATAGCAGTTATCAAGAGAGCATCAAAATGGTTCCTTTTAAAGCCTTGTACGTCCAGAAATGTAGAACTCCTTTGAATTGGATTGAGCCCGGTGAAAGAAGATATTTTGGCATTGACTTTGTCACCGAAGCTGAAGAGCAAGTATGCATTATCCAACAACATATGAAAGTAGCTTAGTCTAGACAAAAGAGTTATGCTGATAAAAGAAGAAGACCACTAACTTTTGAAGTGGGAGACTATATGTACTTAAAAGTGTCACCCATGAAGGGAGTGCAGAGATTTGGAGTAAAAAGGAAGCTTGCACCTAGGTATGTAGGCCCAAACCAGATTATTGAACAAAAGGGAGAGGTTGCCTACAAGTTATAACTTCCTCCTGAGATGAGTGCGATATTCGATGTCTTCCATGTTTCTCAGTTGAAAAGATGTCTCCGCATGCCTGATCAAGCCATTGCCCAACATTAAGCTCCAATCGGATTTGACCTATGAAGGAAACCAATCTGAGTGCTAGAAGAAATGGAAAGAGTAACTCAGAGCAAGGTCATTAAACTCTATAAGGTGGTGTGGAATAACCACAATGAACAAGGTGCCACATGGGGACATGAGGATTATTTATGTGAGGTTTATCCCACCTTTTATGAGGAATGGTAGGTCTTTCAAATCTTGGGGCGAGATTTCTATAAGGGAGAGGGGCTATAACACCCTAGTGTTAAGCTTTGCATTTGGCACTTGCATTTCATGAGCACAAGCATCATCCAAGCATTTATGAACATGAGCATATGAAATTTCATCTCATTCTTATACGTTATCACATGAAATGTTGATTTTATATATATGCTTATGCTTTCAATCATGTATAACCAATGTATGAGATGGTTGTGAGGTCATGAAAACACCTTAGACACATCTAGGATGATAAATGGAACAATTTTTATGTCGGGTTCATAAACCTGAGGTCCCTAATGGACCTGCTTCCTAGCAAAACCTCAGCCTAGCAGACGACGTCGTGAATGGCACAGAACTCCTACGCTGGCCTAGATACCTAACGATAGGCCTAAAGAGCAATCCAGTCTTTGACTAGAAGGCCTGGCCAACAAAGGAATGACGCTCGCTTCTGACTCTGACCCACCTCTCCGACTGGAAGGGCTCGCCAAGGAAGGAACGATGCTCGCCTCCGACTCCGACCTGCCTCTCCGACCAGAAGGCCTAGCCAAGGAGGGGACGATGCTGGCTTCCGACTCTGACTCGCTTCTCTGACCAGGAGTACACTGAACCTCTGCTTACAACTCTTCTCTAACCGTCGCGGTTGGAGCCGACTAGGAAACGACAGAACGGGGACGCCCGCTCGGTAAGGACCCAAAGAATCAGGTGGAGTAAGTAAGATGGGGCGCTCAAGTCAACCGCAATACCATGGACCATACCCTGCACACCTGCAGGATGGTACTATCAGGTCATGTCAGAAGGGTACTTTATAACCTTCTAGACCTGTCAGAATAATGAATAGTGTTGTGGGCGCTGACATTTGTCCTACAGTATGGTAGGCGCCGACATTTGCCATACCAGAAGAACACGATGGAACCAACCACATGCATCTGGGTGTCAATAGTATTGTGGACACCGACAAACCATCTAGTACCTGATGGTGTGGGCAACAAGACTAGGTAGCCTGCACACACTCTCTCTCGCTTGTAAGTCCATCCCCTTCATCTATAAAAGGGGATGCGTCCTCTCCCAACAGGGATGATCAATTCCGACAATGAAGAAACAAACAATAGATGGATCATTCTAGCTCACTCTTTGCTAGCTTTAGACATTCTAAAGCTACACAGAGCACACGTTCGAATACTTAGCGCATGTAGGAGCTCCCGTCAGTCTTGTCCCTTCGGTCTAGAGTTCGACTAGACCTCTAACACCCCCATCTTACTCTCACTCCTTTGTAACCCCATAGCAAACTTTGAGCACCTAGGCTCAGGAATAAAGCCACTGACCGACTCAAACTAGACATAGGGCACATTACCTGAACCAGTATAAACCCTATGTCATTGAGTGCTAGGCCACTTCCGATCACAACATATGGCAAAATGACAAATATTTACTAGTTTGTCACTTTTCGCACCGACAGTTGGCGCCATCCATGGGGAAGACGCCGTACGTTCACGCTTTTGGTCATCGGATGGCCCACCTTTTCACCATCTTCGGCATGGTAGGCTCAAGCGATATGACTCGCTTCAGCTCACTAGAGTTTCTCATGCTCCCACCTATTGGGATGTGGGTTCCTCCCATCTTCGAGCCATCCTAGACCTTCCTCTTTGGAAGCCTCAACTTCATAGCCGACCAGCTCGACGTGCTTTGCCTTCACGAGGAGGCACTTGTCCTAGCGCCCGTTGGAGGAGGGGGTGCCCTCCATCAGCTCCGAGACACCCGGCAACCTCAATGATGAGGCACTTGTGCTTCACTCCGAGCCTATGCTGGGCTCAAACCCCACTGTGAGTAACATACATACTGTTATTTACTCGCTATTTACTATCTTTTGCTGACTCTCCGGAGGGACCCCATTGTCCCCACCGTGACCACCATGCAATCGGTTCCCCAACGGCCTCACACCCCCCGTGGATGCATATGCACGGGGGCTCCAAAAGATGCCAACGCCACCCCCTCTCACATCCGAATTCGTGGGAATGGCGTGCTACGCTCCCGCCTCTTTCCACGACCTCATGGAGGATGAGGTTGAAAGCGATGGCTCTAGCATCGGCGATATCGTGGCACCTAGCCACCCTCTATCTTAGGAGTGCACTATGGCGGATGCTCTAGGATAGTTGCTGGTGGTAGCAGAGTCCGTATAGACTCACACCCTTCCGAACCCTCGCACGGAGGCCCTCGTGCATGCGCATGAGCACGGTGAGGAGCTACGACAAAGGCAGTAATGCCAACCACCACTAGCACCGGCGCGCTCAGCATAGCACGCTGTGCCCCATGAGCATAACTCGACGAGAGGCACCTGGGGTCACACCTACCTGGTCCAACACAACATCATGGATGGAGGGAACAATCCTCCATAGTTTGCTCAGGCTAGCCAGAACATCACCCCTGCGGCGATGCTTCTATGTGGCCTTCCAGAGCCTGTCAACCCTTAGGAGCAGGTGGTCCACTGGAACCTCTGGGCACTGGTGGAAACCACCGCCGTTCAATAGGCAGAGAGCTCCATGTCTCGACACTAACTCATGGCCTCTCTCCCCACCAGGGTAATGGGGGTGCACCAGTCGCATCGCTCCATCGCTCATCTCTATAGTCACCAGGCATGGAACAGGAGGCCGCAGCTGCACCATGACCTGACTCGGTGCTCGCTCCACACTGACCACCTATGCATGAATGCCTCGAGCCGAACTGAGATGCTTGCAGCATCATCAGCAACTGGCACCCGGCCTGGCATGATAATGACGTCCATTAGGGGGCAGTGAGAGCAGGCAGCATAGGCCCCGACCAGACCATCGAGGGGAGCGATGAAATGCACCCTAGGCATGGTCGCCAACCTGATGATAGGAGTCCCAGCCTGGATGGGCTAGGACCATGGGCCTTTGGCCAACGCACCTAGAGAGCATCGTTCCCACAGTGCTTCCGACTGCCTACCAACATCAGCAAATATACAAGGGAGACAAATCCTGGTACATGGCTTGAAGACTTTTGGCTTGCCTACTAAGCCAGAGGAGTGGATGATGACCACTTCATAATTCAATACCTCTCTATCTACGTGGGGGAACATGTTCAAGCATGGCTCGAATTCCTCCCGCATGATAGCATCCGTGATTGGGAGGATCTCAAGAGGATCTTCATTGGCAATTTCTAGGGGACGTATGTCCATCTTGGGAATTCCTGGTACCTCAAGAGCTGCTAGCAGGAGCCCAACGAGTCCCTACAGGATTGCATCCATAGGTTCTTGAAGCAATGCAACTCCCTTCCTGATGTTGTCGATGCGGATGTCATCAACGCGTTCCTCTCTAGGACAACCTATGAGTCCTTGAACCACAAGCTCGGCTGTCTGAAGCCCTGGACCACCCATGACCTGCTCAACGTCGCCACAAACCACACCTTCGGAGAGGAGGTGGTCGGTGCGGTCTTTAATGGAGGCCGAGGCAAGGGCAAGCGCGAGGATCAAGACAAGGGCCCCTCCACGCAAAGGGGCAAAAAGAACAAGAAGGATCGGCGCCGACAGCCAACTCCGCTTTGGTCACCGCAGCAGGGCCAGCCCGACCACTTCAACAAGCTCATGGAGAGTTCCTACACCAACCATGCCTACCCCATCAAGCACCTCTACAAGGACTACGAACTCCTCAAGTGCTTTCTACAATAGGTCGATGGGCCAAAAGAAGGAAAGGACAAGGAGGCAGCGGCAAGAAAGGAGGTGCGACGGGCAAGGATGGGGATGGCTTTCCTGATCCTGGGGAATGCCTCATGATTTTCGAAGGATCTAATGCCATCTACTCCAAGCACCAGCATAAAGTGCGCTACAGAGAGGCATGCGTCACCAAAACTGCCATTCCATCCTTCCTCAGTTGGTCAGAATCTTTGATCACCTTTGATCAGAGGGACCATCCTTCCCACATCGCTAGATTGGGTTGTTACATGCTCATCATTGACCCCATTGTCCACAAGAAGCACCTCACCAAGGTGCTGATGGACGGAGGCACTGGCCTCAACATCCTCTACGTCAACACCCTTGATGCCATGTGCATCCCCTGGTCAGAGCTCCACCCAGTGAGCTCTCCCTTCCATGGTGTGATCTTGGGGACATAGGCGTACCCACTCAGGCAGATCGACCTACCCGTCACATTTGGTGACTGAGCTAACTTCTGCTTGGAGGTCCTCACCTTCGAAGTGGTGGACTTCCTAGGGTCCTACCATGCCATCTTGGGGCGTCCATGCTACGCCAAGTTCATGGCGATCTCCAACTACACCTACCTCAAGTTGAAGATGCTAGGACTGAACGATGTCATCACTGTGGGTAGCACCTTTTCGCACACCTACACATGCGATTGCGAGCATTACGAGCTCGCCACTGCCATCATCAACTCAGCTGAGCTCCCTCAGCTCGGAGAATCGTCGACCCTAGCAGTCCCGAACAGCAACAAGCCAACCTCCTCGACTGCCTTCTGCCCACTCGAAGAAACTAAGGCGGTGGGAATCAACCCCACTGACCCAACCAAGATGGTGCAGATCGGGACCCAGCTCCCAGCCAAATAGGAATACGAGCTCGCCAACTTTCTATGCGCCAATCATGATGTCTTTGCATGGAAACCATCTAACATGCTAGGCATACCATGGGAGGTCACCGAGCACGCACTACGCCTTATCCTAGGCTCAAAACCCACCAAGCAATGCTTGCATCACTTTGATGATGAGAGGCACAGGGCCATAGGCGATGAGGTCACCAAACTCTTGGCAGCTGAATTCATCAAGGAGGTATACCACTCTGACTGGCTTGCCAATCCTATTCTTATTAAAAAGAAGACTAGGAAATGGAGAATGTGCGTTGATTATACTAGCCTCAACAAGGCATGTCCAAAGGACCATTTTCCTTTGCCACACATAGACCAGATAGTCAACTCCACCTCGGGATGCAAAATCCTCTCCTTTCTAGATGCCTACTTAGGCTATCACCAGATCATGATGAAAGAGTCCGACCAGCTCGTTACCTCATTCATCACCCCATATGGTTCATACTATTATGTAACCATGCCTTTTGGTCTGAAGAACGCCGGTGCCACCTATCAATGGTGCATGTAGCAATGCTTCATTGACCAAATCAACCTGCTCTACCAGCCTGACCAAATCGAGCGGCCAAAGCCAACAATCGCCGTCTATGTTGATGACAGTGGTCAAAACGGCTCAAGCTTGTGACCTGATCGTGAACTTTGCCACAATGTTAGCGAACCTCTGAAGGTTCAACATTAAATTGAATCCCGAAAAATGTGTTTTCAAGGTTCTAAAGGGGAAGCTGCTTGGATACATCGTGTCTGAACACGGTATCGAGGCCAACCCCAAAAAAATCATGGCCATCTCCAACATGGGCCTTATACGCAACGTCAAGGGCGTACAAAGGCTCACCGACTACTTGGCTACCCTGAGCCGATTCATCGCCTGGCTAGGCAAGCGAGGGATGCCTCTCTACAAGCTTCTCAAAAAGATGGATGCTTTCATCTGGACTGAGGAAGCGTAGCAGGCTTTGGAGAGCCTCAAAGCGTCGCCGACGTCGGCCCCAATCCTTGTTGCTCCCAAACGGGAGAACCCCTCCTCCTCTATGTCATGGAAAGCAACCACATGGTAAGCGCCGCCCTAGTCATCGAAAGGGAGGAGCCAGGACACCACCTTAAGGTCCAACGACCCATATACTTCGTCGGGGAGGTACTCACCAACACCAAGGTTCGGTACCCCCAGGTGTAGAAACTTCTATATGCCATGCTGATGGCGACATGGAAGCTCCTACACTACTTCACCGACCATGAAGTGCTAATGGAGACATCGTCCACAACCGTGATGCCGCGAGATGAATCTCTAAGTGGGCACTCGAACTAATGGGCCACGACATTAGGTATATCCCCTGCACCTCTATTAATTCTCAGGCGTTCATGGATTTTGTCGCCAAATGGACGAAGGTCCAGCTCCCGACCCGAGACGTCACCCACGAGTACTGGACGATGTACTTCGATGGTGTGACAGAACCGCCCAATTTATACAAGATCAAGTACGTCTGTCCCTGCTAACATGTTGATAGACACATACTTTCACTCATATAAACCTGGTAGTCCACCAAGTGTCATGAAGGACCTTGGTAAATCAACATCACAACCAAGATCACGTGATTAAGCAAATACACATCACATACACAGAGTTGCAGCGGAAATAATATTACAAATGGGTTCACAAATAATAGTACAAGTTTGGGCTTCAAAACTGATTAGTGAAAACAACATAACTTTCAAATGATTACATTAATATAAGTTCCAAATACATTGGTAGCATAAGTGACATACTCAGATAAAAGCATATAGATAAGAAGTAAATATAGAGTCACCGAGCCCACCAATGGTTAGCCACCATCTTCAGCAGGTCAGGAACTTCACCTGCAATATGGTGGGATAAACCCTGAGTACTCGAATATACTCAGCTAGACTTACCCATCATAAACCAGAAATAAAATGACTCCAAGGATCATGTAAGGCTTTATAAGTGGAGGTAGCTTGACAACATTTTGCATAAAAAGCAATTAACTCAATTATACAATTATACTTCGGTCATCAAGTTAATTATAGCTATTCATCTCTAGATTAGCAACTATCCTGTGCCAAACATGTGGTATATCATTTTAGAGCATACAATAGTAACCATAGCAGGTGTAATAATTCCATATTTATCCGAACCATCAACTTCCATAATACTATTACTATGATGTTGGGACTAGCCAAGTTTCTCACTATCTAGGAGAGATGGCGATTCGAATCAATTTCAACTAGCTGGGAATTTATTCCTAACACAAACCCACACTTCCCCCATTAGGGTCGTGTCGGGTCACCTTTGGTACAACTTAGGTACACATTTTGCGGGTTCGTACAGCGCTGCGCAATCAGGGACTGACGGTAGCCAGGTCGCTCAAGCCATGCCTGCCCATGGTCCCGGACTAGGTCGCTCAGGTCATGCTTGCCCATGGTCTATTGATCCGCTCCCCATAGAGGGCACACAACAGAACGAGGCCTAGCCTGAGTTGAGCTACTCGGCTTCGCGGTCGGCACGAGTTATTTGGTCAGCTAAGTGAGAGGCATGCGTTCAATCTTATCAGAAGTGCCAACAACGGTACGGTCCTTAATCGACACAGACGGGGATAGATCCACACCTAAGACCTCCATGTCTTGTTGCTTCTCTATCGACATCCCGCCCGGTCTCCATTTACATTACCCCATGGTTCTTTTCCACGATAACAAATATAGCCAACCGTGCTTTGGTATCCACCTATATCTCGTAGGTGACAGGAAATCACCCGACTTCTACCGCTCTAAGCATGGCTAAGCATATATTCGATCTTGGACCTACACAAGGTTAAAGGTGTATTTCTGGACAAGGAAATTATATGCATCAAGTGGTTCCAATCAACTCTTATAACCTAATACATCAATCATAAAGGACTCGAGTAATATTTGTAAAACACTGGGAGACTTAGAATGCTCCGAGGCTTGCCTGTGATCCAACACTAGGTTAGTGTTTGTTAGACGACACTCGCTTGGTGAGCATCTCCAGTTCAGGCATGTACTCTAGGGGTCCTTCCATCTTCGGGATAGGTCCTCCATACCCTGTCTTCAGGTTTGGCTCCAACATCACGTCCTTCACGTGGTTCACCTAGCGTACCTAGATGAGATGCAAGATGCAAGTGCATGAATATGAAGAATTGTAGTATGAGATGCACCACATAATAGCATTCAAGGCAAACATAAGATCATACAAGACATAGACACCTAGTGTTATTTAACTAAACATCACACAACCTATTATAAAGGGATAGCAAGCATATTAGGTATGGTATACAAGTGAACTTAAGTTCAGATATTGCACACATGCATCGATGAAGAACTAACCAGCATGTTAAGCCAAACAAGAGCAAGCTAAAGCAATCACCTAACACATGTATAGAAATATGGACAGCAGCACAACAGTCACTTGTTTTATCCATAACTGGAGATATAGACATCCAAAGAAGGTGATCCTAGACTTTCTGAAAAGCTAATGAAATTGCCTACAACATTGTTATTATCACCAAAAGCTTATTCCAAAGCTAACTAGGTCAAACATGTAAATGTTTCAGATCTGCATAGAACTAGGACAGAAAAGTAGTAGTAATTTCAACAATGCATAACTAGAGTTATGGACATCAAACAAGAATGAACCTTAAATTTCTTGAAATCTTATTAAATTATCTAAAACATGTTTATTATCACCACAAGGTTATTCCACAATTAACAAGGACAATCAAGCACAATTGAGCACCTCTGTCCAGACTTAGACAGATTTTACCATGCAACTTCACTAGCTTATAACTGGAGATTTAGACCACCAAAAGGAGTGATATTTAACAATTTAGAAAGCTCATGAAAAGAACTACACTTCTTCTATTATCTCCAAGACATGATTCAAAGCTTAGATAAGTCCAACAACACAATCATTCAGATCTGTATAGAGAGCATGCAAAATCTGACAATGAGTTCACAAAATCTATAGCTCCTAAATTATCAGGCCAATGGTCATGAAATTTTATCACAAGATATATTATGAAATTATCTAAAACTTTGGTACTCTTTACAACCCCAGAAAACATCATTTACACCACAAAAATAATTGTACAAGCAAAATTGCACATGCAACCCAAACAGCAGTGGTATAGAAACTGATAAGAACTTCAGAGGAGCATAACTGGAGTTCTAGACTTCCAACAAACATGAATCATAACTTTTTGAAAATCTTATGAAGTTACCTACAACTTTCTTATTATCATATTAAGATGATTATACATATAACAAGGTCAATTAATCCAATGAATGCATCTCCATCCAAAACATGGACAGAATCTGACAAGCAACTTTAGACAGATATAACTAGAGTTCCACATGTCCAATAAATGTAGTTCTAGACTTTTTAGAAATCTTAGCAAATTATAAACAACTTTATTATAAACACCTAGAGCTAATTCTACATTTAAAAAGGCCCCACAGTACCAATAAGGAAACCTTGTCTGGATTTGGGCAGAAACAGCCACAGAAATTTAAGTAACTATAACTCAAGATCTACTTAACCAACAATTATGCTACTTAGCTTTTTGGAAATATTAAGAAAAGTACTACAACTCATGTATTGTCATCAAGACATGATTCATAACTTAACTGAGCCAATTAATTCAAACATGCAGACCTATTCAGGATAGGAGCAAAGCAACACACAACATTTTTTATTTTTATAACTCTTAAAATATCAATCCTAAAATCCTGAATTTTTTACCAGACATCAACCATCACCTTAGGAGAACTCCATACAAATTTTACATTTATTTGAGCAAAAAAACTATAGTTATGAAAAAGACAAAATACAACTAGTACTAAAAACCTAACTGCATAAATCTATTTTTGTATCAACATATTTAAACTAAAAATGCCATATTATAGATCTAGTGCATAGATAATTTCACAAGGATTCCAAAAAGTCCTCATTTACTATTTGACAATTTTTCTACTAATTACCACGAATTTTCAAAGTTGATCATTCAAATCTACATAAATCAAAGAAAAGACATGTAAATCTTGCATCGGAGACCCTGAAGTTTCCACAAATTAAATCCAAACAAACAGATCCTTTACTGCACTGTTCATATGAGTCACTAATTCTTCACTTAGCCCCTTTCCATTTTCCTTATTTCAGCGAGAAGTCCCTCGTCTCCTTCCAAAAATAGAATAGGCAGGGAGGACGTCGGGACCGGCCGGCCAGAGGCCTGCCGGCGACGACTTGGTGACTGGAGAGGCACGTAGGGGCGACGAAAGATGCACTTGCGCTTGGCTCCACCCAGGCAGTGGTAGCCCATATCCATCCTAGTCACGTGTGCTAGCGGCGGTCATGGCAGCCTTGCCGGTGGCAGCAGCCATGACAGTGGAGGCAGCTGGGCAAAGGGCTAAGGAGGCACGACGCGAATGGAGGAAAGCGGGGGCACGTTCCATAGGAGCGGAGAAGGCTTAGAGTAGGGAGCAGTGGTGGTGCATTTGGTGGAAGCGGCTCTACCACAGCAATCATGGCGGGCGAGAGACAGAGAGACAGAATGAGAGGGAGGGGGATAATGGAGAGCGCAGGAGGCAAGGGCTCAGGCTCGGCCTCCAAAACAACGAGCGAGGATGAGTTGACGCACATGCAGCGAGCGAGGTGTCGAGCGAGGCGAGCCGAGGGAGCCACACGGCGTCAAAACCCTATGCATGGTCGGCCATTGCTGCTGCTTTAGCTGATTAAGAAATACCACCTCAAACATACCACTGAAGCCCACTTTTCATCCCTCCATATCTCCTAAACCAGTTAGTTTTGGCACAATCCGTAGTAATCAAAGTTGTAGAGCTACGCGATATCTCCAACTTTGCTTAAAGCATCAAAGTCTGATTTAGTCTGGTTGGAGAGACACACGGCTCCGAAGCGGGTACACAAAAACTAAAAACTCAGTTTCAGTCCATTAGGGACTTGGCCAAATTTTTGAGCTCCAAAACAGCCATGGATTCCAATTTGAGGGCTCGGTTTGACTTGCTTACAAGCTAATCTAGCTCTTGGTACAAAAACAAAGTTTGTTCTACACTACTCAAGCTTCAATGTTTATTTAAGGTGCAACTCCATGCAAGCACTATAAGCCATAGTTCAAACCAAGTCAAAGTAGCATCACGGTAAAGCATAAATTATCCTTTTTGATCTATTAAAGCATTTTCTGGCCCCTTGCTCAACATGAACCCTTCATGACTTTTGTTGTAGATTTCAATTAGAGTCATTTGGGAAAGGGAGAAAGGTTTGGTTGATAACCTATAATTCCATTCACTTAAGAAAGCAATCCAAGAAGGATTATAACTTATCATTTCATTTGACTTCTTGATTCCAAACTCCTTGAAACTTTTCCACTGGTCTAGATGGATGCATGTTGATGTAATGTACATGAAATAATCATGTTTAACATTACTCTTGCATAATCTTAACAAGGGTCCACATGTAAGTAAAGGTGTGTTGTCCGAGTTTAAGTTGGAGCTCACTCTTATAGATTTGATCTTGACACCTTCATCACCACTTAACATGTCACGTTTGAGCTCAAACCCATTGCTTAACTAGTGACAAACACCTAGGGTGTTACAGATGGGTCCGTAATGGTGCCTGGCTCAGGGGCTAGAGTGGTTCTAATCTCCCTGGATGGGAGTAGGCTTCGCTATGCGATCCGCCTCCACTTTTTGGCCTCAAACAACACTGCAGAATACGAGGCCCTCATCAATGGAATGCGCATCGCCATTGAGCTCGGTGCTACATGGCTCTATGTCCATGGCGACTCAGAGTTTGTCGTCGACCAAGTCATGAAGGAGTCCTCTTGCAAAAGCCCCCTCATGGTAGCATACTGCCAGGAGGTGCGTAGGCTCAAGGACAAATTCTAGGGGATCAAACTACATCATGTCCCCTGAAAGGACAATGATGTCGCCAATTTTCTCATAAAATTGGCTGCTAGGCGGGTTCCATCTCTAGATGGGGTCTTCATCAATGACCTTCTCGAGCCATCAACCCGCATGCTAGAAGGTCAGATCCAGACACACCCCGATGCCAACCTGGCGCTCAGGGGCTCCAACCTTGGTGCCTCCGTGACGGCATCGCCCGTCGATGTCACCGTGGTAGCACTCGATCAAGCCAACTAGCGAGCTCCTCTACTCGCCTACCTCCTCGAGGAGGTTCTCCCACCTAAAAGTACTGAAGCGTGATGGATCACTCAATGCGCCAAGACGTTCATCGCATTCAGTAACGAACTTTACAAATGAAGTCCGTCGGGAGTACTCATGAAGTGCGTCCCTACCAACCAAGGGAAACAACTCCTCCTTGAGGTCCACGTTGGAATCTACAGACATCACATGGCCCTAAGGTCACTGGTTGGAAAAGCCTTTCACCAAGGTTTTTACTGGCCCACCGTGCTATGAGATGTAGAGGAGGTTGTTCGCAGGTGCGAGGGATGCTAGTTCTATGCTGGACAAACTCATTTGCTGGCACAGGAACTTCAAACCATCCCCATCACCTGGCCATTCATCGTCTGGGGCCTCGACATGGTAGGACCCCTCAAAAACGGCCTAGGCGGCTTCACTCACCTACTTGTAGCAGTGGACAAATTCACCAAGTGGATAGAGGCGAAGCCCATCACCAACATTTGTTCAGAAGAGCCAGTCAAGTTCTTCCTTGACATCATCTACCATTTTGGCGTTCCTAACTGTATCATCACTAACCACAGAACTAACTTCACTAGGAAGAAGTTCCTGGACTTCTATGATGGATATGGCATCAGGATCGACTGGGCCTCGGTCAGACATCCACGTACTAACGGTCAGGTCAAACGAGCTAATGGCTTGGTCCTCCAAGGACTCAAGCCACGCATTTTTGACCGACTCAATAAGTACGCTGGGTGATGGGTTGTAGAGGTCCCAGCAATCCTCTAGAGCCTGAGAACAACCCTAAACCGATCCATAGGTTTCACACCCTTCTTCCTAGCCTATGGAGCTGAAGCAGTGCTGCCCTCTGACCTCGACTACGGCGCCCCAAGAGTGAAGGCCTTTGACCGTGACCGAGCCATGGAGGCTTAGCAAGACATGGTCGACCTACTCGAGGAGGCTTGCAGGACGACCATCATCCTCTTCGCTCGCTACCAGCAAACTCTCCGCAGGTACCACAAAAGGAAATCAGAGGGAGAATCCTCGAGGTCGGAGACCTCATACTCCGAAGAACCCAATCAACCAAGGAGAAACACAAACTCTCTCCATCCTAGGAAGGTCCCTATATGGTGACCGAGGTGATCCAACCGGGCGCCTACCGACTGAAGGACGACAACAGCAACGTTCTCACCAACACTTGGAACATTGAATAGTTACGTCGTTTCTTCCCCTAAAAATTCAGTCTTACCGCTTTCTTTCATTCAATGTTTGCTCCTACAAGCACCTCTCTTTTTTACTATCATATAGTAAATACTTTTTACCCAAACGAAAGGGTAGTCTGTTCCTTTAATTACCCTACGTAACTTTGCCTTAAACTCCCGACCGATCACACCCCGCCATGACATACGGTTACGAGTAGCTGAGCCTCGCGGGCCATGCCCGGGTTCTTAAAGTTGCATCCTACAGGTCAAATGGTCAGGTGCAAAAAATAAAGGATAAAAAACAGAGCTATGCTAGGGTAATAACAAAGAATGGATAAGACAAGCTTCCCCTTATGAAATGATTCCATCACAAAACGAAATTGATGTATTCATGAATATAAACTGTTCACACGGGGGCTCCCCCATGAACTTAAATTTTTACATTTGCTAACTACTTCTACTCTAAATTCTACTGTGACCGCCTGGTGGCATCGGCTGACGGCATGACCGACGAAGATAAGGGCTGCTCGCTCTCTGATGGGTCAACGTTCGGTTCGGTCAGAGGCAGGACGACGCTTGATTCTGACCCAGCCTCCACTCCATCCGTAGGCTGGGTGATGTCTTCTTGATGCACGCCTTCAGCCACGTGTAACACCTCGGGTGTTTAAATATTAAAATCTGACATGTCATCATATGCATTGCAAAGCATTTGGCATTTGGTGAAAACTTTGATATGCATTTACTAAAACAAGTTTACATTTGTGTAATGAGTGTTGAATTGTATTGTTTGACTCAAGTTCAAAGTTTGTCTGGGTTTTGAATTTTTCGAGAAAACCCCGCTTTTCAACATTTAAACTCTACCCTAAAAATCCATTTCAAAATCTAAGCATATTTTGGGGTTGGGCCCAAAAGCAAAAGTGTAGAGCTTGGCAAGTTAAGCAAAGTTTATCTTTGGAGTTTTTCAAGTTGTTTAGAAAAATTTCAAGTAATTCAAAAAGGCGTAATTCGTTAAATTTCCCTATTCAAATTCAAAAGTTCATTTCAAAATCTAGACCGAATTAGGAGATGGTTATAAAAGAAAAGTTGTAGAACTTTTGATTTTGAACAACTTTTGTTTTTGGAGATTTTTGAGTTGTTATGAAAATTTGAGAGTAATTTGTGAATTTTGGCGAATGGCAAACTTGTAAATACTGTGAACAGTGTTCACCGCCGTAGCTACACCGCCGGCGACCTTCTTCGGCGTTCCAGGCACGTCGTGGCTGTCCTTGGCGTCACACTGGCGTGGAAATGGTTCCGTCGTGGCTTCCTTGAGCTTCTGAGTCGCGTTATAAGAACTGAGACGCCGTCGTCGTCGTTCTTCTTCCTTCTTTGTTTTTCCAGTCACCGCCGCCGCAGCTCCGTCGAGCTCTCGCCGTCGACCTAGCGCCGTTGCTGTCTCAGCAAAGAGTGCTCTAGCTCCACCACATCCTTGCGCATCTAGCCAACCTGCCAATTCATCTAGTCTAAGTTGGGAACTCGAGTTGCATCGTCTTCTTCCTCGCGGCCGGCAACTCCTTCGCCGAGCACGATTCACCGCGGCCAGAGCTCCACGTTGCATCTCCGTCCCTGGTTTTGGCTGATTCTGTTTCGTCTCGATGATGTAGTACTTAATCCATAGCTGGTTGCTCATTTTGACCACTGTAGTCGCTGGTACACCATCACCGATGACGTTTTGCTCCGCCGTGATCACCGTGATCATCGTCACGCCTCTCTGTTGCTTCTCCGACCTCGCTCCTTGCTTCAACACGTTCGGGGTGAGCCACTGATGCTTCCTAGATCCCTTGTTTGAGCTCTACTGGTCGCACACCGCCGGCGTAGCGCTGCCGTGCCACCGCTCCGCCATGGTCGGCGTAGTGCTCGGTTCGGCCCGTAATTAGTCGCGTTAGTGCCATAGATCGATGCGCTGTAACGTAGTGATCATGTTAGTACTCTGGACGTCACTGTTGGACTCACCATCGGCGAGAAATCACCGGTCAGCGCCGTCGCCGTCGTGGTCAGCGCGCGAGGTTAGGGATGACAGGTGGGGTCGGGTTGTCAGTGACTCAGCGTTCAAATGGATTTTTCTATTTTCAGATTTGAATGAATAGTGTCTGTTTTTGTTATTTTTGTGTAGATTTATTTAGAGCTCCAAAAATTATGAAAATTTTTGTGTGACTTCTCTATGATGTAAAGTATTTAAGAAAAATATGAAATAATGTTTTTCAGTACTTTTTGAATGTGATAAAAATTGCTCAATTTATTAATAAATGGATTTCCATGATTTTTCTAGGCTTATTTACTTGTCCAAAAATTATGAAATTTGTTTGGCCACTTAGTTATCTTGTAATGAACATTTACTAAAATTTTGAGCTCAATTAGAATAAGTTGATTTATTTCATAATTTTGAATTAAATGATTAATTCATAAAAGCAAATAGTAACCTTTAGTGATTTAGGTTTTGTTTGTAATTTTGGATTGAGTGATGACCTTGGGTTATTTGTTGATAATGATCCTTAGCAGTTGATGTATGTGTTATGAAAAAGATTTAGTTTGTTTGACTTGCAACTGTACCGCGAAGGAAAGTTGTATTCAAATTGTTAATTTTTGTATCCATCATCGAGCATCATATTTCGTATTCCGCATCATGTTAAACATGGCATTGTTATTACGTGTAGTGGACAAAGGTGAACATGTGGTAGTTAATCAAGTTGTTGAGGAGGTTATTCCGTCTGTTGAGGTTGGATCGAATACTAGTGTGACGTCGCAGGAATCGGACTTTTCCATCAATGAAGGCAAGCCTCGGATGCATACAACCCTAACTTGTGTTTTATAAATTAATTTCGCTTTTGCTTTTCGTTACTGCATTAAGTAATTAGGAGTTAAGTAAGAGCCTAATTGGTGCATTACCACCCTTGTTATTCCATATTTACCATATTACCAATTTTAAACTCGTATATGCCTAGTTTTGCTTAGCTATGCGTGGAACGATGAAAGTCGGGTGACTACCTGCCACCTGCAAGTTTTAAATGGAACATTGGTTAATTATGTTAGCATGTTATGGGAATGTGGAGTAATAAATCTAGACTGGGCGGACTCGGTGTGTGTGAGCCACAAGACATGGAGGTCTTGTGAGCGGGTTCTTTCCGCCTGTGTCGATTAAGGCACGTCCATTGTTGAATTGCATGAGGTGAGAATTTGTAGTACTAACCACATACTCCGGTAAGGCTGAACTTGGCAATTCTATTATGAGAATAGCTACTCACGCACTAGGAGTGGAGAGATGGCGGGAATAGCGTGTACCCATGTGGCAATGGGCTGGATTGGTGGAGTACTGTATTCTCGGGTGGCGCAGACCCATTCTTGCTTTAGAGGATCCGAGAGTAGGTTGATATATGTAGGTCGGGGACCTGCATATGTCATGTGGTCTGGAATTCCCAGTTGGGTTTATAATCGATTCAAATCGTCATTGCTCCTCGGTTATGGAGACTCAACTCACTGTTCATCATAGTAGTATTAATAACTAGAACTTGAATAAGACTTGTGAAGGTGTTGGATACGAAGTTTCATGATCTCAGTGCGGATCGTGTTAGCTTTGTATATAATTCTTAAAAAGTTTTCTCTAAAAAGGAATTTTGTTAAAAGAACTTTTACGCAAAAGAACTTTGATCATTGTTAAAGCTATACCTTGAATCCCTGAGCCTGCATTCCTAAGTTATCAGTTAATATTTCGGTTAAGTCTTGTTGAGTACTTTTGTACTCAGGGTTCATTGACCCTTGTTGCAGGTGAGCCTCATGAGCAGATCTATTTTGGATCGTGCTGCATGACTATCGTTTGTTCTGATAATGAGAAGTAAATGTGTGATCCTTGGGCAGGATGTTTATTTTGTGTGTTATGTATATGTTAATTATGCCACTCCACTACTACTATGGTTTGTAATAATTATCGAACTTAGTTTGTAAGGTTTGAAACAACTGGTTTGTAAACTATGTTATCGTAAGACTTCCGCTGTTTTTACTCTGGTGTCGATATTTGAATAAATGTTGTAATACTGCAATGACTCTGTAACGTGATCCTGCTCGGAAATCGTGGATGATTCGAGGTTCCCCAAGGACACCCGATAGACTTGTTAAGTTATCAAGAACATATGCATTGTTGTCAAAGGTCGTTGGACAGTGACAAGTACATGTGGGTCCTATAATTTAGGAGGTTCTGCCATAGAATGGTATCAGAGCATCGTTACAAGGTTTTTGTTGTATTGTTTTACAAAAACTTCAAAATGATTTGGAATGACTAAATTTAACTTGCTAATTTAGTCCAAATTGCTTCTGACTTATCTTATTTCTTTCTCACCATTTCGTATTTGATTAAAAAGGTTTTGTGTGGTGGAGTAGTAATATTACTATGCCCTATATAAAATAAATGTTATTTATGTGCATTATTAACGTTGATGTTTTTGTTCATAAGAACGATTCATGCATCATGATTAATTCACTCGTTACTTCCTTCACCTCTTAGTCTGGAGTTGAGTAGTGAGTCTGGTTTGAGGAATGTAATCCATCTTAGCTACTTTTTGGATTTTGATCAAATGGTCTTACTTGGATTAAATTGGCTTCCTACAGTATGGCTCGTGCCAAGATGACGCCCCGTAAGTCCACTGGACCCAAAGGAGTTCCTCGTCACCAACTTGCCCCTAGAAATGATGGTGCTAGCAGTAGCAGTACTAGGCCTGATCCCCAGGCAGAGATACTGAGGGTTTCTATGGAGTTAGCACAATCTACTAGAGATAGGGCTTTGGATGTTATACAAATAGGAGAATTACAGGGTCAATTGAGGCATCTCACCACCACGCATAGGAACTGTGAAAGCATGTTGGTTCGTACGGTGGAGGGAAGAAATGAAGCTTGGCAGAGGGAAAATGTAGCTAGAGCTAGAACTCATGAGCTAGAATTCTATGTAGAAGATTTAGAAGAACATAATACCTATCTACATGAGGAAGTTCATAGGCTTAGCAATCTACTAAATCTGAATCATGAGCCTCAAGCTAATGCCATGGACCCCGGTGTCATCCTTGCCGATGATGATGAACCAGGAGAGGAAGAGGAAGAAGATCCTGAAGAATTAGTAATGATCGATGAAAGTGATGAAGAAGGCGGTAATAATTCTGGAATGGATACCAAGCCTGAAGTTTGAGGAAATTGAGGAAAAGAGTAGAGTTGTATAATAGTAGCTCTAGTTAAGTTATGTAGTTCTATTTTCGTACTCATGGGTTTGTTTGTACATTAGTAAACTCTATGTAATGTGTCTAGAGTAAGCTTTGGTACAATTCAATAAAGACATGTGAATAAAGTTTGGTTTGTTATGAGCAGATACGTCGTACGCGGGGTTCATATGTTCCTAGAACTTCACAAGATGAGGATGGTATTCCAGATCTGCCACCAATTCCAACAAATTTAGCTGATGCTATAACCGCACTTGTCAATGTGACGGCTAAAAATTCTCGTTTGCTTCATGAGATGGCTCAGAGTAATTAGAATCAGATGTACGGAAACCATGGACGCCACCATAATAGACAGGAGGCTACATATGTTGATTTCACCGACACAAGACCCCCGGTGTTCACCAAGGCAGATGAACCATTGGAGGCTGATGATTGGCTTCGAACCATGGAGCAGAAATTTGACCTTATTCCATGCACGGAGTATCAGAAACCTGCGTTTGCCGCCCAGCAACTTAGAGGAGCAGCAAGTGCTTGGTGGGCAAACTTAGTGGCTATGCAACCAGCTGGCATTCCAATAACTTGGGCTGAGTTCCGTGCAGCTTTCAGAGCCCATTATATCCCCAAAGGAGTGATGGCTATGAAGCTAGATGAATTCCTTGCTTTGAAACAAGGAGATCAAACCGTGATGATGTATGTGGGAAGATTTAATCATCTGTCCCAATATGCATCTGAACATGTCAATACTGATGCCAAGAAGAAGAGGTGGTTTATGAGAGGCCTGAATACCAAGTTGCAGACTATGATGACCACTTGCACCAATGTTACTTATCATGAGGTAGTAAATATTGCAATTGTTTCAGAGTCCAAATATCGGCAACATAAGGAGCTCAAAAAGAAAAAGAGTGTGTCGTCTGGATCTTTTGGGGGAAATCAGAAGAGGCAGAGGGTGATTTATCATCCAGTACATCATAATCGTCCTCCTTATCGTCCGCCACAGTTCCAAGCCGAGCAATAGTCAAATGTCCGTCCTACTATAACCTATCCGAATTCATAGTCAACCAATGCTTTTGGTGGCAATGCTCCAACGTCCTAGGGTCACAACTATCCATGTTACAATTATGGAAGGACTGGTCATTTCTCTAGGGAATGTCCATATCCTAGGCAGGTTAATCAAAATTATCAGAAGACCCCTGCCAATCAACAACAGGGTCAGGCACCAAACAAGAACCCCAATCAAAATGCTCAGAAGGGCAAAGATGAGAGGAAAACAGGACGGGTGTTCTATGTTGAAGCTAGAGAAATTCCGGAAGGGGAGGCAATGATGATGGGTATGTTTCCTGTTGCCAATCACCCTGCAGTTATACTTTTTGATTCTGGCGCATTGCATTCATTCATCAATAGAACATTTGTCGTGAAGCATGAAATTTCAATTGGGGCAACAAAGGAAAGTTTCTTTATACAGTCGCCCGGGGGACGTCTATGTACTAAGGAAATGGTATACCAGGTACCCATAAACCTGGGAGGGCATATTTTTCCCACTACCATGATTATCCTTAAGGATCAGGATATAGATGTAATTTTGGGAATGAATTGGATGTATCGGCATAAGGCTATTATAGATGCTTTGAATAGGACCTTAAGAGTGAGTTTGCTTGATAGTAATTCTCAACTTCTTATCCAACTTCCAACCCTAAGAAGATCAGTGGGCAAGATCTATGCAACTGCTGTCAAAGAATCATCCATTGAATGAAGTGACCATCAAGAATAAGTATCCATTACCTCGGATAGATTTGCTTTTTGATCAATTGGCTGGAGCCAAAGTTTTCTCCAAGATAGATTTGAGGTCAGGATATCACCAAATCAAGATAAAGCCTGAAGATATTCCCAAAATGGCATTTACCACAAGATATGGATTATATGAATACTTGGTAATGTCTTTTGGTTTGACAAATGCTTCAGCTCATTTCATGTATCTAATGAACTCAGTATTCATGCCTGAGCTAGACAAGTTTGTAGTGGTGTTTATTGATGACATTTTAGTATATTCCAAGAATAAGAAAGAACATGCGGAACATCTCAGAATTGTTCTGACCTGCTTGAGAGAACATCAACTATATGCCAAGTTCAGCAAGTGTGATTTTTGGCTTAAGGAAGTGCAATTTCTTGGACATGTCTTATCAGCCGAAGGAGTTGCAGTTGATCCCAGCAAAGTGAAAGATGTGCTTGATTGGAAACCGCCAGCCACAATTCATCAAGTTCGGAGTTTTCTAGGATTGGCGGGGTATTACCGTCGGTTTATTCCAGATTTCTCAAAAATATCAAAGTCCATAACTGAATTGTTGAAGAACCAAGTTAAGTTTGTCTGGTCATCAGATTGTGAGGAGGCTTTCTAGACTTTGAAGAGACTGTTAACCACTGCACCAGTATTAGCCCAACCTGATATCGAGAAGCCGTTTGACGTCTATTGTGATGCTTCAGGTATTGGTATTGGATGTGTGTTGATGCAAGAAGGTCGAGTCATTGCTTATGCATCCCGGCAACTTAAGCAACATGAAGAACACTATCCAACTCATGATCTAGAGTTAGTAGCTGTGGTTCATGCTCTAAAGATTTAGCGACATTACCTGCTTGGTAATACATGTCATATGTATACAGACCACAAGAGCTTAAAGTATATTTTTACTCAGTCAGAATTGAACATGCGACAAAGAAGATGGTTAGAACTGATTAAGGATTATGATTTGGAAGTACATTATCACCCTGGTAAAGCAAATGTAGTTGCAGATGCCCTTAGTCGCAAAAGTTATTGCAATTGTCTAACAGTGAAAACAATGGGTTTGAATTTATGTCAAGAAATGGAAAAGTTGAATGTAGAAGTAATTCAACAAGGAAGTTTAACTAACATAGTTGTTGAAACCACTATTCGAGATCAAGTTATTGCTGCTCAGGAGGAAAACAAGGGTATAGCCCATATCAAGGAAAGAGTCAAGAATGGGAAGGCGGAATGCTTTAGCATAGATGATGAAGATGTGTTATGGTTCAAGGATCGCCTGGTGGTACCAAAAGTTCCTGAGTTGCAGCAGTCAATTCTAGAAGAGGCACATGCTACTAGGTTATCAATCCATCCAGGAAACAACAAGATGTACCATGACTTGAAGTAGAGATTCTGGTGGACTAAAATGAAAATAGAGATTGCTAGATATATAGCAAAGTGTGATACTTGTCAAAAGGTGAAAGCTATACATTTGAGGTCTGCTGGTGAGTTACAACCATTACCTATTCCATCTTGGAAGTGGGAGGACATAAGTATGGATTTTATTGTTGGTCTACCCAAGACATCAAAGGGATTTGACTCAGTATGGGTTATTGTAGATCGACTCACTAAGTCAGCACATTTTCTTCCAATCAAGACAATATATCCTACGATCCAATATGCCAAGATGTATTTAGCAAGAATCATGAGTCTCCATGGAGTACCCAAGACTATAGTGTCAGATAGGGGTACACAGTTTGTCTCCAATTTTTGGAAACAATTGCATTCTTCGTTGGGTACCAAGCTTCTGTACAGTACAGCTTATCATCCGTAGACTGATGGACAGACTGAAAGAGTCAATCAAGTACTTGAAGATATGTTAAGGTGTTGTGTCCTTAACTATTCCAATAAGTGGGATGAATGCTTACCTTTGGCCGAGTTCTCATACAACAATAGTTATCAGGAAAGCATTAGAATGGCTCCATTTGAAGCACTCTATGGTCATAGATGCAGAACATCACTGAGTTAGTCTGAGCCTGGAGAAAGAAGATTCTTTGGGGTTGACCTTATGAAAGAAACAGAAGACAAGGTTAAGCAAATACAAAGTAATTTGAAGATAGCTCAATCCCGACAAAAGAGTTATGCTGATAGAAGACAGAGACCATTGATATTTAACAAAGGAGATTTTGTATATCTGAAAGTATCACCAATGAAGGGAGTTACCCATTTTGGTGTTAAAGGAAAGTTGGCACCTCGATATATTGGACCATATCAAATTTTGGAGAGGTATGGAAAAGTAGCATATCGCTTGAAGTTACCTGAACATCTTGCAGCTATACATGATGTGTTCCATGTTTCTCAATTAAAGAAGTGTCTCCGAGTGCCTGAACAGAATGTTGAAGTTGAAGGAGTAGAACTAGAACCGGATTTAACTTATTCCGAATATCCTATCCGAGTGTTGGATCAGAAAGATCGTGTTACTCGAAGATGGACAATCAAGTTCTATAAAATACAATGGAATCAACATTTAGAAGAGGAAGCTACTTGGGAATCAGAAGATTACTTGTTAGAAAAGTTTCCAGAGTTTCTAGCGTCAATATAAAATAGAGTAATGTTAGTTGAGCTCGGTAATACAAGTTGTGTTTTGTAAAAGGGATCTCAGCTATTTTATGGATAGATTTTGTATGTGTTCTCGCGACACATTTCCTTTTCCATTACTTACTCTATGGCTTTGAATCTCGGGGTGAGATTTCTTTTAGGGGGGAGGATTGTAACACCTCGGGTGTTTAAATATTAAAATCTGACATGTCATCATATGCATTGCAAAGCATTTGGCATTTGGTGAAAACTTTGATATGCATTTACTAAAACAAGTTTACATTTGTGTAATGAGTGTTGAATTGTATTGTTTGACTCAAGTTCAAAGTTTGTCTGGGTTTTGAATTTTTTGAGAAAACCCCGCTTTTCAACATTTAAACTCTACCCTGAAAATCCATTTCAAAATCTAAGCATATTTTGGGGTTGGGCCCAAAAGCAAAAGTGTAGAGCTTGGCAAGTTAAGCAAAGTTTATCTTTGGAGTTTTTCAAGTTGTTTAGAAAAATTTCGAGTAATTTAAAAAGGCGTAATTCGTTAAATTTCCCTATTCAAATTCAAAAGTTCATTTAAAAATCTAGACTGATTTAGGAGATGGTTATAAAAGCAAAGTTGTAGAACTTTTGATTTTGAACAACTTTTGTTTTTGGAGATTTTTGAGTTGTTATGAAAATTTGAGAGTAATTTGTGAATTTTGGCGAATGGCAAACTTGTAAATACTGTGAACAATGTTCACCACCGTAGCTACACCGCCGGCGACCTTCTTCGGCATTCCAGGCACGTCGTGGCCGTCCTTGGCGTCGTGCTGGCGTGGAAACAGTTCCGTCGTGGCTTCCTTGAGCTTCTGAGTCGCGTTATAAGAACTGAGACGTCGTCGTCGTCGTTCTTCTTCCTTCTCTGTTTTTCCAGTCACCGCCGCCGCAGCTCCGTCGAGCTCTCACCGTCGACCTAGCGCCGTTGCTATCTCAGCAAAGAGTGCTCCAGCTCTACCACATCCTTGCATATCCAGCCAACCCACCAATTCATCTAGTCTAAGTCAGGAACTCGAGTTGCATCGTTTTCTTCCTCATGGCTGGTAACTCCTCCGCCGAGCACGATTCGCCGCGGCTAGAGCTCCACGGTGCATCTCCGTCCCTGGTTTTGGCTGATTCTATTTCGTCTCGATGATGTAGTACTTAATCCATAGCTGGTTGCTCATTTTGACCACTGCAGTCGCCGGTACACCATTGCCGACGACGTTTTGCTCCGCCGTGATCACCGTGATCGTCGTCACGCCTCTCCGTTGCTTCTCCGACCTCGCTCCTTGCTTCAACACGTTCGGGGTGAGCCACTGATGCTTCTTGGATCCCTTGTTTGAGCTCTACCAGTTGCACACTGCCGGTGTAGCACTGCCGTGCCACCGCGTCCGCCATGGTCGGCGTAGTGCTCGGTTTGGCCCATAATTGGTCGCGTTAGTGCCATAGATCGATGCGCTGTAACGTAGTGATCATGTTAGTACTCTGGATGTCACCGTTGGACTCACCGTCGGTGAGAAATCGCTGGTCAGTGCCGTCACCGTCGTGGTCAGCGCGCGAGGTTAGGGATGACAGGTGGGGTCGGGTTGTCAGTGACTCAGCGTTCAAAAGGATTTTTCTATTTTTAGATTTGAATTAATAGTGTCTGTTTTTGTTATTTTTGTGTAGATTTATTTAGAGCTCCAAAAATTATGAAAATTTTTGTGTGACTTCTCTATGATGTAAAGTATTTAAGAAAAATATGAAATAATGTTTTTCAGTACTTTTTGAATGTGATAAAAATTGCTCAATTTATTAATAAATGGATTTCCATGATTTTTCTAGGCTTATTTACTTGGCCAAAAATTATGAAATTTGTTTTGCCACTTAGTTATCATGTAATGAACATTTACTAAAATTTTGAGCTCAATTAGAATAAGTTGATTTATTTCATAATTTTGAATTAAATGATTAATTCATAAAAGCAAATAGTAACCTTTAGTGATTTAGGTTTTGTTTGTAATTTTGGATTGAGTGATGACCTTAGGTCATTTGTTGATAATGATCCTTAGCAGTTGATGTATGTGTTACAAAAAAGATTTAGTTTGTTTGACTTGCAACTGTACCGCGAAGGAAAGTTGTATTCAAATTGTTAATTTTTGTATCCATCATCGAGCATCATATTTCGTATTCCGCATCATGTTAAACATGGCATTGTTATTATGTGTAGTGGACGAAGGTGAACACGTGGTAGTTAATCAAGTTGTTGAGGAGGTTATTCCATTTGTTGAGGTCGGATCGAATACTGGTGTGACGTCGTAGGAATCGGACTTTTCCGTCAACGAAGGAAAGCCCTGGATGCATACAACCCTACCTTGTTTTTTATAAATTAATTTTGCTTTTGCTTTTCGTTACTGCATTAAGTAATTAGCAGTTAAGTAAGAGCCTAATTGGTGCATTACCACCCTTGTTATTCCATATTTACCATATTACCAATTTTAAACTCGTATATGCCTAGTTTTGCTTAGCTATGCATGGAACAGTGAAAGTCGGGTGACTACCTGCCACCTACAAGTTTTAAATGGAACATTGGTTAATTTTGTTAGCATGTGATATGGGAATGTGGAGTAATAAATCTAGACCAGGCAGACTCGGTGTGTGTGAGCCACAAGACATGGAGGTCTTGTGAGCGGGTTCTTTCCACCTGTGTCGATTAAGGCACGTCCGTTGTTGAATTGCATGAGGTGAGAATTTGTAGTACTAACCACATACTCCGGTAAGCCTAAACTTGGCAATTCTATAACAAGAATAGCTACTCGCGCACTAGGAGTGGAGAGATGGCGGGAATAGCGTGTACCCACGTGGTAATGGGCTGGATTGGTGGAGTACTATATTCTCGGGTGGCGCGTACCCATTCTTGCTTTAGAGGATCTGAGAGTAGGTTGATATATGTAGGTCGGGGACCTGCATATGTCGTGTGGTCTAGAATTCCCAGCTAGGTTTATAATCGGTTCGAATCATCGTTGCTCCTCGGTTATGGAGACTCAACTCACTGTTCATCATCGTAGTATTAATAACTGGAACTTGAATAAGGCTTGTGAAGGTGTTGGATACGAAGTTTCATGATCTCAGTGCGGATCGTGTTAGCTTTGTATATAATTCTTAAAAAGTTTTCTCTAAAAAGGAATTTTGTTAAAAGAACTTTTACGCAAAAGAACTTTGATCATTGTTAAAGCTATACCTTGAATCCCTGAGCCTACATTCCTAAGTTATCAGTTAATATTTCGGTTAAGTCTTGTTGAGTACTTTTGTACTCAGGGTTTGTTGACCCTTGTTGCAGGTGAGCCTCATGAGCAGATCTATTTTGGATCATGCTGCATGACTATCGTTCGTTCTGACGATGAGAAGTAAATGTGTGATCCTTGGGCAGGATGTTTATTTTGTGTGTTATGTATATGTTAATTATGCCACTCCACTACTACTATGGTTTGTAATAATTATCGAACTTAGTTTGTAAGGTTTGAAACAACTGGTTTGTAAACTATGTTACCGTAAGACTTCCGCTATTTTTACTCTGGTGTCGATATTTGAATAAATGTTGTAATACTGCAATGACTCTGTAATGTGATCCTGCTCAGAAATCGTGGATGATTCGGGGTTCCCCGAGGACACCCGACAGACTTCTTAAGTTACCAGGAACATATGCATTGTTGTCAAAGGTCGTTGGACAGTGACAAGTGCATGTGGGTCCTATAATTTAGGAGGTTCTGCCACACCACGCTCGCATGGCGAGCCTTCATCACCCACTATACGGAGACTTGCTCGGCCACCATCTGTGCGCATGGCATCAAGCTCTCCCCGAGCACATGGATGGCGTCTGTGCTCTAGCCGTCGGTGTACCCATTGTAGATGGTGGCAAAGTCCAAGTCCGGGTGGTGCATTGCCACTGAGGTTAGCACCCCCAACATCCCATAGAACATCCCATCTGAGATGAGCGCCCGAACCTCATTCAGGACCTCCGCCAACTGGATGGTGGGCATGTTGGTGCTTGGCGCTGACACCTCCAAGACAACGACCTAGGTGACGTTGTGGATCTAGTCGAGCTCCCCCTTGAGAGCACATCGCTCTCCAAGGGACATGGCTAGCGCCTCTGCACTCTGACTGATCGCCGCCTTGGCTGTCTCTAGGTCCCACTCTAGAGAACCAATTCTTCCACCCAGTTCTAGAAAAAGCACAACAAATTCAGAAGTAAGGGAAAGGAAAAACTAAGAGATCAACCAAAGGCACAATAGGTACATATCGAGGTGGGTGTTCTCGAGGATGGAGGGCCCTTCCTCTTGCCGGGTCACCTTTTCGAGCAGCCGAGCATTCGACTCCTTCACCCCAAGCACTTGCCCTCGGAGCATGAGCACTTCCCGATCAACCTCTGATCAGGCCTTCTGCTCCATCTCTAGGGTCTCCAAGGACTTTTGGAGCACCACCTCGGTCTCCATCAGGTGGACCTTTGCCACCATGAGTCCCTACTCGATAGCGATCACTCATTTTGCCACCACCGTGAGTCCCTACTCAGCAGCGGTCGCTTGTTCCATCTACCATGAGCAACTCCGCTACCCACGCTCTTGATGCCTCGACCGCCTAGTCTTTGGACACACGGTGGGCAGACTGTAGCTGGCGCTCGAGCTCATTAACCTGCCGTGACATCACTGCTTCTCGCTCCATTAGACTGTGCTCCTCCCAAAGGAAACAGGACTTGCGAAGCAACTTCGCCTCTAAGTCCTATAAAGCAAAAAAGCAAGCGTGCTGACACAACTAGTTGAAGACCAAGGAGTTGAGGACAAACACTAAAAGCATAGAAGGCTTACCTTGGTGACACACGTGAAAGCTCTAGTTTGGTTTTGGTAAATTGATGAAACCCTAAGTGCTAACCTAGTTTATCAAGTGATCATGAGATAGGTAGCACACTCTAAGTGGTGAAGCAAATGAAGATCATGACATGACAATGATGATGCCATGGTGATGATCAAGTGCTTGGATTTGAAAAGAAGAAAGAGAAAAACAAAAGGCTCAAGGCAAAGGTATAAATGGTAGGAGTCATTTTGTTTTGGTGATCGAGACACTTAGTGTGTGTGATCACATTTAGGATTGATAGCCGTACTATTAAGAGGGGTGAAACTCATATCGAAATGTAGTTATCAAAGTGCCACTAGATGTTGTAACTCATTGCATAAGCATTTAGGATCTAGTGGAATGTTAACACCCTTGAAAATGTTTGTGAAAATATTCTAACACATATGCACAAGGTGATACACTTGGTGGTTGACACATTTGAGCAAGGGTGAAGAAGTTAGAGTTGAAAAGGAGTTAGTCATGCTGGTCATGCAGTGACCGGATGCTAGTCTTAGTAGGACCGACGCGTCCGGTCAATGGCAGCAGAGAATGCATAGGCATCGGTCTTTGACCGGACACTGGTGTTGAAAGTGACCGGACGCTGGCCAGGTGCGTCCGGTCGCACTGGTGTGGCATGCACAGAGGTGACATTGAGTGACCGAATGCTGGGTGAGTCTGGTCGAGCATGACTGGACGCATCCGATCATGATTTCTCGCTTCTGGTACCTTACTGGAAATGACCAGACGCTAGTGTTGGAGCATCCAGTCACTTTAAGCAGTGCTTCCAGTCATCACTTGACCATTGAGATTAGGTGAATAGCATTTGAAGCAGATGACACATGGCAAGCATCGGGCGACCGGACGCTAGGGTCCTACATCCGGTCGATTTGACCGGAGCATCCGGTCACCCCAAGTAGTGCCCAGTGAAGGGGTACAAAGGCTCTATTTTGTGGGGGCTTCTATTTAAGACCCATAGCCTACTCAAGCTCACTCTCTTGGCCATTTACATTGACTTAGCAACCTTGTGAGCTTAGCCAAATCCCTCCCACTCATCTCCATCATTGGTTCAACATCTTTGTGAGATTGGGAGTGAATCCAAGTGCATTGCTTGAGTGTTTGCATCTAGAGGCACTTGGTGTTCGTGTTTTGCTATGGGATTAGATTGTTACTCTTGGTGGTTGCCGCCACCTAGATGGCTTGGAGCAGCAAGGATCATCGAGCGGAGGTTGGTGATTGTCTCCGGCTCCGATCGTGGTGATTGTGAGGGGTTCTTGACCTTTCCCCGGTGGAGAGCCAAAAGGTACTTTAGTAAATTGCTCGTGGATTGTGTGATCCTCATCTTGTGTTGGTTGTGCAGCTCCCTATTGAGGGTTTGATGTGTGATGCCAATTAGCGCGTGAACCTCCAAGTGAGTGAATCACCACAACAAGTACTAGCTTGCCATCAAGCAAGTGAACCTCGGTAAAAAATCATTGTGTCATGATTTGATTCTGAGGTGATTGGTCTACATTGGTATTCATCCTTGTGATTGATTGGTTCACTCCTCAACACGACGGTATAACCATCTTGCTCATTCTCTTTACATTATCGCAAACTAGTTGTCAAGCTCTTTAGTGTAGCTAGTTGTGAGAGCTTATTAGTTTGGTTAGTGTGGCTCTTTAGTTAGCTTTTGAGAGTGCACTAACTTAGTGTTGTGACATAGCTATTATGTGAATAGATACTATATAAACTAGAATTGTGGTAGGTGGCTTGCAATTTTAGTAGGCTAGCGCAACACTTGCTTCACCTTATAATTGTCTAACCAGTTTGCTAAGTGTTGTTGTAGAAATTTTTAATAGGCTATTCACCCCCTCTAGCCATTAGGACCTTTCAAGTGGTATTAGAAATGAGGTCACCGTGATTTGAGGCTTAACAACCTTCGGTGTGAAAATGGCTCAAATCAACAACACCAAGAAGCCACCCCAATTTGATGGCTCAAATTATCCCTATTGAAAAGCAAAGATGACAACTTATATCAAGTCAATCAATAGGAAGGTTTGGAAGGTGGTAGAGACAAAGATTGAGATAAAAGATGAAGAGGCTCACACCGCCGCCGAAGAAATGCTACTCCAAAATAATGACATTGCTCTTAGTGCCATCCATGATGCTTTGGATGAGAGAACTTTTGAGCAAATCAAGAACATTAAGAGAGCTCATGAGGCTTGGAAGAAATTGGAGGAATCATTTGAGGGCACTCAAGCTGTGAAGGGTGCAAAGGCATACATTCTCAAAGAGAAGTTTGCAAGCTTCAAGATAAAGGAGGATGAGAGTGTGCTGGAGATGTTCCATAGGCTTCAAGTGCTTGTCAATCATCTCAAAGCACTTGGAGAAGAGGTGAAGGACAAGGACTTCTCCCACAAATTCTTAAGATGCTTGCCTTCAAGATTTGGCACATTGGTCACTATTCTAGTAAGGAGTGGTTTGGACACCATGACACCAAACCAAGTGTTGGGAGATATAATGACCGATGATACATATAGAGATGATGATGAGAAGGAAGAAAAGAAGGAGACGAAAGATGAGAAAAGGATGAGAAGAAGAAGAGCGTGGCATTCAAGGCCACATCATCCAAAGGCAAGGCAAAGCAAGATACATCAAGTGAAGATGGGTCATGGGATGATGATGATGATGATGAGAAGATGGCTCTCTTTGTCAAGAGATTTGGCAAGTTCATGGTGAAGAAAGGATACCATGCTAGAAGAAAGAAATCTTCATCCAAGAACAAGGAAGAGTCAAGAAGGTGCTTGAATTGTGGAAGCAAAGATCATCTTATTTCTCAATGTCCATACAATAGTGACAAAGATGATGACAAGAAGAACAAGAAGAAGGATAAGAAGGAAAAGAAAGAGAAGAAGGACAAGATGACCTTCAAGAAGAAGAAGGGTGGTTCATAAGTGATCACTTGGGATAGTGATGCTTCCTCAAGTGATGATGATGATAGTGATGATGACAAAGTCACCAAGAAGAAGACACTTGTAAGCATTGCTATCAATGAGAAGCCTTCTCTCTTCGACACTCCATCATGCTTCATGGCTAAGGCCGCTAAGGTACAAATTCATGATGATGGAAGTGATGAAGAACATGATAATGAAGATAAAAATGAAAATGATAGTGATAGTGATAATGATGAACCTACTAAGGTTGAACTATTTGACATGTAAGAAGATGCTAAAGAACACTTTGGCATTAAGAGAAGGGAATGCAAAAGCTTGTGTAAGGAACTAAAAGCCCTTAATCAAGCCTTTGATGAGCTCAATGCATCTCTTGAGAGGCTAGATGAAGCCCATGAGAAGCTTGGCAAGGCTCACAAAAAGCTTGAAAAGGCTCATTCCTCTTTGCTTAATGAACAAAATAAAAAGAAGCACATTGAAACTTGTGATGTAGGCTTAACTTGTGATATAATTGATCAATCATTATCTATGCCTATCATTGTTGCTCCTGCTAACCCTTCTTGTAGTGCTTCTACTTCCACCTCATCTAGTAGTGATGGTCTCACTTGTGATGCCTCACTAATGGTTGAGAATGAGAACCTCATAAAGGATGTCAATAAGCTCACTCGCACCTTAGCTAAGGCCTATGGTGGTGAGGACCGCTTGCTTATGTGCTTGGATAGCCAAAGAGCTTCTCTCTACAAAGAGGGATTGGGCTATACCCCTAAGAAAGGCAAGGCGGCCTTTGCTCCTCACAAGACTAGTTTTATGAAGAACAATAGTCGGTTTTGCACTAGTTGCAAGCAAGTTGGTCATGTAGAGCAAAAGTGCATGAACAAGAGCAAAAATGCTAATGTATCCTCTATTAAGCTTGATTCTTTCTATATGCTTACCAAGGGTGCAAATGGTGTAAAGGCTAAGTTCATTGGTAAACCATGGATGGGATCAAAGAAGAAAGCCATTTGGGTGCCAAAGAGCTAGATCACTAACCTTCAAGGACCCAAACAAGTTTGGGTACCTAAAAAGAATTGATCTTCTTTTGTAGGTTAATTACAAAGCCGGAGGAAGGTATTGGGTTCTTGATAGTGGGTGCACTCAACACATGACCGGTGATGCAAGAATGTTCAACTCAATCAACACCAATGACAATGATGGTTATGATAGTATCACATTTGGTGACAATGGCAAAGGCAAGGTCAAAGGGCTTGGTAAGATTGCAATATCCAATGACATGAGCATTTCCAATGTGTTGCTAGTAGAGATCTTGAACTTCAATTTGCTATTCATGGCTCAATTGTGTGATCTTGGATTCAAATTCATATTTGGGGTAGATGATGTAGAGATCATAAGTGTAGATGGCTCTAACTTGATCTTCAAAGGCTTTAGATATGAGAATCTATACTTGGTTGATTTCAATGCTAGTGAAGCTAAATTATCTACATGCTTATTCACTAAGTCTAGCATGGGTTGGTTATGGCATAGAAGGCTTGGTCATGTTGGAATGAAACAATTGAATAGATTGGTTAAGCATGACTTGGTTAGAGGCTTGAAAGATATTGTGTTTGAGAAGGATAAACTTTGTAGCTCTTGTCAAGCCAGCAAACAAGTTGGAAACACCCATCCTAAGAAAAGCATGATGAGCACTAGTAAAGCATTTGAGTTATTATACATGGATTTGTTTGGGCCAACTCAATACACTAGCATTGGTGGTAACAAATATGGCTTTGTGATAGTGGACGATTATACTAGATACACATGGGTATTCTTTCTAGTAGACAAACATGATGTGTTTGCAACATTCAAATCATTTGTCAAAGGCATTCACAATGAGTTTGAAACAACCATCAAGAGAGTTAGAAGTGACAATGGTAGTGAGTTCAAGAACACTAGAATTGATGAGTTATGTGATGAATTTGGAATTAGATATCAATTCTCGGCCAAGTACACTCCACAATCAAATGGCCTTATTGAGAGGAAGAATAGAACACTTATTGATATGGCAAGGTCTATGCTTAGTGAGTACAATGTGAGTCAATCCTTTTGGGCCAAAGCTATCAACACAGCTTGCTATTGTAGCAACCACCTCTATTGTCACCCATTGAAAGAGAAGACACCATATGAACTCTTGAATGGTAGAAAGCCCAACATTACATATTTTTAGGTCTTTGGTTGCAAATGCTGTATCTTGAAGAAAGGCACTAGATTGGGCAAGTTTAACAAGAAATGTGATGAATGATTCCTACTTGGTTATTCCACCATAAGTAAAGCATATAGAGTTTGGAATTTGGATAGTTGTACTCTTGAGGAAGTTCATGATGTTGAATTTGATGAAACCAAGGGTTCATAAGAAGAGAATGAGAACTTGGAATATGTTAGAGGCATTCAACTTTCAAATGCCATGAGGAACATGGATGTTGGTGAATTGAGGCCTAGGCAAGTGAATGATGATGAAGATGATCAAGTGCAAGTGCTCTCTAACTCAAATGTGTAAGATGATACAAATCAAGCTAGTACAAGTGACTCTCATGACAATGAACAAGATCAAGTGGCTAGTACATCATCTCAACCCAATGATCAAGCAAGTGCAAGCAATCAAGTTCCAATCCTCCAACCAACCAATATTGCAAGGGATCATCCATTAGACACTATAATTGGTGATATTTCTAGAGGTGTTCAAACAAGATCAAGATTGGCTTTATTTTATGAGCATTTCTCATTTATGCCATCCATTGAACCAAAGAAGATAGATGAAGCATTAAAGGATGTTGATTGGGTGAATGCTATGCATGAAGAATTGAATAACTTCACAAGAAATCAAGTATGGGAATTAGTAGAGAGACCAAAGGGACACAATGTGATTGGAACCAAATGGGTCGTTAGAAACAAGCAAGATCAAGATGGGATAGTGGTAAGGAACAAAGCAAGATTGGTAGCACAAGGCTATACACAAGTTGAAGGTCTTGACTTTGGAGAAACATATGCCCCGGTTGCTAGATTGGAAGCAATTAGAATCTTGCTAGCCTATGCTTGTGCCCACAACATCAAGCTCTATCAAATGGATGTCAAGAGTGCATTTCTCAATGGTTATATCAATGAAGAAGTGTATGTTGAGCAACCTCCTGGTTTTGAAGATGACAAAAAGCCTGACCATGTGTACAAGTTGAAGAAGGCTTTGTATGGCTTGAAGCAAGCACCTAGAGCATGGTATGAGAGATTGAGGGACTTCCTACTCTCTAAAGGGTTCATAATGGGCAAGGTTGACACCACTCTTTTCATCAAGAAGATTGGAAAAGACTTATTTGTGTTGCAAATCTATGTTGATGATATCACATTTGGATCAACCAATCAAGACTTTTGTGATGAGTTTGGAAAGATGATGGCTAATGAATTTGAGATGTCCATGATTGGAGAGTTGAGTTACTTCATTGGTCTTCAAATTAAGCAATTGAAGAAAGATACATTTGTGATTCAAGGCAAGTATATCAAGGACATGATCAAGAAGTTTGGCATGAATGATAGCAAAGCTATTAGTACACCAATGGGAACAAATGGCAACTTGGATAGTGATGCAAGTGGAAATATGGTGAATCAAAAGGTGTATCGGTCTATGATTGGAAGCCTACTCTATATGATCGCATCAAGGCTAGATGTCATATTTAGTGTATGCATGTGTGCAAGATTTCAAGCCTCACCAAGAGAAAGTCATTTGAAGGCTACAAAGAGAATATTGAGGTACTTGAAGCATACACAAAATGTTGGTTTGTGGTATCCCAAAGGTGCAAAGTTTGAGCTAGTTGGTTACTCCGACTTGGATTATGCGGGATGCAAGGTTAAAAGGAAGAGCACCTCAGGCACATGTCAATTATTGGGAAGATCACTTGTTTCATGGTTATCAAAGAAGCAAAATAGTGTTGCATTATCAACCGCTGAAGCCGAATACATATCCGCCGGTAGTTGTTGTGCACAAGTACTTTGGATGAAGGCCACTTTGAGTGATTTTGGAATCAAGTTCAAGAAAGTGCCATTGCTATGTGACAATGAGAGTGCAATCAAGATTACCAACAATCCGGTTCAACATGCAAGAACAAAGCACATTGATGTCCACCACCATTTCATAAGAGATCACCAACAAAAAGGGGACATTTGCATTGAGAGTGTAGGCACAAAAGATCAACTTGCCGATATATTCACCAAGCCATTGGATGAGAAAAGGTTTTGCAAGCTAAGGAATGAGTTGAACATATTAGATTTCTCAAATATGTTTTGATGCACCCCCCACTTATATGACATGCCTCTCCTTCGAGCAATCCAAGGTAAAAGTTGATTGGCATGGCATACATTCTTGCTAAGGACATGTTTAGCGCATCTAGTCATTTTTCACATTTAATAGACTCATTCATGAAAATCAAATGAATTTGATGATTGTATGATACCACTATTGCTTCTATGCTTGACTTGATCTAGTGGTAGCATATGACATGTTTGTGGGCTTGTAAACCTAGTGTTTGATCTAAAAAATGAGCTCTAAGTGTTTAACTCAACATGGTACAAGATAACCTTTATTTGAAGGTGTGAAGAAGCTTGTCCTTGGATCAAACCGAGTTAAATATCTTTGGCAAATGATCTGGATTGAACCAAATTTGGGAAAATGATCCTCACCCCATTGATTGACATTGATAATCTGAACCTATCTATACTTTAAGCCTTTGTGGTCATTGATGACAAAGAGGGAGAAATAGTGTACAAAGATAGTGAAAAGACAACAAAGGGGGAGAATTTGACAATAGGGGGAGAGATATGACAAAGGAAGGGGATCAATTAAAATTTTGATTAAAATTTTGAGCACACAAGTAGGGGGAGCAAGCTCATGAACTTGTATGGTGCATTTGAATGTGCATTTCATATGTTTGCTTGCATAGCACACGTTTTAAATCTCAATATCCATGCTTGTGTGGTGTATGCTAGTTGTAAGTTTGAATGATGAAATAAAAAACTAGCATGCATAGGTTATCTAGTGATTTCATTTCCAAGTGGTATAGAGCTAACCATGATGCTAAGGATGGTATATTGGTGCACTCCGATTGGTATCACGCGTCAAAGGTCCATCTCTTATACCTTAGCATCATTTGGTAGACATTGTCTCCTATATTTCCTATCTAAGCATATGTGCAAGCTACTATCCAAACTCTTAGCACATATGTAAGGGGAGCAATGGCTACCATTTGGGGTTCATGAAACTTGTCCATATCTTTTTACACATGGTAAATATGCTTGGGCAAGCAACATTGATTCAATTGAATTTCAATTCATATCTTTATGAAAGTGTTGTCATCAATTACCAAAAAGGGGGAGATTGAAAGCTCTAGTTTGGTTTTGGTGAATTGATGAAACCCTAAGTGCTAACCTAGTATATCAAGTGATCATGAGATAGGTAGGACACTCCAAGTGGTGAAGCAAATGAAGATCATGACATGACAATGATGATGCCATGGTGATGATCAAGTGCTTGGATTTGAAAAGAAGAAAGAGAAAAACAAAAGGCTCAAGGCAAAGGTATAAATGGTAGGAGTCATTTTGTTTTGGTGATCGAGACATTTAGTGAGTGTGATCACATTTAGGATTGATAGCCGTACTATTAAGAGGGGTGAAACTCGTATCGAAATGCGGTTATCAAAGTGCCACTAGATGCTCTAACTCATTGCATATGCATTTAGGATCTAGTGGAATGCTAACACCATTGAAAATGTTTGTGAAAATATGCTAACACATGTGCACTGTAACACCCTAGGTGTTTGTCACCAATTAAGCAATGGGTTTAAGCTCAACCATGGCATGTTAAGTGGTGATGGAGATGTTAGGTCAAACATATGAAAATGAGCCACCACTTAAATTTGGACCATCACCATTGCTTACATGCTGCCCTTTCTAAAAAGTATGCTTGGGTAATGTTGGATGTACTTGTTTCATGTGTCTCGCATCAATAGCCATCTATATTGATCCATGAAAAAGTTTCATGAAGTTTGGAATCAAGAAGTCACATGAAATGACAAGTTATGTCCTTGCCTAGATGGTTTTATAAAGTGAATGGAATTCTAGGTGATCAACCAAACCTTGCAACCTTGCCCAAATGACTCTAGATGAACTCTACAACAAAAGTCATGAAAGGTTCATGTTGAGCAAATGCCAAGAAAATGCTCCAATGGATCACAAAGGATAATTTAAGCTTTATTGTGATCCTACTTTGGTCAAAGTAAAACTATAGCTTCTACACCTGTTTTGAAGTTGGACATTAAATAAAAGTTGAAGCTCATGTTATGTAGAAGAAACTTTGTTTTTGGAGTATACCATGGATCGGCTCGGAACCAAGTCTAGCAGTGGCTCAAAGTTGGAACCTGCTGCTGATTTCAAAATATTCTAAGTCTAGAAATTCATCGACATCGGCATTGGCATCTCACGTTCTCCAAATTTTGTTAAGCAACTTGACTTGATCCCAAAATAAAAGTTGGAGCATACATCGGGAAGAAGAGCATGCAAAAGGATGGCACTCGTTGGACCTTGTCTTGACCATCGATTTTTGGAGTTTGGTAATCGTTGTCAATGCATTGACACTTGCTAATTGGACGCTAATTAACTACTGTTCCAAAGACCTAATGGATGTGACCCCTTAACCAAGTTTGTAGACCATCCTGAGTAGAGCAACTTTGCTATTGGAGCCAAGGTCGGAATCTGCACAGAATATGCCAAAAAATGGACCCAAGTCAGGCACAGAGACGCACGCCACGTGCTCGATGAATTGTCTCCGTGGTAGCCATGCAGCAGCGCGCGTGCCCCATTGCTGTCGCGCGTCCAACCTCCACGCCATGCGCCACCCTGCTCCCTGTGCCTCCAAATGCGGACGCCCGAGCTGCCCTGGCATCCCGCACTCGCTCTCGCCCTTCCTGGCGCTCTCCCTCTGCGCGCGCACGCCAGAGCGGAGCCACCATGGCCGCCGTCGCCAAGCTTCCATGCCACCGCTGCTCCCTCTCCTACAGCTCTCCTGCGTCTGCATTGAGTGTCGCTGTAACACCCCGGTGTTATGCCTACATTTAGGCATTGCAAATCACGCATATCATGCATCATCAAGCATCCAAATCATACATGCTTAATCATGTGCATACCAATTGAAACATTGTTTTGAAACATCTGAAACATGCGTGAAACCTGAATGTTGCATACACCGTTAAGAATTGTTTTGCCCTGAATTTTTCTTGCTAGGTTAGTAAAACATGTTTGGCTACTATTGTAAATCATCTAGAAATGTTTAGTTCAATTTTTGGAGCAATGTTTGTATTCAAATTAATTCAAAATTTGGCTTCAAAAATAAATTCCAAAAATTAGGGTTTTGAGCTAAGCGTGGACTTTGGTCTTACAATTAAAAATCTAGAAAGAATTTGGCTGTGGTCATAAAAGCAAAGTTGTAGAGAATTAAATTCTAAACAACTTTCATTTTTGGTACATTTTCAAAAGAGGTCATTTTCTTGCTCAAAATAATATTTGAAAGATGGCATTTAAAAATTCCTTGAAAATTTTATTTGGAAAAAAAGGATTTTTCTCCTTCGCGGGCCGCCGCCTCGCTTCTGGCCCGCCTGCCGAAGCCGGCCTAGTGCGCCAGCGAACCCGCCCGCGCGTGTCGGCCCACCTCGTGCGCCGGCCTGCTCACGCCATCCCGCGCTGTGCTCGCCTTAGCCTAGCCCCGCGCCGTTCCCCTGCTTGCCATGCGCCCACACGCCGACCGTGGCAGAGAACTCCCACCGTGTGGCGACCATGTGCCGACATCACCCGCCGCGTGGCAGCCGCGGCTTGACCCCGCGCCCATGCGCCCGCCTACACCTGCTGGTGCCCGTGCGCTCGCTCACTCCCGCCCGCGCTGCCTTCCTTCTCCTCCAGGGCTGAGAGCCCCAAGCTCTGCACTCGCCGCGCCCGTAGCTCCACCGGCGTCGAGCTCCCGCACCACCGCGCCATTCCCTGATTCCTCCCGCCCGCAACTCCGCCTCGCCCTCCTTCAAGTCGTGCTCGAGCTTGCGCCGCCTTCCGAGCACAGGTTGAGCTTCCCCGTGCCTCGCCACCGACGGCCATGGCGCCGCCGTGCTCGGCCACCATGGAAGTCATCTTCCTTCTCTTCTCTAGCCTCGCCTAGCTACCCTACTGCACTTGCCTTCTCCTTGCACATCCCATGCGCTCGCCAGCTCTCCCTGCCATGGCCGGAGATGGCCGCCGGCCTTGTAGCCGAGCCGCGCCGCCGCGCCAGCGCGCACACCGGCGAGGCCTCTGCCTCAGCTAGCCAGCCGAGCGGCCATGGGCCGAAGCCCTGCCAGGCCGCCGCGCTCCCCTTTCACTCAGGCCGCGCAGGCCGGTTGTGGCCGTGGGCCAGTTCGTTTCCACGGGCCGGCCCAGTAGGAGTAGAAATAATTCGTTTTCAATTTCTCTTTATTATTTGAAAATAAAAATGGTTTGGAAAATGTTTGGGTACTCAAATTTGCTCCAAATTTGTTGAAACAAATTTTGCTAGGTTCCTTATCCTCAGATCTACTTGGGAAAATTATTGCATGTCATTTTTGGGATACTTTTCTGTAGGATTTTATTTAATCATGGATATTGCTGATAAATTGAAAAATATGTAGAAAAATCTATAGTTTGCAGAAAAATATGATTTCAAGTTTGTTAATCTTCTTATGTCATGTACTTCCTAGGAAAAATATGTTTCATGCATGTGCTGTGGAAAACTTTGGAGGTGTAGTTCAAGTACCTTTAATGGCTGATTTTTGTTATTTTTGCTAGAGAGCAAACTTTGTATAAAACATGCATGTGATAATTTTTGTACAGTCATTGTATGCTATGAAGAACCAAAAAAATATTAATTCTATTGTTTGACACTTTTCATAGTTCAAAGTATTTTTATGTACAAAATCATGCCATAGTTTGTGATTTTTGTGTAGGCTAATCCACTCATTCAATTATCATGAAAATCTGATGGTAGTCTACTTAGAGTAGTACCATGCTACTGTAATTTTCTCAGATTTTTATAAGCACTAGAAATATAGATTTCTGTTGTAGCCCTAATTTAAAAGGAATTAAAAGAATCCTCTTTAATACAAGGTTAGTTAATAATAATAGCTTTGGTGTATCTTTGAAGCATTTCATAAGATATGTTGACTTAACATATTAGTAGTAGAAGAGAATGCAGTAGATGACATGTGCTTGTAGTATAGTTTCTTGGATGATGTTGACTACCTTGCATTTAAACATATCCATTGCATTCATCTCCTTTGATGCACCGTTTGCATAATCACTTACGCGCATTACATCATACAGGATCGCAAACCGAGAACCCAGTCATCATACCCGAGGAGCCCGAGGAGTAGCTCGAGGTGCAGCAGCAGGAAGTGCCAGAAGCTGATGAGGAGGACGTTGAAGAACTTCCGGAGTGCCCCGATCACCGCCCGAGCTCCTTCGAGAGAGGCAAGCCCCATAGCATTTTTCTCCCGGTTTGCAATTATTTCATTAAATGCTTTACTTTAATTAATGCATTACGTTCAGGAGTTGTTTGCAACCGTTGCTGCATTATACCTTGTTTACCTTTGTTATACTATATCCTTGTTACCCTGGTATCCGTAGTCGAGTCATTGCTTAGCTGGCTTAGACCAGTAGAAGTCAGGTGATTTCCTATCACCTACGAGCTATAGGTGGTTACCTGGATCTGCTTGGATGACTATGAAGTCATGGTATAACTAAGTGTTAAATGAAGTTGAGACCGGACGGAGACTTGTAGAGTTTCGGACTGTAGTGTTTTCCGTCTGTGTCGATTAAGGACCGACCGTTGTTGGGCCTTGAGTCATGTTGAACGCATGCCTTACATTTAGCTGGCCAGATAAAGTACCTTCCGACCGTGAAGCTGGGAGATTTTTCGGGCCGAGTAGATTGCCCGCAATGCACTATGCCGGAGCAGGTGTGGTAGGACACGGGGGTGGGATGATAAGACCAAAGTGCAGTCGGTCGGCCCCCGGGTACATGTGGTTCCTGGCAAACTCGAGATTCCTGGAAAGTTGACTCGGTGATCAATATCTCACTTTAGCAGGTGAGTGAGGTTTGTGTAAGGAATAAATCACCAGCTGGTTAGGAATCGATTCGAATCGCCATCGCTCCTGGATAGTGAGCACTTGACTTGAGTTACTTCATCGTAGTAAATGTTATGGAACACTTGGACAGTTATAATGAATATGATAGTATGGAAGTTGTTTAATGATCATTGGTTATCATTATCTGCTTAATCACATGTTTACTCTAGTATAGGTGCAAATCTAGTCAACAGGTTAATAATAATTAACTTGGCAATAATGCTTTTCGAAAGGTTCTTGAAATGCTAAAAATGCTTCTTTTTGCAAATGAGTCAGCTACCCTACTATAAAGCCCTTCATAATCCTTGGTGTCACTTATTTTCGGTTATGTCGGGTAAGTCTAGCTGAGTACCTTCTCGTACTCAGGGTTTTATTCCCACTTGTTGCAGATGGGCAGATGTATTATGGCTACTGTATCAACTGCCTTTATCCTGCGATGGGTGATGCTTAGGACCATGGGCATGGTCATTCCTTATGTCTCGTCTGATGCTTTTGTTGGAGATGATCATTCGCTGGCACTATATTTAAACTCCGCGTGAGTGTGTGTGGTTTGAACAAATGACTTCCGCTACTTTTATTTGAACTGGTTTTGTAATAACTATGTTGAAACTCTAATGTATCTGAGACTGTGAACTTTTATGTAATATGTGATGGTGGCCGCTAAACTTATTATGATCTTGGCTGGAATGGAAGTTAGTTTGAAATCCTTCACGATTTCACAGACTACCGGGTTATACGGGCTTAAGTTTGCTAAATCGTCTGCCCTGGTGGATGATTTTCTTACTTAATTTTGTATAATTGGTCGGTTCTGTTATAGATGGTATCAGAGCATGGTTTAGCGTGTTACTGTTCACAAGTGTATTTAAAACAAAAAGGCATTTGGAAAACGTGATTTTAAAACTATAAAGTGTGCTAGTGATCATATCCTTTATGCCCAGTTAAGGACTTTAGGTGGCTTAATTAAGTACTGACTTGGGGTTCTTGCATCATATTTCTCTTTCGTCGCTCATACGGCGTGCTATTGTATGAGTGCCACTTGTTTGAGTGGTAATGAATGGATCATTTGCCTCTACGCGTCGGTAAGTGTGAGTTGTGAGAGCATGATCGGATACACCGCCGATCTAGGGTGAATGCTTATATGATGCTGGAGTAATTACATGTTCTACGCATGTTTTACAAAGGTATCTCATGTATGGGTCTTCCGTATGTTGAGGCGATGCCGTCAGTAGGACGATGGTTTGGGTAGTTACTACCGTTGTACACGTATCTGGAGATTCGTGTAGAGCGTGTAGATAAAACTTTACTGCTTTTATGCATTCATTGGAAATTTGGGCTGAAATGAATCTTCTACAGGTACATAACAACGCTATCGTGTAGAACGTATTAGCTACGTATTGAGAGATCATTGTATGCCACCGAATTCGTCGTTAGAAATTATTTATTTCCTAAGTTTGTGAGAACGTACGACACGTACATACATCATGTTACTTATGCATTTCATTCATGTCAGGCATTCCTCCCCTTATAAATTGATTATCTCCTTTTGATAAAAGTTGTATCACCTAAAATATGTTTCCCCGAGGTAATGAAAGAACTTTTGCTACAGATGGCCCGCACGAAGCAGACCGCCCGTAAGTCCACCGGTGGAAGAGCACCTCGACGTCCATTGGCCCTGAGGGAGCACCGCACCACAGACACCTTCTTGAGCGAGTTTGGCATGCCAACTCTACTTTGGAGAGTGCTCCATGATGTGGGGTACCCAGAGGGTCAAGAGCTGGTGTACTCTTGGAATGAGAGCCAGTTAGCGGAGGATGGACTCGCAGTGGTGGAGATCACGGTTTTTGCTCTCAGCGATGCTCCAGATTGGGATGGTTGGCATTTGGAGTTTGAGGGTCGCACTCCAGCTGAGGGTGCAGAGGGAGCAGCCTTCCATGTCATCAGGGACATTATGAGCAGATTTCCCAGTGAGCTTGCAGCAGCTCTAGCTGGTACTTTTCCTAGGGATGATCCTCGTGATGCCATTTGGGTTCAGCCTCAAGGAAGTGCATTGGTCAGAGGTCCAGCTGAAGGACAGGCTAGCGACAACTAGGCAATGAGTGCTATGTTTGCCGCCATCAGAGCATATGAAGGTCTTGAGAGTACCTACTGGACTTTGACTGGCTTGCGTAGTGAGGATAAGCTAAAAGGGAAGAGGCAGAAGAAGAGACAGGCACGTGCTACAGCTAGCTTGCAGGAGCAGTTGGCTGATATGAACTTACAGAGAGATCAGGCGGTTGAGAGAGGTGATAGAGCTATGCAGCGAGTGCATACGTTGACTCAAGCCAACAACAATGCAGACCGCATGATTGGATAGCTGGTTCAGGAAAGGAATGAAGCCTGGAACGCAAGAAACCTTCTGCTGCAGAGGGTCGATGAGCTAGAGGAATACAACGGCTACCTGCACAAGGAGTTTCACGCGCTCTACAATGGGGTTGGCCCATATGCTCCACCAGATGCCGCTGGCATGGACGTTGACAACGACAACGAGGACGAGCCTGCAGTTTCACCTAGGGGTGATGGTGATGTCTCCGATCCTGATGATGGCCCCGAGGAGTAGGCTAGTTGCCTTGCGCTAGTATCTAGGTCTCGTCGCGATGACATTTCTTTTGTTGGCATGTAATCTATCGTATGTTGCTTCGAACATATGAGACTTGGCATGTGGTTGGAACTTGATTTTCGAATGCGATATCTGAACGCATAAAAGTCCAGTGTATGTATGCTGGCAATGTGATTGTATGGACGTGATGTTTGCCATTGAAGTAATTCAATTAAGTGTTGTTGTTTTAATTGGGATGCGATTGTTGTGCCTCTGTTTTATTGTATGAATTTATTCTCTATAGTAAATTCAGTACGACATAATTTTTCCTTCACTCGCAATTATTACAGCTTCACTCAATCATTACTTGTTGCTAAAATATGCAGATGACAAACACTCGCCGAACCACGTATGAGGCCACTGAGCCCGGTGCTAACGGTGCGGGGACTGGTGGTGGTGGTGGAAACCACGACAACAACAATGAACCTCTCCATGAACCACATTTGCCACCTCCTCCCCCGTTTACCCCCGAGATGTTCCTCGCACAGCTGCTCGGGAGTCAGCGCAACGTGGAACAATCCCAGAAGAACATGGAGGATTTTCTGCGAACCATCGCCAACAACGTTCAACGTGGTAACAATCAAGGTGGTGGCATGGGAGTGAACCAATATAGCAGCTTCAAAGATTTCATGGACACCAGGCTGCCAGTATTCAAGGAAGCAACAGAGCCACTCGATGCTGAGGAATGGATCAACACGATGGAAGATAAATTCTGTGTGTTGAGGATGACGAAGGTTCTAAAAACGGAGTATGCTGCACTTCAATTGCAAGGACCAGCGGGAATGTGGTGGAAGCACCATCGCACTACCTTCCCTCCAAATGCTTAGATTTCTTGGAGAGAGTTTGCTGAGGCCTTCTATGGAGCCTATATTCCACCAGGGCTGACTGAGATGAAGTTGGGAGAGTTTCTGGCTTTGAACCAGGGCACCAAAACCGTGATGCAATACCTGCATGCCTTCAACAACTTGTGTCGCTATGCTCCTGACATGGTTCACACAGATGCCAAAAGGATAGCCAGTTTTAAGAGGGGTCTCAATCCAAAAATGATGAAGCATGTTGGTACCAACAACCGTGTCAGATTCAATGACTTCATCAGTGACTGTCTGAAGCAGGAGAAGAATAACAGTGCCAGCTCCACAGCCAAGACACGCAAGAGAGCCTTTGAAGGTGGGCCGTCTCAAGCTAGAGCCCCTATGGGAGGTCATCCCCCATATCGCCCATCGGCACCTGGCGCTAGGTTTCGGCCACCTCAGCCAAGAAGTCAGAATTTCCATGGACCTCAAAAGCCGTACAAGATGGCAGTACAGCCCAACAAAGCAGCCGCAACTGCGGTACAAGGCAGTTCCAAGGGAGTTGTGGGATCTACCGGGACAGTAAGAGGACCCTGCTATAACTGTGATCAACCCGGCCATTTTTCGAGGTTTTGTCCGTACCCGCCCAAGAAGAAGCAGCAGACTTATAATGCTAGAGTGCATAGTACAACAGTGGATGAAATTCCCAAGGGAGAGCCCGTCACTGCTGGTAAGTTTCCTGTCAATGAAAACCCTGCAGTTGTTCTATTTGATTCTGGATCATCGCATTCTTTTATGAGTCAAGCATTTGCACAGAAACATGGACAACTATGCACAGAATTGGGGTATGGGTACCGTATAAGTTCAGTAGGGGTTGATGTTTTGACCAACCGGATGGTTCGAGGGGCAACCCTTGAATTAGGTAGCAGGAAGTTCTGAGTGAACTTGATAGTTATGCCTGGGTTAGTCTTGGATGTCATTATAGGGATGAATTGGATGAAGAACTGGGGAGCAGTCATAGATACTGGAGGTCGAGTACTTACCCTTAAGGATCCACTAGGTGAGGGTACTTTCCAAGTACCATTGCCTCAGAGAATAGACCTTATAAGTGTTACATGCGCTACGACAGTCATTCCTATTCATCAGATTCCGGTAGTGTGTGAATTTCCGGACATATTCCTAGATGAGCTACCTGGTCTTCCGTCAGATAGGGAGATTGAGTTTGGAATTGAGCTAGTCCCCGGAACAGCTCCAATTTCAAGGAGGCCCTATTAGATGCCTCTAGATGAGTTAGCTGAGCTAAAGAAGCAATTAGAAGATCTATCAAAAAAGGGGTTTATTCGGCCAAGCAAGTCTGAATGGGGATGTCCCGCTTTGTTTGTTAAAAAGAAGAAAGAGGGCACGTTGAGAATGTGCGTAGATTACAGACCACTCAATGATGTGACCATCAAGAATAAGTATCCCTTGCCACATATTGATGTTCTGTTTGACCAATTATCCAAGGCCAAGGTGTTCTCAAAAATAGATTTGAGATCCGGTTATCATCAGATTAAGATTAGGCCACAGGATATACCGAAAACTGCATTTTCCACCAGATATGGGTTGTATGAGTATCTTGTCATGTCTTTTGGCTTGACAAATGCTCCTGCATACTTTATGTTTTTGATGAATATAGTTTTCATGCTAGAATTGGATAAATTTGTGGTAGTGTTCATCGATGACATTCTGGTGTACTCTGAGAACGAGAAAGATCATGAAGAGCATCTGAGAACTGTCTTGACCAGACTTAGAGATCATCAACTGTATGCTAAGTTTAGCAAATGCGAATTCTGGTTAAAGGAAGTTCCCTTCCTTGGTCACATTCTGTCAGAGAATGGAGTTTCAGTCGATCCAAGTAAGGTGCAAGAAGTTATGAATTGGAAAGCACCAACCACAGTTCCTGAGATTAGAAGTTTCTTAGGACTAGCTGGTTATTACCGTCGCTTTATACTAGATTTCTCGAAGATCGCCAAACCAATGACAAGCCTCCTACAGAAGGATCACAAGTTTGTGTGGATAGAGGAGTGTGAAGTAGCTTTCCACACTTTGCGAAAACTGTTGACCACTGCTCCTGTTCTAGCACAACCAGATATCGAGAAACCATTTGATGTGTTTTGCGACGCATCAAAGACTGGATTGGGTTGTGTTCTTATGCAAGAAAGGAGAGTCATAGCTTATGCATCACGTCAATTGAGAAAGCACGATGTCAACTATCCAACACATGATCTTGAACTTGCTGCAGTTGTGCACGCCCTAAAAATTTGGAGACATTATCTACTTGGTAATGTGTGCAATATTTTCATAGATCACAAGAGTCTTAAGTATATCTTTACCCAACCAGAGCTAAACATGAGACAACGCAGATGGTTGGAATTGATAAAGGATTACAACTTGAATGTGCAATATCATCCTGGTAAAGCCAATGTAGTGGCAGATGCTTTGAGCAGAAAGTCACATTACTTGAATGTGCAGCCATTACTTGAAGATGGGTTCGATCTAATGCATCCTGCTGTGTTACATAGTATTCAGATTAGTTGCTCTTTGGAAAGTAAGATAATAGAAGGCCAGAAAACTAACAAGGGGATATTCCACATCAAAGAGAAAATAAAAGAAAAGCCATCTCAACACTTTAAAGTGGATGAATAGGGCGTGTTGTGGTTTGACAATCGTCTTGTGGTTCCCAAGGATCGAGAGCTTAGGAATAAACTCATGGATGAAGCTCACCTTTCTAAGCTATCTATCCATCCCGGAAGTAGTAAGATGTATCAAGAATTAAGATCTCGTTATTGGTGGACCAAAATGAAGAAAGAAATTACAGCATATGTTGTCAGATGTGACACATGTTGTCGAGTGAAAGCCATCCACATGAAACCTGCTGGTATGTTGCAACCCTTATCAGTCCCTAGTTGGAAGTGGGACAATATCAGTATAGATTTTATCACGGGTTTGCCCACTACCCCAAAAGGACATGATTCGATTTGGGTAATTGTGGATCGTCTTACCAAGACCGCTCATTTCTTGCCTGTCAAAATAGATTATCGACCACCTCAATATGTCGAGAAGTATATCGCAGAAATTGTGAGGTTGCATGGTATACCAAAGACCATAGTGTCTGATAGAGGCTCACAGTTCACGGCTCATTTTTGGGAACATTTACACAAAGGCTTAGGAACTAGTTTGATTCACAGTACCGCTTATCATCCTCAGACAGATGGTCAGACTGAACGAGTAAATGCTATTTTGGAGGATATGTTAAGAGCCTGTGTATTGTCTTCCAAGGGATCATGGGAGTCATGGTTACCATTAGCTGAGTTTTCTTATAATAATAGTTATCAAGAAAGCATCAAGATGGCCCCATTCGAAGCTTTATATGGCAAAAAATGTAGAACACCATTGAATTGGGTCGAGCCTGGTGATAGAAGGTATTGTGGCATTGACTTTGTAGAAGAAGCCGAGAAGAAAGTTCATATTATTTAGCAGAATATGAAAGTTGCCCAATCACGTCAGAAAAGCTATGCAGACAAAAGAAGGAGACCCCTTGCATTTGAAGTTGGTGACTATGTTTATCTGAAAGTCACGCCAATGAAGAAGAAAAGGTTTGGAATCCGAAGAAAGCTTGCCGCGAGATTCGTAGGACCATACAAGATCTTGGAACAAAGAGGTCCGGTAGCCTACAAGTTAGAGTTACCTGAGACAATGAGCACCATTTTCCTAGTTTTCCATGTATCACATCTCAAGAAATGTTTGCGTGTTCCGGAGGAAAGAATAGAACCTCAAGGTATCCAACTCAAATCAGATTTGGTGTATCGTGAGCAACCAGTCAGGGTGTTAGACACTAAGGAATGTGCTACTCGGAATAGTGTGGTGAAAACATACAAGATACAGTGGGATCATCATGATGAGGGAGATGCAACTTGGGAAATAGGAGAGTATCTACAAAAAGCTTATGAAGAATTTTATAACAAATGGTTCGTAACCCAAATCTCGGGACGAGATTTTTATAAGGGGGGAGGGCTGTAACACCCCGGTGTTATGCCTACATTTAGGCACTGCAAATCACGCATATCATGCATCATCAAGCATCCAAATCATACATGCTTAATCATGTGCATACCAATTGAAACATTGTTTTGAAACATGCGTGAAACCTGAATGTTGCATACACCGTTAAGAATTGTTTTGCCCTGAATTTTTCTTGCTAGGTTAGTAAAACATGTTTGGCTACTATTGTAAATCATCTAGAAATGTTTAGTTCAATTTTTGGAGCAATGTTTGTATTCAAATTAATTCAAAATTTGGCTTCAAAAATAAATTCCAAAAATTAGGGTTTTGAGCTAAGCGTGGACTTTGGTCTTACAATTAAAAATCTAGAAAGAATTTGGCTGTGGTCATAAAAGCAAAGTTGTAGAGAATTAAATTCTAAACAACTTCCATTTTTGGTACATTTTCAAAAGAGGTCATTTTCTTGCTCAAAATAATATTTGAAAGATGGCATTTAAAAATTCCTTGAAAATTTTATTTGGAAAAAAAGGATTTTTCTCCTTCGCGGGCCGCCGCCTCGCTTCTGGCCCGCCTGCCGAAGTTGGCCCAGCGCGCCAGTGAACTCGCCCGCGCGCGTCGGCCCACCTCACGTGCCGGCCTGCTCACGCCATCCCGCGCTGCGCTCGCCTCGGCCCAGCCCCGCACCGTTCCCCTGCTGGCCGTGCGCCCACGCGCCGACTGCGGCAGAGAACTCCCACCGCGTGGCGACCATGTGCCGGCGTTGCCCGCCGCGTGGCAGCTGCGGCCTAACCCCATGCCCATGCGCCCGCCTACACCTACTGGTGCCCATGCACTCGCTCACTCCCGCCCGCGCTGCCTTCCTTCTCCTCCAGAGCTGAGAGCCCCAAGCTCTACACTCACCGCGCCCGCAGCTCCGCCGGCGTCGAGCTCCCGCACCACCGCGCCATTCCTCGATTCCTCCCGCCTGCAACTCCGCCTCGCCCTCCTTCAAGTTGCGCTCGAGGTTGCGCTGCCTTCCGAGCACAGGTTGAGCTTCCCCACGCCTCGCCACCGACAGCCATGGCGCCGCCATGCTCGGCCGCCATGGAAGTCGTCTTCCTTCTCTTCTCCATCCTCGCCTAGCTACCCTACCGCACTCGCCTTCTGCTCGCACATCCCGTGCGCTCGCCAGCTCTCCCTACCATGGCCGGAGATGGCCGCCGGCCTCGTGGCCGAGCCGCGCCGCCGTGCCAGCGCGCACACCGGCGAGGCCTCTGCCTCAGCCAGCCAGTCGGGCCGGCCAGGCCGAGCGGCCATGGGCCGAAGCCCTGCCAGGCCGCCGTGCTCCCCTTTCGCTCGGGCCGCGCAGGCCGGTTGTGGCTGTGGGCCAGTTCGTTTCCACGGGCCGGCCCAGTAGGAGTAGAAATAATTCGTTTTCAATTTCTCTTTATTATTTGAAAATAAAAATGGTTTGGAAAATGTTTGGGTACTCAAATTTGCTCCAAATTTGTTGAAACAAATTTTGCTAGGTTCCTTATCCATAGATCTACTTGGGAAAATTATTGCATGTCATTTTTGGGAAACTTTTCCGTAGGATTTTATTTAATCATGGATATTGCTGATAACTTGAAAAATATTTAGAAAAATCTATAGTCTGCAGAAAAATATGATTTCAAGTTTGTTAATCTTCTTATGTCATGTACTTCCTAGGAAAAATATGTTTCATGCATGTGCTGTGGAAAACTTTGGAGGTGTAGTTCAAGTACCTTTAATGGCTGATTTTTGTTATTTTTGCTAGAGAGCAAACTTTGTATAAAACATGCATGTGATAATTTTTGTACAGTCATTGTATGCTATGAAGAACCAAAAAAAATTATTAATTCTATTGTCTGACACTTTTCACAGTTCAAAGTATTTTAATGTACAAAATCATGCCATAGTTTGTGATTTTTGTGTAGGCTAATCCACTCATTCAATTATCATGAAAATCTGATGGTAGTCTACTTAGAGTAGTACCATGCTACTGTAATTTTCTTAGATTTTTATAAGCACCAGAAATATAGATTTCTGTTGTAGCCCTAATTTAAAAGGAATTAAAAGAATCCTCTTTAATACAAGGTTAGTTAATAATAATAGCTTTGGTGTATCTTTGAAGCATTTCATAAGATATGTTGACTTAACATATTAGTAGTAGAAGAGAATGCAGTAGATGACATGTGCTTGTAGTATAGTTTCTTGGATGATGTTGACTACCTTGCATTTAAACATATCCATTGCATTCATCTCCTTCGATGCACCGTTTGCATAATCACTTACGCGCATTACATCATACAGGATCGCAAACCGAGAACCCAGTCGTCATACCCGAGGAGCCCGAGGAGCAGCTCGAGGTGCAGCAGCAGGAAGTGCCAGAAGCTGACGAGGAGGACGTTGAAGAACTTCTGGAGTGCCCCGATCACCGCCCGAGCTCCTTCGAGAGAGGCAAGCCCCAGAGCATTTTTCTCCCAGTTTGCAATTATTTCATTAAATGCTTTACTTTAATTGATGCATTATGTTCAGGAGTTGTTTGCAACCATTGCTGCATTATACCTTGTTTACCTTTGTTATACTATATCCTTGTTACCCTGGTATCCGTAGTCGAGTCATTGCTTAGCTGGCTTAGACCACTAGAAGTCGGGTGATTTCCTATCACCTACGAGCTATAGGTGGTTACCTGGATCTGCTTGGATGACTATGAAGTCATGGTATAACTAAGTGTTAAATGAAGTTGAGACCGGACGGAGACTTGCAGAGTTTCGGACTGTAGTGTTTTCCGTCTATGTCGATTAAGGACCGACCGTTGTTGGGCCTCGAGTCATGTTGAACGCATGCCTTACATTTAGCTGGCCAGATAAAGTACCTTCCGACCGCGAAGCTGGGAGATTTTTCGGGCCGAGTAGATTGCCTGCAATGCACTATGTCGGAGCAGGTGTGGTAGGACACGGGGGTGGGATGATAAGACCAAAGTGCAGTCGGTCGGCCCCCGGGTACATGTGGTTCCTGGCAAACTCGAGATTCCTGGAAAGTTGACTCGGTGATCAATATCTCACTTTAGCAGGTGAGTGAGGTTTGTGTAAGGAATAAATCACTAGCTGGTTAGGAATTGATTCGAATCGCCATCGCTCCTGGATAGTGAGCACTTGACTTGAGTTACTTCATCGTAGTAAATGTTATGGAACACTTGGACAGTTATAATGAATATGATAGTATGGAAGTTGTTTAATGATCATTGGTTATCATTATCTGCTTAATCACATGTTTACTCTAGTATAGGTGCAAATCTAGTCAACAGGTTAATAATAATTAACTTGGCAATAATGCTTTTCGAAAGGTTCTTGAAATGCTAAAAATGCTTCTTTTTGCAAATGAGTCAGCTACCCTACTATAAAGCCCTTCATAATCCTTGGTGTCACTTATTTTCGGTTATGTCGGGTAAGTCTAGCTGAGTACCTTCTCGTACTCAGGGTTTTATTCCCACTTGTTGCAGATGGGCAGATGTATTATGGCTACTGTATCAACTGCCTTTATCCTGCGATGGGTGATGCTTAGGACCATGGGCATGGTCATTCCTTACGTCTCATCTGATGCTTTTGTTGGAGATGATCATTTGCTGGCACTATATTTAAACTCCACGTGAGTGTGTGTGGTTTGAACAAATGACTTCTGCTACTTTTATTCGAACTGGTTTTGTAATAACTATGTTGAAACTCTGATGTATCTGAGACTGTGAACTTTTATGTAATATGTGATGGTGACCGCTAAACTTATTACGATCTTGGCTGGAATGGAAGTTAGTTTGAAATCCTTCGCGATTTCACGGACTACCGGGTTATATGGGCTTAAGTTTGCTAAATCGTCTGCCCTGGCGGATGATTTTCTTACTTAATTTCGTATAATTGGTCGGTTCTGTTACAGTCGCTACGCGTCCAATGCCTCACGCCGCCCCTCCCGCACCCATTTTCTAGTCACCATGGCCGCCGTATCACCGTCGCCACCGGAGCAACCACCGGCGTTCTGCCTGTGCATGCGGCCAGGCCAACCTAGCCCGCCTCCGGCCGATCTGAGCAGCCCCATGCATGTGAGAAGGTCCTGGATGCTCCCCGCCGCTTCGCTGACGCCGTAGACGACCATAGCCGTCGGAGCCGCGAGCCCGACCGCTCCCCTGCGCTGCCGTCAAGAGGTGGAAGAAGGTGGACCACACGTGGAATAGAAGGTTCTCCAGGGATGCTAAGTGCAGGAACCGTGACTCTGGTGAATAGTGCCTGAAGGACCTCTTCGCTGACGTTTGATTTATATGTTCCGCAGGGACCCCAATGCAAGTTTTGCATTCCTTTCTTTGATTTAGGCAGATTTGAATGATCCACTTTGAAAAATCGTAGTAAATTGTAGAAAATTTGTAAAATAGTAAATGAGGACTTTTTGGAATCCTTTTGAAATTATATATGCTCTAGATCTATAATATGGCATGATTTAGTTTAAAGTTTTTGCTGTAAAAATCAATTTATGCAGTTAGGTTTGTAATACTAGTTGTGTCTTGTCTTTTTCATAACTGAAGTTATTTTGCTCAAATAAATGTGAAATTTTTATGGGATGCTCATAAGGTGATTGTTCTTGTCTGGTAAAAATTTCATGAGTTTAGGATTTATATTTTAAGAGTCATAAAAATAACAAATGCCCTGTAATGCTTTGCTCCTACTCTGAATAGTTCTGCATGTTTGAATTAATTGGCTCAGTTAAGTTATGAATAATGACTTGATGAAAATACATGAGTTGTAGTACTATTCTTAAGATTTCCAAAAAGTTAAATATCATGATTTTTGGCTAAGTAGATCTTGAGTTATACTTGCTTAAATCTCTGTGGCTGTTTCTGCCCAAACCCAAATAGGGTTTCCTTGTTCTTACTGTGGGGCCTTCTTAATAGTAGAATTAGCTTTAGGTGTTTACAACAAAGTTGTTTATAATTTGCTAAGATTTGTATAAAGTCTAGAACCACATTTATTGGACATGTATAACTCCATTTGTAGCTGTTTGAAGTGGCATATCAGTATCTATCCATGTTTTAGACAGAGATTCATTCATTGGATTATTTGACCTTGCTAACTATAGAATCATCTTAATAGGAGAATAATAAAGTTGTAGGTAACTTTATAAGCTTTTCAAAAAGTTATGATTCATGTTTGTTGGAGGTCTAGAACTCCAGTTATGCTTCTCTGAAGATGTTATCAGTTTTCTATAGCACTGCTATTGGGCTGCATGTGCAGTTTTGCTTGTGCAATTATTTTCATGGTGTAAATGATGTTGCTATGGTTGTAGTGAATACAAAAGTTGTAGCAAATTTCATAATCTTGCTTGTGTTCAAATTGTAAGACCCTAGGCCTGATAGTTTAGGAGTTACATGACTTTTAAGTCTTCTGTCAAGTTTTGATTGTATTTGGAGCAGATCTGAAAGATGCTAGTGTTTGATCTAGTTAGGATTTGAATCACACCTAGATGATAATAAGAAAGTTGTAGATAACTCACTTAAACATCTTGTGTTAAATTTTCCTAGCAATTGGCCAAATATTTTGTGAGTTATGCCTGTTTAAAGTTGGGTTACAGAATTGATTGCTCTCTGTCTTGTTTAGACCAGTTTCTATAAATGGGTATATTTGACTTAGTTAACTGAAGAATCATGCTAATATGATTAAAGATGAATTGTATAAAATTTCATAAGCTTTCCAGAATGTCTTGTTGCATGGCTATTGGATTTGTATAACTCTAGTTATGATCCAAACATGAAGCTGTTGTTTGCAGTCCGGAAATAGACAGATGTTAGTTGTGTTTGTTTACTCCATATGTTGCTAAGTGTGGCTTATGTCCTTGTTGATGGTCAAGTTATGATACTTGTGACCTTGTTAAACTTGTGTCATTCTTGATGTGCTTGCTCTCTATAGTTAGTTGTGTGATGTTAGTTAAATAGCTATTGGTGTCTATGTCTTGCATAATCTTGTGTTTGCCTTGAATGCTATTATATGATGCATCTTATATTACCATTCTTCATATTCATGCACTTGCATCTTGCATCTCATCTAGGAACGCTAGATGAACCACGTGAAGGATGTGATGTGGAACCGAACTCGAAGATTTGGTTTGGTGGATCTATCCCAAAGATGGAAGGACTAAGCAAATGCTAGGACCGGAGATATCACCAAGACGGTGCAAGCTAACTGAACTGACTTGTGTTGGATCCTAGGCAAGCCCCGGAGCATTCTAAGTCTCCCAGTATTTTACAAATGGTTACTTCAGTTCTTATAATTGATGCATTAGGTTATAAGAGTTGAATGGAACCACTTGATGCATATAAATTCCTTGTCCAGATATATACACCGTTAACCCTGTGTAGGTCCAGGATCAAACATATGCTTAGCCATGCTTAGACCGGTAGAAGTCGGGTGATTTCCTGTCATCTGCGAGATATAGGTGGATACTGGAGCACGGTTGGCTATATTTGCTATCGTGGAACATAACCATGGGGTGATGTAAATCAAGGCCGGATGGAGTCTATGCATAGGCTGACTCATGTGATTCCATCTATGCCGGTTAAGGACCGTACCGTTGTTGGAACTTCTGACAAGATTGAATGCATGCCTATCACTTAGCTGGCCGGATAACTCGTTCCGACCACGAAGCTGAGTAGCTCAACTCAGGCTGGGCCCCGTTCTGTTGTGCACTCCTTGCAGGGAACCAAACTGAGCCCAAGGGCAGGGTAGTCCTGAACGTCATGGCATTTGGTGTTCCCGACTGTGCGGCGCGGTATGAACCCACGAAATGTGTACCTGAGTTGTACCAAAGGTGACCTAAGGTGACTAATGATATGGTCTACCTGGGTTTGTGTTAGGAATAAATTCCCAGCTAGTTGAAATCGATTCGAATCGCCATCTCTCCCGGATAGTGAGAAACTTGGCTAGCTCCAGCATCGTAGTAACTGTGTTATGGAACATGATGGTTTGAATGAATATGGAATTACAATACCGGCTATGGTTACTATTGTATGCTTTTAAAATGATATACCACATGTTTGGCATAGGTTAGTTGCTAATTTATAGATGGATAGTTATAATTAACTTGATAACGGAATCATAATTGTATAACTGAGTTAATCGCTTTTATGCAAAAAAATGTTGTCAAGCCATCTCCACTTATACAGCCTTGCATGATCTTTGGAGTCATTTTATTTCTGGTTATGATGGGTAAGTCTAGCTGAGTACATTCGAGTACTCATGGTTTATCCCACCATGTTGCAGGTGAGGTTTTGGCCTACTGAAGATGGTGGTTAACCGCTGGTGGGCTCGATGACTCTATATTTACTTCTCATCTACATGCTTTTGTCTGAGGATGTCACTTATGCTAGCAATGTATTTGAAACTTATATTAATGTAATCATTTGAAAGCTATGTTGTTTTCACTAATCGATTTTGAAACCCTAAACTTGTACTATTAATTGTGAACTCATTGTAATATTATTTCTGCTGCAACTCTGTGTATGTGATGTGTATTTGCTTAATCACGCGATCTTGGTTGTGATGTTGATTTACCGAGGTCCTGCGTGACACTCAGTGGACTACCGGTTTTATATAAGTGAAAGTATGCGTGTGTCAACGTGTTAGCGGGGACAGCCGTACTTGATCTTGTATAAATTGGGTAGTTCTGTCACATGCACAAGGTGATACACTCGGTGGTTGGCACATTTGAGCAAGGGTGAAGAAGTTAGAGTTGAAAAAGAGTTAGTCACGCTGGTCACGCAGTGACCGGACGTTGGTCTCGCTAGGACCGACGCGTCCAGTCAGTGGTCATAGAGAATGCATAGGCGTCGGTCTTCAACCAGACGCTGGCATTGAAAGTGACCGGACGCTGGCCAGGTGCATCCGATTGCACTGGTGTGGCACGCATAGAGGTGACGTTGAGTGACCGGACGCTGGGTGAGTCCGGTCGAGCATGACCGGACGCGTCCGATCATGATTACTCGCTTCTAGTACCTTACTGGAAACGACCGGATGCTGGTGTTGGAGCATCCGGTCACTTTAAGCAGTGCGTCCGGTCATCACTTGACCATTGAGATTGGATGAACAGTGTTTGAAGCTAATGACACTTGGTAAGCATCGGGTGACTAGACATTGGGGTCCTGTGTCCGGTAGATCTGACCGGAGCGTCCGATCACCCCGAGCAGTGCCCAGTGAAGGGGTACAATGGCTCTATTTCATGGGGGCCTCTATTTAAGCCCCATGGCTAGCTTAAGCTCACTCTCTTGGCCATTTGCATTGACTTAGCAACCTTGTGAGCTTAGTCAAAGCCCCCCACTCATCTCCATCATTGATTCAACATCTTTGTGAGATTGGGAGTGAATCCAAGTGCATTGCTTGACTGTTTGCATCTAGTGGCACTTGGTGTTCATGTTTTGCTATGGGATTAGCTTGTTACTCTTGGTGGTTGCCATCACCTAGATGGCTTGGAGTAGCGAGGATCGTCGAGCAGAGGTTGGTGATTGTCTCCAGCTTTGATCGTAGTGATTGTGAGGGGTTCTTGACCTTTCCCCGGTGGAGAGCCAAAAGGTACTTTAGTAAATTGCTCATGGCTTGTGTGATCCTCATCTTGTGTTGGTTGTGTGGCACCCTATTGAGGGTTTGGCGTGTGATGCCAATTAGCGCATGAACCTCCAAGTGAGTGAATCGCCACAACGAGGACTAGCTTGCCGTCAAGCAAGTGAACCTCGGTAAAAAATCATTGTGTCATCATTTGATTCCGAGGTGATTGGTCTACATTGGTATTCATCCTTGTGATTGATTGGTTCACTCCTCAACACGGTGGTATAACCATCTTGCTCATTCTCTTTACATTATCGCAAACTAGTTGTCAAGCTCTTTAGAGTAGCTAGTTGTGAGAGCTTCTTAGTTTGGTTAGTGTGGCTCTTTAGTTAGCTTTTGAGAGTGCACTAACTTAGTGTTGTGACATAGCTATTATGTGGATAGATACTATATAAACTAGAATTGTGGTAGGTGGCTTGCAATTTTAGTAGGCTAGCACAAGACTTGCTTTGCCTCATAATTGTCTAACCGGTTTGAAGTGTTGTTGTAGAAATTTTTAATAGGTTATTCACCCCCGCTCTAGCCATTTGGACCTTTCAACGTGGTAGGTCAACTAAGACCACCTGATGGGCGAGCTCAACCCGCTCCAAGGCCTGCCTAAGCTTCACCTTGGTTTGGGCGAGATCAGACTCCATCGATAGTCCGCTCTCCTCTAGGAAGTGCTAGAGTGCCACCTTCTCCCTATCGCGTAGGATGAACCGAGCCTTCCTTGGGTCATCGGGGCAGGGCCACACCAGGTCGCGGGTCACCCCAACCCATTGGAAGACCTAGCCGCCATAGCATCATGTGATGACTGGACCACCGCCATCTCCTACAATGGCGGGATGGCCGGTAGCTCCACCCTAGCGCCCACCTCACCTGAGCAGGGGATCTCCACTACCTCACCCCTATGGCCCATCGGCGGATGTTCTGCCTCCGGCCTAGCCACATCACCTCCCGATGCCTCCAGCTCCGACTAGGAGGGTGAGCTATGCGTCCCTCCACCGAGCAAGGTAGGGAGCCCGGTCTCCCTCCTCTCTTCCACCACAGCTAGTACGGGAGGGATCACGAGGGTCACCTCTGACCCAGCCTCTGCCATCACCACCGCTATCACTGCCGCTGAGCCCACGACCGGTTGGGAGGGTCCAACCCCCAGAGGGGAAGGTCGCACCACTACCAGCCTACTTTCCCCACCGCTCATCATGACTCATTGTAGGCTAGGTCTCCACTCCACCCGCATGGGAGGCAGGGCAATGCTCAATCCCATTAATATCTGGCCGCTGTAAAAAAAGTATAGGTCTGTCGCATTCAAAAAAGTCAAACTATGAGATCAAAAGAAACATGGGTACGTACCTAGATGAAAGGGGCAGGGCCCTGAAGCCCCTACCCACTGGCAATGAGCCCACTAGATGAGGACCACTCACGAGTCATGACATGTGCCCCCTCACATTGACCGTGGGGGCAGTCGACCCGGCCAGTTCCTGATCGACCCATGAGCCATCGTGACCGCTGTCTTGTGATGTGCCCATCAGAGCAGCTGGCGTGGCATCCCCCATTGTGGGTCGTGTGCTAGCATTGGCCCCAAAGATGTAGGGGTGTGAGCCCACTCCTCCGACCGGTCGGCCTGCATCGCCACGCTTTGAGCAGGGGAGGGCAATGCCAGCGATGCCTCTGAAGGCCATGGCGACTGCGTCCATTTTGCCTCTCGCTCGACGGTGGCGTCTAAACTCGTGGTGGGCTTCCTTGATGCAGAAATATCGTTGTGCCTCTCCGCCTCCCGCCCACCACTGATGGATGTGGCTGCAAGCTCGCGACGCTCCATCGAGGTTGCAACAACATCCTGGCCTCCTTCATCCTTGGAGGAGCTCGTGTCGCTGCCCATCATGTGGGCTCCTCTAACTTGAGCTCTGCCTCCACATCGCTCCAGTTTTTACTAACCCACACCTGTCGGGTGATCTCCTTCTCCTTCTGGTGCCGACGCTGAGCCTTCTCAACTTTCTTGTTCTTCTTGCTGTCCACCGCCTCCTTCTGGGCAGCTTGCTGAGCCACGCCCTCTGGCCCCCTCGAAAGGTGCGGCCGGGATTTGTAACCAGCAAGTCCCTACGAAGCGGATGACTCAAAGTCAAAATACAAAATAGCAAAAGGGAAAAACATGGAATAAGGAGAGGGGAGCGTACTAGAGTGGATAGCTTCACGGCGTGGAGGGGTCTGGGCTTTCCTTCGAGGGACTCTTGGGCCCTCAGCTACAGCACCCAGTCGAGCCAACTCCAGACCTTGTCCTTCGCCAACTCCTCTAGTGATGCGTGGTCAGGATCTATTGGGCCCAAGTAGAGCCACATTGGTCGCCTCCTCTCTGCCAGCGGGGTGACCCAATAGTGGAAGAAGGTGTGGAACACCCGCACCCCATCGAGGCCATGCTGGACCAACTTCTAGAGCTCTGCCTCGATGACCTCCAGCTTGTTCTGCCAGCTAGAGGGCCCCCACGACCAACTATGCCCCCTCTCCGGCCTCATTCCGGTGAACGACGAGAATAGCGCCTCCGCTAGGTTCCTGATATAGAACCACTCCCCATGCCACCCCTGATTGGAGTCTGTCGGCACAAAAAAGTGTTGGGCACACGAGGAAGCCGGATGGGTCTGCTCGATGGAGCTAGAGATCCGCCTGGCTTCAACACAGGGATGATCCATCCTACATACTCCTCCCAAGATATGCCAGTCAATTTGACCCTACAATTGACAAGGAATGAAAGTTTATCAGTAATTTAAGGTGGAACATGCTAGTCCATGCCCGGAGAGTTCCAAGTGTGCCGCTTTGGGAGTAGCCATATGGGAAGAGTGACTGAATAGCTGATCCACACAGAAATCGACTGTTAAGGACTGTAAAGCTCATGGATAGAGATTAATTTCATATCGATAGGTACAATACTCATAGATGTAAGTAAGATCATCAGCTAGATAGATATTGCCAGTGTAAAGCATTGAGCCGATGAATCTATTTAGGAAAAGATATAGCACATGAACGAATCGACTATCTGATATGAACGGATCTACAAATGCTCCGAATCTAATCTGTTACCACCAACAGTAAGGTTCGACCGGATCGATGGTAGCTATGATGATAGTGACAAACTAAAACTGAAGAATCTACAAAAACATCCATATTTTGATAGGCTTTCCAAAAGACATGCTATATGTGAAGGCTCGATTGAATCGGCTAAAATAGCCGATTCAGGTGAAAAGGAGTACAGTGTGTGAACAATCGACTATTTCACATGAACAAACCTATGGACTCCTCATACTCAACCTGCTATCTCTAACAGTGGGGTTCGACTGGATCGATGTAGCCATGAAAAAGACAACGAATCAGACCCTTAAAGTACATAGATCTATTCATGATTAACAAAATCATGGACGCACACTGTAGGTGTTAACGCACAGGCTATCAGCTATTTAGCCGATGCAGGCATAGAAAATAGCTAAGGTCATTCCTAACCAAGAACAAATCTACTAACTAGCATCCTCCAATCTACAATGCCATTAGTGGGGATTGACCGAATCGTTACAACCATAATGGTGAACTATAAACTAGATTCAACTAGCCAGCAAACCTCTTCAAGATTATTCATGCCTTAACCACATACTATGCACCATCAAGATCAAAGTAAAAATAGCCAATGAAGCATAATCTGTCGCTCAGAGTAAGAAACATTGTGTTGTAGTAAAGCGAATGACGGACTAAAAGGATATAAGGCTGATCTAATTTGATCTCAACCGGGCGGATTGATGTTGTTGTAAACTAATAATGATGAAAAAACATCAGCAAGATCAGTAACTTAATGAATCTACCTAAAGGACACCACCCTTAGATAGAGCCGATAACTTGACCTTAATCTAGTTCGAGCAGTGGAGGTCGACCAGATCGATGCAGCCATACTTGAACTAGACAAGAGTCGATAACTAGCTTATACTAGAGTCATAGTGGAGGTCGACCGGATCGATGCAGCCGTATGAACAAAAGTATAAGCCATGATGGTACTTACAGACAAGCCAAAGGATGGCCAGACCGATGTAGCCCTGCTCGCTGAAGAACTCACCGAGATCTACTCTACTCCTACTCCTAAGGGTTGGCTAGAGCTGAAAAAGTAAATGACTTGTATTTGATTGATTATGTATTCTTTACACGGAGCAGGGGGTACATATTTATACCCTGCAGTAATGATCCCGATGAGCTACGTACATAACTTACCTAACAATAATATCTAAATGAAAGGAAATATTAAAATACATAGACTCTAATTTCCCTTATGTAGAGTTCTCGCTGATGAAGCTTCTATTCGTGTCCTTATCCCGTTTGGCTCAATCGGCACAGATTTAGTATGTAGACATGCCACCTTGCCAAGCCGTATATGGACACAACATCTAATCGGCCATATATATACACGTATATGATACATGTCCTTGCTTCTTGCTTTGTCGATGTGCATCTGGACGCCATATCCTGAATAGAATAATATTCCCTTTCCTTTGTCGCACATACGTGACGCATCTAGAGCTTTCCAAACACATCATCCTATCAATGATATTTATTTTGTTGCTTTACGTGATATCTCTATCAGGCCAACTTCAAGATGTTGTACGTCATCACCGATTTTCTCAAATATTCCATATATTAGCAAATCTTTCAAACTTAGCCAAATATAATAATCAGCCGTGCGTGAGAATATCTCTAATAATTCTCTCAAGTCACGACACGTGCACTTTCCTCAATCCTTTTGACTTTTTCCTTATTTCACATGAGATCTTGGACATCGGGCTTCTCCAAAATTGAATAATATTTCCTGGCTAGCTCCTAAATATCCACTAATTAAGAGATTTTCTTGTTTTTGACATCATTGGTCGATCTCTTCCTCTCCAGGGTAAGCTTACCAAATTTTGGTATCAATAGAGTCAAAGGGGGAGTACGTGGGGTAGGAGCCCAACATTTTTGGCTTCTTCTGCAGCGCGAAGCCCCCAACCGGCACGGTCTTTGGCGGCTTCCCCTCTAACAAGGCACGCACGGTGAAGATCCACCAGAAGAAGTCCACGTGCGGCTCCATCCTGAGGAAGGCCTCGTAGATGGTCATGAAGCCGGTGACGTGCAGCACCCTAGTCGGATTGAGGTGGTGCAGCTCTAGGCCCCACTTACTGAGGAGCCCGCGCAAGAACCAATGCGTGGGATATCCTAGCCCATGCTCATGGAAGGCGAGGAAGGAGACAACCTCGTCAGACTGAGGTCGTGGAAAAGCCTCCCCCGTAGGAGCCCTCTAGTGCGCCACCTCCTTCGACAGGAGCAACCCCTTCTCGGCAAAGGCAGCCAGCACCACCTCATCCACATTGGATGGCCTCTAGCTCGACATCACGCTTTAGACTCACGAATGGATCTGTGAGTTCTCCTCTCCCTCGCTTTACCCTATCTCACTTAGGAACTGCCATGGCACATGAACGCGCTTGGTGAGAAGGAAGAAGGAGAGACAGCGGTTGGAGAATAGGTGAAGGAATGGGATGAAAACCCTCTCTCTTCCCCTTTTTAAGGAGGAGACACAACAGTTGGAGAAAGGCAAAGGATTAGGGCGAAAAAACCTCTCCCTTCCCCCATTCAACACGGATGGGATGTGGTGGGATGCATCCTAACTGATGGAACATGCCCTACCCAACGAAATGATGCTTGGTTAGATAGGACATGGCCTAGGCATGGCCCACCACTACCGCACACAAGCGGCCCTCCGCCTTCCCAGGTAGGACTTGGAAGGGCCCAACGACAGGATCTCCATCGAGGAGAGACCAACGGGCTTCCTAAGTCGATCGAACAGCTTAGGCGAATGCTAAGAGATAGATAAGGAGCAGAGGGATGCCCCATGCGGGCTACGCCAACTCCACCACAAACGACGGACACAGATCCTGTTCGGACATATCCGATAAGAGCTCCTCAAACCCATCACTCGAGTCATCAAGGTAACTTTACCAAATGTTCCTACTTTATTTTCTAATGCATGATCATTCATTCATCCATTCTCATACAACGCATGCACATAGGCATTCATCCCATACATCCAAAGCATTGCATATGCAAATTAATGCATCACAACACTTCGTGTTGCGTCACAAGGCAGTAGTTGCCTCATTCAACATGAGCAACGACTGATCGGGGTTTGATGGCTGGCCTGTGAAGGGCTCGAGGCCACCTCACATCAAACAGAGCTAGGAGAGAAAACGCAGATGAGCCCCAGCGGCCCTTGCCTGATCTACCCAAAAGCAGACAGGGTCATCTCAACCTTCTCATTCGATCCTAGCCTCGAGCCATGCCCATAGAATCTCTATCGAGGTTAGGCCAGCGGGCCACCTGAGTCGGTCTCTAGAATGACCTGAGCATCTGCCAGGAGGCTGGTTAAGGAGCCACAGAATGCCACATGAGGGCTATGTCGACCCCATCATGAACGACGGACTCGGATTCTGCTCGAACACGCCCGTTAGTGAGCTCACCGAGCGCATCACTCGAGCCATCGAGGCAAGCGATGTTAGCTTAGCCCCTCCAGTTATGGAAACCATGGATGGGGTAATGTACGGAACTAGACCTACCCCTACTGAACCCAACAGGGCTCAGGGGCTCAGGTCACCCAACATCGACTCAAAAAATCAATCGACCACATAGGTCACGAGCAGGACAAACACGGGCGAACACCCCGAATAGCAGAAACACAGAAATCTGTGGCCCTCGAAAAGAGTACCAAGATGCTTAGCCTCCAACCAACTCACTAGTCGAACGCTGGCTCAGGGGATACACCCACCAGGTGTGCACGCATGCACCCACCGGCAAGTCGAAAAAACCCCCAGACGATTATACCCAAATCGCCCAGGGGCTCGGGGGCTACACCCACTGGGTGTGCTCGCCGCACCTGCTATCAAAATGAACCCCCTTGGACAATTCTACCCGAATCGCCTGGGGGCTCCTATTGGGTTCATAAACCCAGGGTCCCTAATGGACCTGCTTCCTAGCAAAAGCTCAGCCCAACAGATGACGTCGTGAACGACGTAGAACTCCTGGGCTGGCCCAGATACCTAAAGACAGGCTAGAAGAGCAATCGAGTCTCTGACCAGAAGGCCTAGTCAAGGAAGGAATGACACTCGCCTCCGACTCCGACCCGCCTCTCCGACCAGAAGGCCTAGCCAAGGAGGGGACGACGCTCGCTTCTAACTCTGACCCGCTTCTCTGACCAAGAGTACACCGAACCTCTACTTATAGCTCTTCTCTGACCGGCGTGGTCAGAGCTGACTGGGAAATGACCGAACAGGGATGCTCTCTCGGTAAGGACCCAAAGAATTGGGCGGAGCAAGTAAGGTGGGGCGCTCAAGTCAACCATAATACCAAGGACCATACCTTGCACACCTACAGGACGGTACTATCAGGTCATGTCAGAAGGGTACTTTATAACCTTCTAGACCTATCAGAATAATGAACAGTGTTGTGGGCGCTGACATTTGTCCTACAGTATTGTAGGCGCTGACATTTGCCATACTAGAAGAACATGATGGAACCAACCACATGCATCTAGGTGTCAATAGTATTGTAGGCGCCGACAAACCGTCTAGTACCCGACGGCGTGGGCAACAAGACTAGGTAGCATGCACACTCTCTCTCTCTCTCTCACTTGTAAGGCTGCCCCCTTCATCTATAAAAGGGGATGCGCCCTCTCCCAACAGGGAAGATCAATTCTGACAATGAAGAAACAAACAATAGATGTATTATTCCAACTCACTCTCTGCTAACTTTAGACATTCTAAGGCTACACAGAGCACATGTTTGAATACTTAGCGCACATAGGAGCTCCCATCACTCTTGGCCCTTCAGTCTAGAGTCCGACCAGACCTCTAACAGCCCCCATCTTACTCCCACTTGTTTGTAACCCCACAACAAACTTCGAGCATCTAGACTCAGGAATAAAGTCACCGACTGACTCAAACTGGACATAGGGCACGTTGCCTAAACTAGTATAAACCTATGTCATTGAGTGCTAGGCCACATCCGATCACAACGTATGGCAAAACAACAAATATTTACTAGTTGGTCACTTTTCGCACCAACAGTTTATATTCATGACATAGACCAAATTTGCTTCTAAGTGTTGGTTTCATTTGGAATGCCATATTCATGATGCTAGTTTGACTAAAGTTGAATAGTAGCTTAGAGTGTTTGCATGGTTGTGTGACCTAAACAAAAGTTGTAGCTCACATCA